>NW_026606962.1:760000-1181596 GCF_029890125.1 Rhinichthys klamathensis goyatoka
AATATTCAACGCTTTAGGCACCCTTTAGCGTCAGTTACATGACGCGATCCTAGGGCGTCATCTTACTGACGCTTTACCTAAGCGTCAGTTAGATGACGCGGGTAGGTTTAGGTCTGGGGTAGGGTTAGGATTAGATAGCGTCATCTAACTGACGTTAAAGGTAAAGCGTCAGTAAGATGACGCCCTAGGATCGCGTCATGTAACTGACGCTAATGGGGGCCTAAAGCGTCGAATATTGAAGCATGGTCAAAATGATTCCCAAGGCGTCAGTTTCATGACGCCTAGGGATGAGAGTGGGATTATACTTAAAAAAAAAAAAAAAAAAAAACTAAGGTACAGTCATATTTGGTCAATATTTATGGGTGAAATCGGGTTATTTCAATAGGAATTCACACCATCAGAAATTCCCCCCAGCAGATTTCGCAACAGGTTCAAGTTGGTCATGCACACTTTCCATGTTGACCAAAGGAACACTGCTTGGCTTGTAAATGAGTTGTCCTTCATTCATCGCAACACTATTGACAATGGACAATGAACCTAATGTGACCGCAACTTTGAATGAAGGACATGAGGGACCACAGTATCGGAGAGACTTGGCATGTGGCACTTTTGTCAAAAGTAACAACCTATGGTATCAACCACCCAGAACTACTTAGCAACGCCTTGGTAACCACACACAACACCCTACTGTAATGGCTGTCACTTGTCAGCCCTGTTTTTGTCTTAAAACACTGTAAAACAAAATAGTTTGTAGAAAATGTGCTTCATATGTAACAGTTAAAAAAAAACTTGTCTAAATCAACCTGACTACATGCAAAGTTCTGTCACGAAATTCTAGATGGTGCAGGCTGATAGGTCCTTAATTTAATTTTATAGAGATCACATTGTTATCTACATTGCTGAGTTGATTGGTAGCTGGGGCATCAGCAGCCAATGAGCTTGCTGCTCAACAATTAAATACTTGGCATTTGCATTTGCGCTTTCAGAAACTCTCCACCTTCCCCAGCTCCACCTGTATAGATCTGCTATGGGGGTTAATTCATGTATGTTACATGTGCAGCACCAGCAGCAGCATGTTCTACACGCTCACACCAGCATGACTGTGAATGTATTGGCCGTAGTAAGTCTCTGTACTTGCTCTGCAGCAGCAGCAGGGTAGCAGATCTATTCCGCCAAGACCAAATACATTAACATTGCCATATCTATTACCATGCCAATCTCTCAGAGAGCTGTCATGACAGAAATAAGTTTACACCAACTAAAAGGATTTTCAAGTTTTATTCCACAATAGTTTGTTAAAGTCTTGACCAGCCTGACACAGCAATGGCTCAACCAAGTTGAGATTGGGCAGGGAGTTTTCGAGAATTATTTTCTGTGTATATGTGTTAATAAGTCTTCTCATTCCTCTATCCTTTAATGTTTTCTGCTATCTGTACCCAAACTATAATTTGTCTATTTTTTCTGTGTCCCCCTCTGGACAGACAGATAGAGATATGCGGCATATTAGCCCAGACACTCATTACCTCCTTATTTTCAGATTAACTGCTTGACAGAAGCAATCAGCAAGCACAAGTCTCTGTAATTACCCGGGAATGATAATAACAGAACTGAGAGATGTTACGACTCTCAACACAGCTCTCCACAGAATATAGATGGTCATGCTCACAGGCATTTAGCATCGAACAAGCGAACATCCTCATACGTCCTGTCAGCAGGTTAGAGATGAGGAAAAACGTGAACCTTGAAGGATTGAGAGGTTTAGGATTAAAAGCCTATTTAAGCAGACATACCCTGAGAAAACAAACCATGACAGGATCACACTACAGCGTCTGGACAATCTTATTCCTGAATCCTAAACAATGACCACTGATCCGATTTAACAAATCGCATTAGAGAGGCTCAAGTTGAAATCGAAACTGTATGATATACCAACCCAATCTAAAAGGAAAACATAACTATATTACAAGGTGGCGATTTCATATGAATTCGTACAATGCATGATACGAAAATATATGATTTTTAGAAAAAAGTAAGTGTAAAGGTCCTCCCCTAACCCCGCCACTAAACCTAACCACCAATGGGCCATAATCAGATCGGATGAGATTGTACGAATACAAAGTAGCCTCCAATAGTTACAAATTGCTGTGAGATTGTGTTGGATATGCACAGAACCACACAAGCTAGTCACGTGAACTACGCAAACAGCTGAGCACATTTTGAATAAGGCTACACCACAGGGGAGTGTATATGTGTGTGTGCAGGCATGAACACTGCACTATATTTGGAAGGCCCACTGGAATGGCATTGATGAAGCCTGGAGCACATGTGGCCTTGTGTCTCCCATCCTGTGCCCGCCGCACAGGGCACCCAGCTGGGGCAGTGAGAGGCTGTGGACATGACTGGGCTCCAGGCCAACGGAACACAAGGATGCTGAAAGCCAGAGGGGAGTCAACAGAACTCATTCATCCCTGTTGTCAATAACTTTATGACATCAGCTCACGCATTTACACTCTCTGCTTCGGATTGGTCCTTAGAGCCAGAAACAGAGTTCACCTTGGCTTGGAAAGGTGAACGTTTCCATCACTTTGGCGGTTGCCAAAGTCATGTGGAGAGCTGAGCCAGCCTGTAAGTACTGGTGGAGATTATTACTGTGACCCTGAAATAAAAGATGGCATGAAAGAATCATGGTGAAGGAGTGAAAGTGGAGAAGTGATGGATAAGGAACAGGAGTTCAAAGATACTTTTTGAACTTTTTGAACATCAAAGAATCTGTCACACCCGTAAACAGACAGAACCCAAGAGGGCAGTTTATACTTAGTCCACAGAGAAACAATTCACTACAGGCCTGGAGGATGAATAACAATCCAAATAACAGATGATGAGGTTGACTGGAAGAAGACAATGAACTTGAGCAGGAAGAAATCAGTCACACAGTCCAATCAGTATAATCCATCATTGAATGACAGGGAATCAAACTTGGAATGAATCGAATTACAAAGAGACGGGAACAACGAATATAAACTCTAGATGAGAAAACAACACAGTGAGACAAGAACAACGATCTGACAGTGAATGAATGCAAAACACTGACTGAGGTATAAATAGGGGGAAACAAATTAGACAACAGGTGAGCACAGGCTTCTTTTCCTTTTTTTCCTCTGTGAGATTCACCCATATATCAAATGCAGGTTTATCTGGTATGAATTTCATTTGTGGCAGTGGCCCATTGAATGTGAATTTTTAGATACATATCCAGCCTTTTCCATTACAGAAAAAGGCCTCCTAAATATGGCCTAGCAAGGATAATCTGTCCCCTTTCACCATCTGTTGGCCCATAAACACTGCAGCTGGATGGCACGCATTAAACTCACTGCTACTGTCTTACATCTCTCCGTATCACACCTGAGACTCATATACTATGCTGAACTACTGTCTACTGAATGCTTACATCTCCTAATAACCATGAAAACACAAAAACACATACAAAGGCTAACAGCAATTGATTTACACTTCAACGAGTCCATGAACTATTAAACACAGTTATAGGGCCCTATTTTAACGATCTGAAACGCAAGTGTCAAAGCGTAAAGCGCAAGTAACTTTGTGGGCGGATCCCGGCGCTGTTGCTATTTTCCCGGCGGGATAAATGCCTCTTGCGCCTGGCGCAAATCTAAAAGGGGTTGGCCTGAAGTAGCTTCATTATTCATAGGTGTGGTTTGGGCATAACGTGAAATAAACCAATCAGAGCGTCATCTCACATTCCCTTTAAGAGCATGCGCGCTTGTTCTAAAGCGGATTCCTATTATAACGGCGGATTTGCCAGGCGCGGAGGTTCACAGCCGAGGAGAGCAGAGTTCTCGTCAGAGAAGTGACATTGGGGATGGAGAAACCCACCCAAATTAACTTCTGTTAAACAGGCGTATGATAATTTGGGTAAATGTGTAAGCTACATGCTTTTATAATAAATTGTCTTTCTATCTATCTATCTATCTATCTATCTATCTATCTATCTATCTATCTATCTATCTATCTATCTATCTATCTATCTATCTATCTATCTATCTATCTATCTATCTATCTATCTATCTATCGTAATAATGTATGATTTGCAAAAATGAAAACTGCTGCTTAGATGAGAGAATCAACGTGTATGCGCGTTGTGCACACGCTACATTGATTATGGCCAAGCATGCGCCCTTAAAATAGCATAATGAACAACGCGCCACTGACTTTAGACTAGTTTTTTTCTGGTCAGTGGCGCAATTGTTTTATAGAACAGCAAAATAGCATGAGGGAAAGTTTGCGCCGGAACACGCCTCCTCTTTGCGCTGAACCGCCCCGGGGAGCGCAAGTGTATTTCTTAGTTAACCGACGTGCGTCTGTGGAGGGAAAAACCCGCTTTGCGCGGGTGCAAAATAGGAACGATACATGCGTCAGTGTACAAAGTCATTTGCGCCGAGTGCAAGATAGGGCCCATAGTCTTTTAAAGCTACTGTTGTTGACATCACATATGTAACTATGACATTATCTCAGGTGATTTGGCTCACATATCTTTCCACATGGAGCTAGAATTCCCAAAAAGCAGTTAGATTAACAAGATGACATTGGATATATTTGAGCCTGTTGAACCGGAGCATGTTCGTATTGCTTCCTCATCCCTCAGTGTGAGCACTGCCACCACCCTACACCACCGCAAATCGCATTTGTCTCCAACACAGAAAGACACACCAAGCCTGAGAGAGGGAGAAATGCATTGCAATGAGGGACAGAGGGTCCACAGCACCGCTGAGAAACACTGGAGATGAATTGGATATAAAATAGCGTGGATAATATGTGGTTTTGATGGACGGTTGTACTCCCATGATGCCAGGCAGAAAATAAGTCTAATTCCTGATTCTCCCCATGGACTCGGCACAGAGAGGAAGGGAATAAAGTAAACCCAAATTAACAGCACACACATCTATAATAAATTAAATACAGCATGAAAAAAAGGTAAAATATTATAAACTGCTGTGCTTGTGCTGTAACATCACATTGTGATATAAATGTCAATGCATGTAAAATGCACTGCTTATTTTTAGAATGTCAAAACCAATATAATTGTATTAACACAAAGCTGTTTTAACATGTTACAGACATTTACATTTGGGAGGGTCAGATGAACATACTGGTTCATGAGCAAAGGATCATAGCAAGCTATCTCTGTTTTGTCATGTCTGACTGCCTCCATTAGTTAGTGCTGTTCTATGAAGACATCTTACTGAGATAATAGCTGTACAAAATCTTACTCTTCTGAATATTTCACATCTTTGTGCCTCGGCCCTTTAAATTCCCTGTTAGGAGTGCTGGTGCATAATTAATGTGATGCCTATTTAACATGCTTTAAACATTTAAAGGCATGTCCCCACCCCGACTCACGTTTGGAGGGAACTTTTTGAGATATCAATAGCCTTGCAGCTGGCATATTGAAAAAAAAGCACTCTCGCTTTACAGCAAACTCAAGTAGAGTGACTGGATTATTTCATTTCCCACAATGCTTAAGGGCTTTCTAAATACGGCCGACGCAGTTTCATGAGCCGTTTGGTTCATGATACAATTGTGCTCAGACTGAGCTGATCAAACGAATTCAGATAATAAAATATAGAAATATTTGTCACACTATATTTTACATGTAGTATGTGGAACTTGGACACTATGAAGTATTACATAAAAACTATATACTGTAAATTATCAAGGCATAACGTACAGTCAGCCGGTCATTTCTGAAGGTGTCTTTTTTGCGAAATAACTTAGTTTCTACATTATTCAGCTTTAAATAAATAAATACATTTGAGTTAATGAGAAATTATTCTGTTTACTTTTCCAAATGCTGTTTTTCCTCCTTATTGCAGAAGCAGTATTATATTTGATAGGATTCTCTTTGACAACACTGATTAGATTAAGAAGACATTTGATTAATTGAAACCAGATATTTGAAAAACACATACCAGTCAAGGATAATGAAATCTTAATCTAATCCATTTACGATTTAGGAGGAATTAATCTTAAAGCCTCCACAATTGAGTACTCAAGAATCAGAAATCCTATCTGACAGCCATTCAGGCGTTCTGGCGGGTGGAAGACAAATGTTTGAGCAAGATTTCAATTTCTGCCAGCGTCTCCTCCTGTGAGGCAGAATGATTGGGAGAGAGCGCAGTAAGCGGGTCCGCATTCATTTGCATTGTAAGACAAACAGGAAATGAGATAAATGAGATTTGTGTCACAGCTGAGTTGAGGCAAAGGATGAGAAATCTAGTGGAAGGATGGAGAGAGAGAAAAGTCAGAAGACAAGGAGAGAGAAGGACTCCATCATTCCTCTAGCCTTCATCATTCCTCTCGTAACTCCACCTTTCCTGTCTAAAAGTGGGCATTCAACACTGTTCATCTTTACTTGCAGGCCATGATTTAAACACTGTAATTAATCACTCATGATTAGAAAGAGAGTCACTCGATGTCTTATTTGAATCATTCAGTGTAAAGGTTTACATAAGCAAAAAAAAAAAAAAAAAACCTTAAAGGTACAATATGTAGGATTTTTGCAGTAAAATATCCAAAAACCACTAGGCCAATGTTATATATTTTGTTTATTTGATAACTTACAATATCCCAAATGTTTCCTACTATTTGTAAATCTTGAGAAAATTGCGATTTTAACCAAGGAAACGGGACATTTGAGTAGGGGTGAGAAGTCGCCAGTCAATGGCATCATATCTGCGTTACCCTCGGTTTCCGCTGGTACTGCCATAGTAACCATGGCGACAGACGTGGACAACTGGGTTATGCCCATAGACAGTAAAGGTTATGCCTAGCAGGACGCTCACGCTGTTGTTGTTTTGTTCAAACATTATGGACCATGGCAAGCAGACTTTAAGACAAAAAGAGGACTAAAATGAAGATCAACATCTTTGGAGATCCCGAGAGGTCCGCGTCCGTGACTAACTTCGACTTGACAGAGACGCGAGTGTTGCATGTACTTTATTAGACACTGGTGAGTAAATGTACGTTACATAAAACTAATCAATGTTATTTAGTTCAACATGATGAAATGTTAGCATATGATCTATTTCATTCTAATGTTGATCTAGCTTACTGCTAGTCTCATATAGCCAACAAACAACCTAACTAACAACATTCAACACACTCAAATGCAGTTTAGTGTAATAGTGAAACAGCGCTGCGTTACCTCAAGTTGTGTGAGTATTAATTCAGCACTTGCGTGTAGTTCGGTAGAATGAAATGTCCTTATTCCTTTATATCCACGGGACTCGCGTTGCGTGTGGCGCTGGTGTACGTCTCTCATTATCAATCGTGCCCTGCTTCACACCACAGTAATGTTAAAAACATCACTGTATTCACTCATCCATAAAAGATCCATCCGCTTGACGACACTTAATGCCTTGCGTCATCAATATACGCCTTTGTTATTGTAAGAGGTTAGCAACCCCTGGTGGTGAAAAATCCTACATATTGTACCTTTAAGACAGATCTCTTACTCACAAAGGTAAAGAACAAATGAGTATTCATGAGAACATTCAATCAGATTCAGAACTCATTCAGGGCCACCGTTTTTTTTTTTTTTTTTATCATTACACTTCTAATTTGTCACAGTGGCCGGGACGGATTCTTCTCTGGGATGAAAAGGCCTCTGTATGAGTGGGGATAGGTGGAATTCATTTGCGCAGGAGGAGCTCAAGGACAAAGGTGGGTGTGTGTTTTCTGCCTTCTGTACAAGCTGAATTCACCACTGTGGATGCTGCTGGCTTTAAATGAAATGATTCATGGGGGGAACACAAAAGAAAAACAAAAAGTAGGGATGAGAAGCAATACAAAACACCAATGGGTGATTGTAACTTCAGGCAGGACAAGCTTAAGGCAAGGACGGCTAAAAAAAAAACACTGTGACAAAAAAAAAATCCTCTGACGATTCTTAAGGCAGACCACCAACAAAATTTTCTCTTTCAAATAACCAGACAGCTTTGTAATCTGGGATCAAATTGGCATACATCAGATTAATGAGTATGCATTTTTTTTTTTTTTTTTTTTTACTGTGCAGATCCAATGACATCAAATGACAGGTGCAGTTTTCTTTTCTGTGTTGAGGTTACTGTTCCTGAGTTTAGGGTCAATACGATTTTTTGGTAATTTACAGGTCTGTTTTGCATATGTACTTATTGTAGTAATGACACTAACTGGGTAATAACTAGGTACTAACACCGAACCTACCCCTAAACCTAACGTTAACCCAACGTTAACCCATGTAACCTTACATTACCAGTACTTTCTTGGGTAACTACACTAAGTACACTGTAAGTACAAATACTTTAAAATAAAGTGTAACCGATTTTTTTAGAAAGAATTTCATACTTTAATTCAGCATGAATGCATTAATTTGATCAAAAGTGACAGTATAGACATTAACAAAAGTTACAAAAGATTTCTATTTTAAATAAATTCTGTTCTTCTATTTTTTTCAATTAATAACTTAACTCTTTTCACCATTTATAATATATATATATATATATAGTATAACAGTACTGTATTTCTTAAGATGTTTAAAAGGCATATCACAGGACTCAAAATAGCCGATACGTTTTAGTTACCCCACATCTTAATTTTTAACTCTCTACTATATATCATGCAAAAAGTATGTTAAATAAGTCTGCATGCTATAATCCAAAAATGTGAAGTATTCATAAAAAATTTGAAAAACACTTCCTTAAGTGTGCTTATGATGGTATATAAACACTTTACTATATCCTATGGCCAGGGAAAGCTGTCTCATAAATGACATGAAACAGTGACATGGCTGGCATTGTAGATCATGGCAATGCCAACATGACAGTAGTATGTCTGGAGTGCAGTAGACACAGGAGTGCTATAGAAGATACTTTACTTTTTCAATAGTGGAAAAGTTCTTAATCAAATGCAGTATAGAACTTTGCTTTGTCCAAACTTTGTACTGCATTCCCAGAACTTTGCATTGTCGGTTTCTTGACATTTAAACGCATTTGATGTCAAGCGCAAGGACTAAAGCAACAAAAGTGAACCCAATATCCAGGCAGGGCCTGGAAAAACACAAAACTGAGTGAGATGTGTTTCACAGAGAGATGTAAATGTTTTTTCTTGGCTTCTATAACTGCTGGCTGTCCTTCTCTTTGTAATATGTCCTCAGTGATGTAACATCATGAGTCAGGCATCCTGAACTCCAGATGTACCTGAGAAACACCTGCAGTGATTACGACAGCTGCCCTCATTTCCAGAACTTACAGATCTCTTATCTAACTGCAGCCTAGAACAAGTGAACAATACAATAATGCTGTAGTCATTAATGTATAATATGTCAGATTTTCTACAGCAAAGGAGATGTAATGCTCCCTCTGCAGTAGTGTTATTTTAGAAGCATTGAGACACTTTTCTATTTTTAAATAACATTTTGAAAAAAAAAATATTTTCCGTTTTCCATTTCAAGTTTAAGTAATTTTGTTGTTTTTGTCTTTTTATTATTATTAATTAATTCATTATTTCAGTTTTAGTTATTTTAGCACATCAAGTTAACTAAATAAAATGAGAAATGTTACGTTTGCAACTACCTGAAATCAAATAAGTTTTGTTTTTAATATTTTATATTATATTTTAGTTGTTAGTTCACTTTTACTAAATTTCAAGCAACAAAAAAATGTGTTTTTATGGTTTAGTGTAACTATAATAACCCTTCTCTGCGGTGTGTAGAAGAAATAGCCGGCTCAAGCTGTGTCACATTCAGTTCGGGGGGAAACACGGGACAACACAAAGCCTGCTGGACCAAAAGCTCCCTTTGATCTGCTCCGTGAGTCTGCTGTTCTGTTTCATGTGCAAAGCAGCGGGCATGTGTCCCCACTTCATTTCATGTTTATGAAGCTGTACTTTACTGAAACAAAACAAAGGGCCACCCACACACACACACACACACACACACACACACACAAATTATTTTATCTGTTTTATGTAAAAGTGTGCTTATTTTCAAAGCACTTTTCCCGCGCTATTTGCTAAAAGGAACACATGGCAACCTTTCTTTATATTAACAAAATTTTCCAAAATAGTCATATGTCATATACAATACATATTATGCAAATATATAGTTTGATATTTATATGCAGTAGATGGACTAAAACAGGGCCATTTTCTATAAAACCTTAGTAGAGTATCATTCAGGTTTAATGAATTATTTAATCATCAATAAGACAAGTTCTTCAAAAAGAAAGTGAAATCAATGGCCAACAAGATTGTAAACAAATTGATAGGGGTGAGCAGTGAATGCCATTTACAAATGGATTTTTTCATGTTGACTGAAAATTGATATCAAGCACCATGTACAAATGTTCTTTTGAACTTTTACAACAATATTATTTCGGAAGGATCAATTGACAGTAAAGACTAGATTAATTCACTAATTCAGCTTCAAAGTCATCTGTGGTTTGCTCACGTGAACATTGGGAATTGAATAGCGTTATTTTCTGTAAAACTGCTTTGAAACGACTACTGTTTTTTACTACTGGTACGCAAGGTTGCCAACAGCATTTCAGGTTGACAAATCTCAAAGTCTGGTCCTGCATACAAGAAACAAATAAAAGAAAGGTATGAATTGAGCATTAACCTTTACTACATGATTGTACATCGAGACAAATGACAAGACCTGACAAATCCTAAGAGAAATATTGCCTAATCTGTTTTTTGACACAAACAAGCTGCTGTAAGCATTGTTTCTGTCAGAGCTTGTGTTTGTGTGTATGTGTGTCCAATCACACTTTTGGTTGAGTGATGGAGTGCGGTGACAGTTACTAAATTGTATTCTGTGTGGTTAAGAGGAAGAAGTCTTTATTTCTGTCACAGTAAACAGTGTAATTTCACAGTGCTGTTTTTCTCAGCACCTCAGTGATGGATCTGCCCGTCAGCACTGTCTTTGCACTCACTGATCAACCTCCATATGTGGAGAAACACACACGCGCTCACACACACACACACACACACACACACACACACACACACACACACACACACACACACACACACACACACACACACACACATAGTAGTATTGTAAAATGTAACCAATCACATGTAGTATACTAAGACAAACTGCCATTTTACACCTGGTATAACATGCATCTCAATCCAGTGACTACTTGTGATCAGATGAGGGGAGGATCCCTGATTTTGGGACTACATACATCAATTACAACATCAAAACCAGATAGACGTGCATCCAGATATCCTCTTAATATCATAAATGTTTGGAATGAAAATGAAAAATGAAATAAACCAGGTGTACAATGTCTATACCCACCGACAAGACTTGCCACAAGTGAAGCAAATAAATAATTATTCTTCAAAAAGGACAGAATGTACACATTTTAACCAACCAAGGAAACCAGACTCATGTAGAAAATGCAATATATAAAATAATCACCTTGCAACTGCAGGAAACAAAATCACAAAAATCACAATATCCTTTCAGGGTTGTTGTTGTTGTTAACTAAAACTATTAAAAATTATTTTTGTTAATTAAACAAAGCTGAAATAAAATAAATATAAATAAATATTAGTAACTTATCAATTTGAAATGTTGCCTTGGCAACTAACTGAAATTATGTTTAACCCTCTGGGCTTCTTCGTAAATGGGTTACATAGCTTCCTCCCGGTCAAAAACGGACGAAGCCTTAAAATGTAACTTTACTTTTTACCAGGATAACCAATCAAATATTGTTTTGTTCTATAATATTTTCTGATTATTATTTAGAATTTTTAGAATTTTTTATGATACTTTGCATTAATTATATAAATTTTATGAGCTATTTTTTCCATTAGAATTAATATATATTTTTTTATTTTATATATATTTTTTTTTTAAATCAATAAATGCAACATTTCACATCAAAATAGAGTGCCAGCCTAAAAAAAAAAAATGTTCAAGTAGAAGAGCGCCATCTAGTGGCTTTAAAAAATAGTTAAATGTGTGCAATGTCCTGTACCAGCCTGTAGGCTGCCTATAGCTTCCTCCTATATAAATACATAGAAAGGCTTTTTGATTCCTTTTGTTGTTTTAGACATGATTTCTCTATCTTATTCGTTTTTTTATTTATTTAGATATACATTTAGATATTCTAAAAGACTACTTTATTTTTTTTTACAAATTTTTTTAGATAAGTATCAGGTTTTGCATTATGATTAAAATCAAACTAGCATTTGGTTAGAAAGGGAACACAATGCAAACATTTTTGTTACTCAGTATTTGATCATTCAAATAGTTAAACAAAATAAGGGATGGTTAGTGATAATTCAAAGCACTTTATACAGACATTTAGCAATAAATTGGTATTTTTTATTTATTTATTTTTGCATATTCTCAAAATTTGCTGTTGCAGTCTTACCAGTTAATCTCTCTCTCTCTCTCTCTCTCTCTCTCTCTCTCTCTCTCTCTCTCTGTGTGTGTGTGTGTGTGTGTGTGTGTGCATTTGAGAGAGATTTTTTTTTCATCTATTGATTTTATTTTGCATATTCTACAAATTTGCTGTTGCAGTCTCGCCAGTATATCTGTGTATGTGTGTGTGTGTGTTTGTGTGCGTGGGTGTGTGTGTGTGTGTGTGGGGGGGGGTCTTATTTGCACTCTTGATGTTTTAGAGTGTCACCCCTTCATTGCTGTACACTTTTTTTCTGCACAGTGGCTGATCTGTAGCTTGTACCACCAAAAGTTTCTCTGAGTTTTCCTATTTTTTCATATTTCCCATTCATTTCCTATGTCGCCCGTTTTTGACCGGGAGGAAGCTAAGTGTGACTATTTTTTTTACGACCCTTTAACATATCAGAATCATCTCCTTGATTTTTTTGTGTGTTCATATGTAATACAACAAAAGTCACCAAGTTTCACCCCCATCCGATGAAGCAAAAAAATTAAACAATTCAAAATGTAAACGTTTTCGGTCATTTTCGGACGAAGAAGCCCAGAGGGTTAAAGTCCCCGTGAACCGGAAGTTGCAAACGACTTTTCTCCAGTGTTGTGACGTATATCCGAGAGAAACGGAATACTAAATGAGGCAAAATAGTGGGCGTGGCTTTTTTCCCAACTAGCACCTGATTGGATCTAGAAAAGTAGGTGTTGTCATTCCGCCTGTCTACTGTCAGTTGGAGGGGCGTGATTAGGGATGTTAAGCAGACACCCAAACCGTTCAACCTACATCATCAGGGAAGGTCCTCCAATGCAGAGGGGAAATTTCATATTTTGATTAAAGATTACGAAGCCAAAATTTTTTTTTTGTGTGGATTGACTTGCATGGATGAATTGTTCACCACAAAACGATCAATTTAGGCAAACAAAGTAAGTATGGTCAATTTTTAATGGGGACTTTAAGTTGAAGTACTAAAATTACTGAGGCAAAAACTGAAATAAAAATAAATTGCCATTTCAAAATATAAATAAATACTAAATAATATATAAATAATATTAAAACAGCACTGCATCCTTTCAACAACAAATTGGCTGCATTTGTGTAGATGGCAAAGCCGTGGATGGGGGGCAGGGAACACAACGGATGCGATGACATCACCCCCAGGGTGGTGCGTTTGGAAGAATATTCAGTTGTTGTGGTGGAGCAGTGGAGCATCCTCCTGTTTCTTCCACTCCTCTGAGCAAAGCAACACAAACAATGGAAGTGTTTATACATTTACCACAGACCACGGCAGACATATTATCTCTGCTGGCTATTAATAGTCTCTATCAATTCAACACATTCATGGCTTTGATCGCACTCCCGCACATTTGAAAGACCGTCCAGGTGCAATAAGGCGCTCAGAGAGTGATGACGAAATGGCCAAGTTATTTTTAAGTGACATCAGGAACTGATGGTAATGCGGAAAACATAATTATGCCTTTGATTGAGTGTAATGAGAGAGTATTTCTGTGCGTATTAAACTCACTGTTGACTTTAAGCAAATGGAAAGGTGATGGAAGTACATCAGTGGGGGTAGTGGTCTGTACATGGCGTGTATGGGTAATTGGGACTACGATGTCGCACTATCCCAACGTCAGTGGTGCGTGTAAAATGTATCCCACCTTTTCATAGAGACAGGGTTATAAATCAAACTCAGTCCTAATTGGGCAAACTCAGGCAGGCATAATCTTTGAACACATTCCACGTTCATTAAAGGGGGAGAGAGAGGAAGATGGCAAGTTGCTTTGTAAACAAGGGGGCGATGTGACCTTACATTACTTTAGTCGAGATCAAAGACGGAAATAAAATATCATCCATAAAAGAAAACTACACAGAATTTTCCACTCGAATGAGCTTTGAGCTAGTCGGCAAGAGGATCACAGGGTTGTTGATGTTTTAGAAATCTAGTGCGGTTAAAGGAATTTTGCAGTGCTTAGAGCTGATGTTTGCGAAATAACTCCGGTGCAACATTTTGTAATGATCCTGATTTTCCACAGATTCTCACATTTTAAAGCTGCCACTAAAGCTTCACTCACACTGCTAGACTGATGGTTGGAAGTCTCAGGTCATTGGGTCACTATCCTGTCACTAAGTCGTTGGTGAGCTGCTGACCATAACTTTTCAAAATAAAGAGCTGCCAGTAAATATATGTCATTCGATTTTGAAATGGAGTGTTTGTATATAAATTGCAGCCATGCAGAAGCCATGTCATATGAGCAAGACTGCTGATTTTCAAACCAAAAGCAAGACTACGAGTGTGACATTTCTTTTATACAACAGTAATATAGAGTAATTTACATTTTAGAGAAAATTGCCACTCTCAGTCTATTTTAAGTCTCAAACAAAGCCACAGAAGAATTAATGTGCTCTCAAACAAACCGCTGTTAGGCGAAATTTCACGAGCAATATGCAGTCAGTTAAATAGAAATCCGCACAATAAGGAGTTTTAATCCTATTCAAGATGGTTGCACAAGTTCCCCGCACTGACTAACAGAAAGCTGCTTGGTCGGAAAGTGACTTCTGTGCTTAAAGCATTAATACACTATTGACATTGGCCAATGATCTTTTTTACCCGTGAAATTTCTCAGAAATGTCTTTCTGACACTTTGAACACTTAAAAGTGTTTTTGAACAAATCAGTTTGGTTAAAGATTCAACGACTCCCTAAGGTGTGCTCGACTAGAGAGCAGGCGGTTCCGGATAATGGTTCTCGGGATACTTTGATGTCATACGCCGATTGGTCTATGCAGCATCGCTTCAAATCGAACACATCTATTGACAATCACTTGATTCATTCCTGAATGATTGAACGAATGATTCAAAAAAATAATTTGACATTCACCCATATAGAGTCCCTTGACGCAGAAACGGCAGAAAAAGTCACTGAAATCCACCACCTAAAAGCACAGAATGGTTGATTTTACTCTCATGTTGCTGGAAATCAGTAACTGTTTCTGGCCATTTTGTGGCTGCACTTCGCTGTCAGTGTGAACAAAGCCTGGAACCAGAGATCCAAACGGCACTAAATTAGATTGAGAAGTTCTCTTTGGACTCCACTATAGACTGTGGGTGTGAGATTGATTCAGTACGAGGCAAAACTAATCACAAACTGTTGCCAGCTGACAGTGTTCATGCACTGAAAAATGACCAGTGTGTTGAAAAACAGCCTTATTAAATATCACACTGGGCTCATGTGGTCTTACTGTAGGCTGGATAACACAATGATACCCTATCTACTCTATACTATGCTTGATTTAGCACAAACATGATTAAATACCTGAAGATAATATAATAATCATAGTGTGATATTACATTTTTAATAAAACATTTCATATTTGACAACATGAATAAAACAATCCGATTCACTTTTAATTATGTACTCAAAGATGTTTGCTTACAAAAATGTGATTATAGGCTATCCATCTCACTTCATTCTTCTTATTATACATCAACTGTAATTTCTTTATCCTATTATTTTTTTTATAAATGCAGGTAATTTGATGTAATTAGCAGTCACATTAAAGTGTTAATATTAGAGTGTAATTATATTGGTAAGTACTGAGCATTATATTATTTTAGTAATTATATTCTGGAGCAGCAATTATTCAGCGTTGTTACTGAATTGTTATTTTAATGCAATATGTGAAATACAGACATATTTTACAGACCCAAAATATGCCTGATCAGTCTGGCTTTACATATTTTCATTTAAATGCATGCACAGTAAACTATCAAGTGTATGCCAACTATCAAGCAAGGAACTGTCACCACCATGTCAGCAAACACAAGACGACAGAAGAAGGTGTGGATGTTGCTCAAGGACTACTTGTGATGAAATAGACCCTTCATTTAACGTTACCTCATCACACTAAGAGACAAAGACATCCCGTAGACATGACCAGAATCTGATAACTGTTCTTTTAAATTGATGTTAACACTATCAATTTGTGAAATTTGTGAGATTAGCTCTGGGGTAGAAGTGTTAGCTTATGTCAAACAATATACATTTACCGGTAATATAGTAAACGGACAGTTCAACGGACATGAACTGCCATGACAAGAATATTCTTCAAAATATTACATTTTTGGTTAAAGAGAATAAAGTAAAAGAACAACATGAGAGTGAGTGAATGATGACAACATTTCCATTCAGGGTGAACACATGATACATGAAAAAAAAAAAAAAAAAAAATCCATCAAAAAAGGGTATTTGTGGAAGAGACAGTGGAGGAAAGTCTGCAAGGCTTCCATGTTTGACAGTATAATGGGACAGCTGTCATCATTTAATAAAGAGCATTAGTGGAGAAATGTCTAACTATCTAGAGCAGTGGTTCTCAATTCTGTTCAATAAGCAAAATTCTCATATCATGGAATATTACAGAGGCTTTAGGCTCCATGTAAATTGCTATTCATTACATTGTACACACACACACACACACACACACACACATACACTCACCGGCCACTTTATTAGGTACCCCATGCTAGTAACGGGTTGGACCCCCTTTTGCCTTCAGAACTGCCTCAATTCTTCGTGGCATAGATTCAACAAGGTGCTGGAAGCATTCCTCAGGGAGTTTGGTCCATATTGACATGATGGCATCACACAGTTGCCGCAGATTTGTCGGCTGCACATCCATGATGCGAATCTCCCGTTCCACCACATCCCAAAGATGCTCTATTGGGTTGAGATCTGGTGACTGTGGAGGCCATTTTAGTACAGTGAACTCATTGTCATGTTCAAGAAACCAATTTGAAATGATTAGAGCTTTGTGACATGATGGAAGTAGCCATCAGAGGATGGGTACATGGTGGCCATAAAGGGATGGACATGGTCAGAAACAATGCTCAGGTAGGCCGTGGCATTTAAACGATGCCCAATTGGCACTAAGGGGCCTAAAGTGTGCCAAGAAAACATCCCCCACACCATTACACCACCACCACCAGCCTGCACAGTGGTAACAAGGCATGATGGTTCCATGTTCTCATTCTGTTTACGCCAAATTCTGACTCTAACATCTGAATGTCTCAACAGAAATCGAGACTCATCAGACCAGGCAACATTTTTCCAGTCTTCAACTGTTCAATTTTGGTGAGCTCTTGCAAATTGTAGCCTCTTTTTCCTATTTGTAGTGGAGATGAGTGGTACCCGGTGGAGTCTTCTGCTGTTGTAGCCCATCCGCCTCAAGGTTGTGCGTGTTGTGGCTTCACAAATGCTTTGCTGCATACCTCGGTTGTAACGAGTGGTTATTTCAGTCACTGTTGCCCTTCTATCAGCTCGAACCAGTCTGGCCATTCTCCTCTGACCTCTGGCATCAACAAGGCATTTCCGCCCACAGAACTGCCGCTCACTGGATGTTTTTTCTTTTTCGGACCATTCTCTGTAAACCCTAGAGATGGTTGTGCATGAAAATCCCAGTAGATTAGCAGTTTCTGAAATACTCAGACCAGCCCTTCTGGCACCAACAATCATGCCACGTTCAAAGTCACTCAAATCACCTTTCTTCCCCATACTGATGCTCGGTTTGAACTGCAGGAGATTGTCTTGACCATGTCTACATGCCTAAATGCACTGAGTTGCCGCCATGTGATTGGCTGCTTAGAAATTAAGTGTTAACGAGCAGTTGGACAGGTGTACCTAATAAAGTGGCCGGTGAGTGTATATATATATACATTGTATATATATATATTTAGAAGAGAAACAAGGAACACCATATTTTAGTATAAAATAGCAGAATAGGAGGTCACAAATCTGAAGGTGATCTATTGTAACTTGTAACTGTACAGTTCGTGGTGAGTTCGCTCCAGTTTGGCAGCAAAGCATGGGTTCAGCCTCCAGAACAAAATTAAAACTACCATGAGAAGTCGTCTGTCCGAGGCAAAGACGCAACATCTAATGACAGCGGGCTCTGCATCAGTCTCGCTTACTGTGTTTACTCACAGTTGATCACCCATAAGTCCATGCGGAAGGTTTGAGTTCAGGCAGATACAGAAAGTCGAACGAGTTTAGTTCAGTTCATTTTTTACGTGCGTTGTTCATGTTTGCCTGTTCATGTACAAAGGTAGTGCTTTAGTGGCCTTCACTGTCACTGCGGGAAAAAAAACATTCATCTTCGTGTGGTGTTGAACATGAAAAGTGACGCACACTCTGTTCATCTGTTCTCTTCATAAATAAATAAATGCATAATCTAGCTTATATGCTCATCCAGTAAATTCATGATTAAAGATTAAAATGTGAACAAAAACAAGAGCTTTATATCTCTTTTAATTCCTTTTATAACTGTTTTAATTTTCCTTGCTTTTATTTTGTGATTATCTTCATTTCTGTGTAAAGCACTTTGAATTACCATAGGGTATGAAATGTGCTATAGCCTATAGATAAACTTGCCTTGCCTAAATATCTTATCATCAAAATATGAAAATTAAAATGACAGGTAATATGACGGAATATGACCCTGCCTGTCAAATTGATGCACAATGAGAAAGTCTAATGCAACCACTACTGTTTACCCACAGAGCGGTGTCTGAAATGTCCTAGCTGAAGTTGCCCACCCATCGCACTCTTGTTGTGCCAGTAGGGGAGATCATACAGAATGGCACACAGTGTCGCCACGGGAGCCGAGACTTGACAGGAAAGCACAGTGGGAATCATGCCCTGATTAGAAGCAGAACAGAACTCCTGTTTCTAAGCAACACCATCACTTTGTGCCTGGAAATCAGACTGCACATCTGAAGACTTGTCATTTTATTCATTTAGTGTTCATGTTCGCTTAAACTGTAGAGACTTCTCTACCGACTTTTATCCTGCACCACCAAAACTGAACTTGTCACCTCAAGATGAGTTGCAGTCAGTTTGAAATCAATGCTGTAAAACGCTATACACATTGTGGCAAATTTCAAATGTTTATCTCTGAATGAGTTTTAAGAGCCATGGTGGACGAGATGATTTTCAATGAATAGCAACTTAAATTTTGCTCTCTTCCTCACTTCAAGTTTGCAGATAGCTAGAAAAACATGTTACACAAGAAAACACCATGCCAATTATGATATCAATATTTCTGAGTTGCAGTGCACCAGGCTTTTGCATGACTGCAGATGATGTTTATGGTGCTTTTTGAAGGGTTGTCATCTCTTCAAAAAGCATAATTTAGTGTGTCTCACATTGAACATGTTTGTAGGATAAAATACTTTTAAAAATGACAAAGACCACTGAGAAAACAGCTCAACTTGTCTTGAACTTTAAAGGGACTTATTGCTTATACATTGTTTAATTTGAGCAGGTCAGGTATATGTATTAAAGTTAACAGGGACAGTTTCTAAAAGTGCATCTAGGACAACATCAGGCTAATCTGCATGAAGTTGAATTAAAAAAATTAACTGTTAGATCCTTAAAATCTAAATCAAAATCTCACTACAGCCAGGCAACCAAAGTTGGGTTTGACTTGATTTAAATAGTTGTGGTTATACATTTATATCATTCACATGATACATTTATATCACTGTGAAGTGGGGTTAAGGGTCATGGTAAGGTTAATAAACAAAATACAATAAAAAAAGACTAACACTACAGTTAAAAAGGTTTTATTTTTATTTTGTTCTTTTCAACTTTCATTTATTAAATTATCCTGAAAAAAATTATCAAGGCTTTCACAAAAATATTGAGCAGCACAAACATTTTGAACATTGGTAGTAATAAGAGATGTTTCTTGAGCAGCAAATCAGCATATTAGAATAATTTCTGAAGCATCATGTAACACTGAAGACTGGAGTAATGATGCTGAAAATTCAACTTTGCCAGATGAATATTAAAGTAAATTAATTTAGAAATTATTGTATAAATATTTCACAATATTACTGTTTTAACAGTATTTTTGTTCAATAAAGCCTTGGTGGGCTAGAGTCTTCTTTCAAAAACGTAACCTAAACTTTTGAACGGTATATTATATATAACTTTCATCTAAACTCTGTTGCAGGCATATACATGTATAAACAAAATATACATGTATTATTATCATTATTATTAACAATCACTATTAATATCTTAGTACATGCGTTTGAAGCCACTTCCATGTTTTGTGGCATTCAAACATGTGATAATATCCGAAGATTGGCGAGGCTTTGAAAGAATCCTATGAACTGAGGAGGGATGATACCCCTTCACTCACAAGTCAGTTAAACCTGTCAGAATAAAAGTTACTTTCCAAAATAAAAGCCAGCACATTAAACCACATTAAGACTAAAGTTATAGAGTGCAGAGAAGATAATGGGTTTAAAGTAATCTCATGACCTGCGATAAGCATTTCATTATCTTTACATACCTTCTGCTTCGCAATCAGGCCATTAGATGAGTGTAAAGATGATTAATACTTAGTGAAGATCCTTAAAATGGGTGTTCTCTTAATAACCCCTTTTATCCACCTCTGTTTAAAGATTAATCAGCATGTAAAGCTTCGGATTTCCCATGTGGCATGTCATTAACACATGCCATTAAAAAACTGAAAGCACTGGGGCACCATCACTCATAAAGCTTTATGGAAAAAAAAGCTGGTATTTGAATGCAGGAAAAGCTCCATGCAATAAAATGTTCGAACAGAGTTTTAGAGGAAGAATTGTGGCACAGTGTTTTCTCACAGTTCTGACAGTTCTAGTAAGGTTGCCCCTTGCTGTAAAACAACAGAACAACCTGTCCATTAATGAAGCGAGAGACAGACGGATTCTGATTTTGAAATTAATGAGCAACTGCTAGCAGAGGAACACAGTGTGTTGGTTTAGAGCCATCAGCGTTCATTTCAAGCAGATCTGACAGTTTGTTTACTTTGTGTGGCTTTGCAAAAGCTTCTCTTGAAGAGAAATACTGGCGCACAGAAATGAACATAGATATTTTTAATATCTAAGCTATTTTTGATTATCTGCGTAAATATTCTGTACAAGCTAAATAACAAAATTCTGATAAGCAAATTCACTTAATTTTAATTTCAACAGATGAACTGAGAAATGAACACCTAAATCTGGACCATCTCACAATATAATATGTAATTTTATGGAGGGTGATATTCTATTATAAGTCAAAACTGATAAGTTAATATTTGAGGAACAAACATTTTAGACACATTATTGGCAGTTTATTTATCTATATTTGCTCTGCTAAAAGAAAATAGATCCAAACGTTCCTGAAAGAATTAGTGTTTTATGACCAAATCGGTAAAAACTAAGGAATAACTGACTCATTTATAAAAACAGCTGCTGAATTTGGAACCGCATAATACTATTACTATTTCAGCCTATTATTTCAACTATTTGAGTGTAAAGGGTAATATGTGTTTGTTTCTGTTTTGGGTTTGACGCGTGTTTTAGTTCAGTTTCTTGTGTTTCAGTTAGTTTCTATGGTTTCTCGTCGATTTGATTATTATGTGCACCTGTTCATTGCATTGATTAGTTTGCTTTAAGCTCTGTGTTTCTTTCAGTTCATTGTTTGTTCTCGTTGCTTGTACATCCTTAATATTCTGTTTGGGTGTTTAGTATTTTGTTTTGAGTTGTTGTTAATAACATCATGCGATTAGATCCTTCTCATCCCATTCCTAGACCATTCCAAACATTTGTGACAATGAGCAGTTTACGAATATGCAGTTCCGAATTCAGCAAGTCACCCTTTTGGTCTTTGAATGAATCAGTGTTTGAATCGGTTGAATGGATGAGTCAATGACTCGCTTACAGAATAAACCTATACGTAACGGCATAGCGATGTAACCTGCAGAAGGAGTCACTGAAAAATCCTCACCACTGAGGCCATGTTGAGACTGTCAGCGAAAATCTGATTTTTTGCATGTCCAGACTTTATCCAGATGGGTCTGGATGGCAAAAAACACATGTAATCGGATTTTTTCAAATCTGATTCAAATCACATATGGAGGTGGTTTGAAATGCGATTCCAATCAGATTCTTACAGATGCATCTCAGTCTGGACGTTCTGGCAGCTCAAATCATATTTCGCATCACTCTTAACGCGACACACAACAATAACTCCAAAACTTGTGACGGAAATACCGGAAGTATTCATACGGTGTTCAAATGGTATGTCATACATGGGTATGCCTACTTCATTATCAAAGCAACCCAAATAGATAGATTGCTTATGTCTGGACACACAAATTGTATTTGATCACTTGCAATTAATAGTGTGGATAGTCAGCCTAAAAAGATCTGATTTGAGAAAAAAAAATCTGATTTGCCTGCAGTCTGAACACAGCCTAAGGCACAGACGGGACAGAACTAATTGTATAAATTTATGTAACAAATGATCAAAATTGCTAAATATAGATAATACATACAGAGATTAACTGGAGTGATTAAATATGAGAATGACTTGTCAGGCATAGACATTTTAATGGCAGACAAGGAGACATAAATATAAATAAAGTTCCAATGAGAATTTAATTGCATTTGTTCAGCAGACATAAAAGCAGGGCAGTGCTTCCTTTATTTAATTAACCATGAACAAGACAAAGCATAAAGGATGTTTACAACAAGTGGACAACAGAGGGGTTAAGAGCAAGAAAGTGCAGTGAAGATCTTGAGATTTTGACATAATGAAACTCAATTAATACATGATATGACATTAATTCTAGGAAAAGTGTGTAAATCATATCTTTTCAAAATCGGTTCTTAAATCTCTTAAATCAGGGGTGTACTATTGTGACATGGGGCAAAGAAAAGAATCTGTGATTATATATGCTCCTGATGTAGCAGCACATTGTGCATTAAGCAACATACAGCTTAACTGCCCTGATCTGGATCATCTGATCCTGGGTCAGATTAAACTGACCCTTATTAAAGCAAAACCTCAAATACACAGCCATGCATTTGCAGTGTGGCAGCTAAGGTTTGATGTGCGTTTTCTTCAGCGTGAGCTGTAATGTCCAATTTGAAAAATTATAAGGAACAGGTTCTTTTTAAGTCAGTTGAAACGATTCAAAATCCTCAATTCATATTTTTTCCTGGAAAACAACAAACCTATAATGATTTGAATTTCCATAAGCACTGTGTAGCCTATATTCCAGAAGAAGTTATTGAAATCATTATTTGACCAGATATCACACCAATGCCTATATATGACATTTTGAAACAGAGCACTGATATCATGGGTTTTATATTACTGTATATAGCTGTTTTATTGAGTTTATCACACCCATATGCTTAGGCCCAACTGCTCCCAGTGCATTTTAGGCAATCAGAGGTGACATGTTTGGTTTACCCTGCATCTATGACCCACCACACGAGCACAAAGATGACTGACAGGTGGAGGGGAAATGTCATGATATAAACATGTTCTGTATTTTCTACACCGTAGTCTCCCACAAACCACTCTCATTTCCCCTAAAGCAGAGCCAGGGTTTCTCTTGGCTGTGTTTAGCAATTCAAAACAGGACAGCTTTCTTCTAAGGTCACCCCAGAGAAGATGTGCGGAAAAGGCATATGTGCCTGGACCATTACCATGACATTCTGCATCGCCGTGGCATTTTATGGCTTCATTAGGTGCATTTGTTTTGAAAATGGTAAGAACGCAAAATGAGATATGCAAAATAATGAGCGACATAAAAAAGCGCCAAAAGTGTGTACAGCTGACATAATTTCCCCTGACCAAACCATGAACCCAGTGGCCTATTTTATCTAACATTCACCTTAATTTCCCATGATTCAGTGTTTGCATGCATGTGCATAATATATATGTGTAAATTAAATTTATTTTCAGCATATGGTTCACAATGATCACCTTTCTTTAACTGCTTTACATAATTTAAGCATGAGAGAGAATAATGTGGACGCCTATATAGAGTGGTGCAGAGATGATGTCAGAACCTGGAAGTCTAATTCACCGCTGGTTCCTTCGAGATTGTCATATGGGTTTTTATAATGTTTTTTTCTTTTCTTCAATTTATAAGTAAAATAAATACTTGACGATAATTTGACATTTTTGTTCTACGATGTAAACTCCACACACCCATACCCAAAATGCAAATTTTAAAGCATGTTATGTATGTTTCTAATAAGTAACTAGATAAAGACAGTTTTGAGTGTGAGTGTGTGCAGCTTACGTTGTAGAACAAAACATCAAAATATCGTCAAGATATGTTTACCACAGGCTTTATTTTACTCATAAACTGAAAAATCCCATTATAAATACCCTTAGGAAAATCTCAAAGGAATCACTGGCGAATTAGTCTTCGTGGTTTTGACGTCATCCCTGCACCACTCTATTAGTGAAAACCAGTTTTGAACAGGGATCTGTTAGTAGTATATCTACCAAGTGTCAGTGTTCCATCTTTTGTTCTTTGTTTTACCACTGTCAGTTCTGAGATAAACCAAGGAAAAAGTCATTTGTCTTTCTGCACACATGATATGGACAAGTGAATACAAATGAGTCTGGTCACTGGGTGGACATCTAATGACTGCTACAGTGACATGACCTGAACGGCCCCCATTAAGGTATTTATCACCTGTCTGCACTGTTTGTGTGCTTTTGAATGTGATTTTAAATCGAATCCGAATTCGGTGTCATTACAGGCTTGTGCTGGTGTGTGTGGCTGTGTTTCAGTTCCCCATCTCAGAGTTCATTGATTCAGAAGGCCTACAAGGGTGAGCGCATTAACCATTAACAGACTGATGTTATTGGGTAAACAGAAGGGAAATTCACTGATTGTATGTATTATGAGATAAAAAAGGGAAATATATTAAGTTCAAATCTGCAAGTAGAATATAACAGGCAATATTTCCTTCAGTGGGATTTTGAGAGTTGACATAATTGCTGTTGTGGCATATAGGATGTCTCAAGTACACTGTAAAAAACAATTTGTTGAGTCAACTTAAAAAAATTTGTTACCCCGCTGCCTTAAATTTTTTTGTCAACTTGACAATATATCTTTTGTTGAAGTAACTTCCCATTAGAGTGAAATTAACCATAATTTCCTAGTCCAGTCAACACAAGTCAAGTTATGTCAACTGGAAAAATATTTTAACTTGAATTTAAAATAAAGACAACACATTTGGCCTTGCATTAATTTATTTAATGATAGACAACTCTTTCATTCACATTTAAGTTGAACAAGTAATTTCCTGTCAACAGATCAACTGAAATCACTTTTTTTTTTATTGATTTGTAAGCAAGACTAAAGGCACTCATCTATTTAAAGGAAAATGAGTGTACTGTACTATAAGAGAACAAATCATGGCACAATTCATGAGAAAGTTCCTAGATCAACTTTTTGCAAAAAGTGACCACGCCTTTTAAAGAAACATCATGACAAATGCTAAATACTACATTTCAATTCACTCGTCTTTATGGATATGCAGCATTAATTGACTAGAGCAGCTCGTTAGAGCTATAGTCACACTGTTTTACTGAGGCCCTCATAGAGACGCATGAATAATACATTCACACAAAAATCCGCAACGATGAATCCGCACCCTCTACAGCATGAGACTTTCCCAATGCAGAAAGCAAAGCAGAGCTTCCCTCATCTAACACATTAGATACATCCAGTGAAAACTGCACAAAGCCAATAAACATACAGGTATTACAGAGATAAGACACATCAGATAAAGTTTCATCTCATCGTCTGAAGAGTGAGACCCTTCTGACATATGAACCCACAGCTTTAACTTTCACAATCCAGTTTATTCATTATTCTTCCTGAATCTGAGAGGAAAATGTGGAGTAATCATTCATTACTGTAAATAATCTGAATAACCTCTGACACTACAGATAAATAATGCATGATCAATAGTTTCAGAAAAATAGATTTCCAACCAGCATCTATGAATTTTGTATAATCTCATGAGCATTAGCATGTTTCCAGCAACACTAAAAGAAGCATAAGACAAAAAAGAAAAAAAATGATAAAAACATTACAAAATATATTATACATTGCACTAAAGAGTATATATCACACTATAGCTACATTACAGATATATTTTATTATACAATTATACAATGTTAAGGAAAAGTTGAACTATATACATATATTAGTTCAATTGAAATATATATATATTTTTTAAAATATATATATATATATACACAGTATTAACTTTTCATTAACATTGTTATATTGGAAAATATTACATTATGCGTGATACAGATATGCTATTTCGCTATGATCTTTATATGAACTATGTAATATAGCTATTTTATTCATTAAAACATATCAGAACATAATAATAATAATAATAGTTTTTTTCCCTGGAATAGCAATGAGTCAAAGATTGAACTGAAAAGTTGAACATGAATTAGCTCATGGTCCTTTTTTTGCTTTAATGACAGTAGCACTTGAGCTGCATGAATTCCACATTTGTGAAAAACCTTATAATCATGTCTAGCTTAGAGAAGAGATAATGTTATTTTCCTAATGTGCAATTCTACATCTCATACAGGAGCCAGCCAGCTGTGACTGCTGTCGGAGTCGTTTCATTACCAGTGGGCTTCGTGCCTCAGCAAATGTCACCGATTCAAGCCCAAGTCAGATCAATCTGGGAGGAGGATACATTTCTGTCACATCGATGAAGGGCTGTGCGGAGCACTGGAGAGGA
Organism: Rhinichthys klamathensis goyatoka; assembly: GCF_029890125.1. NCBI lineage: Eukaryota > Metazoa > Chordata > Actinopteri > Cypriniformes > Leuciscidae > Rhinichthys > Rhinichthys klamathensis. The sequence goes on from NW_026606962.1 coordinate 787,086, forward strand.
GGTGAGAGCAGGAGAAGCGGAGAAACTCTGTCCTATCAGATTGTGTTAGTGCAGGCATTTAAAAATGTTCTTCCCTATTACTGTCTGGGTTTGCAGAGTGAGATAATGGCATTCTCCTTATGCAGGGGATCTGTGCTCAAGGTTTAAATGGTTGGAATAGACAATGGATTTCCAATTATGAATCTCAAATGACATTAAAAAAAACAAATCAAAAATCATTTAGGCTGAAACAAATGATAAAACAGAGCATAAACTGTTTCCAAGAATTTAATCTCTGTGGTTCTGTAATAGTGAGTATGCCTATGAATTCTAATGGATTGTGAAGAAAAAGTCCTTCATATACAGTATAAATAATAATAATAATAAAAGAAAAAACAGGTACCTCCACAAAAAAACAAACACAGGCTATAATTGATTCACTATTGTACAAGTTTCTGAAACAGTCTCTTAGTATCCAGTTCTCAAGTTCAATCCACTGGCTCAATGATCATTTTTCAAGATCAACTAACTGATTAAATTATTCACAAGTTCAACTTACATTGACTGGATCTGTCTCGAGTTCAACTCAATGATCCAGTTCTGAAGATCCAATTCACTGATTCAATGATCCACTTCATAAACTGACTCAATGATCTGAATCACAAGTTCAATGCTCTTGTTCTTGAATTCAATTCATTTCCTCAATGACCCAATTCCTAAGTTAAGCTTACTGACTCACTCTTACAGTTCTCACGCACAACTCACTGATTCAGTGATCAATTCATGAGTTTGGCCCACTGATTCAATTATGTAATTAAAAGATTTAACTCATTAATTCAGTTAAAAGTCATTATTACTTTTAAAAAACTGTAGCACAAAACTGTAGCACAAAATGAACAGGCTACTCATCCAGTATATTTTTTGACAGCTGTCTCCAAAGCATTCACCATCATCAAGTCAGATTAACATGGCAGAGGTACTTTCTTTGGGGTGGATGAATGCTGGATATTTCTTTACATGCTGCCGTAATACTGAAAAAACAAACTGCATTTGCTGAGCCAGAATTTCTTTGTACAGCTCACATGAGATTCTGAGGCACAGAAAGAAGGTGTGCACCCCTGCTAAAACGCTGATGGCTGAAATATCTGGAACAAGAGGTGTGGAAGAGTCTGTCCAGTTAGGCAGGGAGAGGGAAAGCCATGCGATCTCTAATAAGGTCCACAGAGACACCTGCCTCTTAAAGTACACTCACTTAACCTCTCATCCATACTCATACGATTTGACCCATTCTGTTCTTTACCACACTTCAGAATGTGTGAGAGAATGTGATTGTAGTTTGTCTCTACAATTCAGAAAGGTCAGAGAGGTGTACGTTATTTACCTATGCCGCAGCTACTTTTGACCTGCTACTAATTGCTTCCCTGCAGTCATTAAACATGCCCCACTGCCTCATGGGAATCACTGAAAGCGTAGCCCAAATTGAGGGAAATTATTATCAGTCAATTTGGATTGTATTTCTGGTCAGTGAACTCCAAATATATTTGTCAAAAAAAAACAAAAAACTAAGAGGATGCCTTTAGTATGTTTGTGCTTACGTAGTTTCATAACATAACCTTGCTCAAGTAATGGGGTGCTGGTGCTCGGCATCCTGTCTGAGATTAACCTCAAACCCAGAACAGATTATATGTTCAAAAAAACTATAACTGACGCAAGCTAACAAAAAATAGCAATTTTAGTGTAGTGCACAGTAAATATGAGTGATAATATTGTGATTTTTTGTGCGAGGGCTGGAAAAGATATTACTTTTATTAAGTTATTGATTGTGCTTCCACTTGAAGCAGACACACACACACACGTATGTGTAGAAGAACATCATCTGCATAATTCACCTGGCTTACAGATATATATATATATATATATATATATATATATGAAGAGTTCAGATGCAAAAGCCTCTAAGTGCCATTTGAAATTTTCTTCTAGAATGATCATTTTTATCAAGCTTGTATATTTAAGTTCAGTAATTTCACTTAAATGGCAATGAAGATTACCTATTAATTGTCATTTGAGTGAAATTACTGAACTTAAATATACAAGCTTGATAAAAATGATCATTCTAGAAGAAAATTTCAAATGGCACTTAGAGGCTTTTGCATCTGAACTCTTCACATATAGGCTATATATATATATATATATATGTGTGTGTGTATGTGTGTGTTTGTGTGGTGAAAGATGATGAAAACCTAATCAAACACTATGAACAAGCTGTTTGAGCTTGTTAGGGTGCTGTACGGTGTAGCAGAGACCTGGAGCACTATTGATTTTCCATGTGTGTTCACCGGCTGCAATCATGGGAACAACCCTGAGAGAGCAGGAGAGGTTTGAAGGTAGCAAGGTTAGCGAGATTGTCCCAATTGCTGCAGGTAATTAAGAGCAGGACTATCAGAACAGGACGAATCATGGAGAGGAGGGTGCACTGTCCTTTCAGATTACACATTAATCCACCAGACATATGCGGCAGCCTCCCTTCCACCCCCTTTCTAAAGAGTTCTCTCAGAGAACACTGTGTCCCTCTGTATTACTGCCATGAGGACAAACAAAAGTAGGAAATTCTGCCACACAAAACCATTGTTTTTTTAGTCAGTGAATTTCAAAATGTATAAATAATGAAAGATAGATACACATTTACTGTCACGATTTGGTTATATTTCATGTTCCTCGTCACGTTTTGTCCCGAGATGGCTGCCACGTCAGAGTCTCGTCCCGAGATGGTCCCCTGTACTGTCGTCTCCGCCCTGGCCCATTGTAATGCCGGCACCGCCCTGGCTTCCTGCACTGCCCGCGCCGCCCACGCTCCACGGCCCAGGTCCACCCACGTTTCACGGCCCAGGCCCGCCATGCCACGGTTCCGGCCCGCCATGCCATGGTATAATAAGCAGCATAATTTGAGATGGGCCCCAATCTCTTCTTCTTCTGAATATCATCCTGTCTACTGGCAGACATGAAGCTGTCTCTAAACAGACATGGCTGACATCAGCCTGTCCCACACCAATGCAATGTGGCATATCTCCAGTCCGTAACCTCTTCCACTCTCTTTCTATCCATCTAACACTAAACTGGAGTCACTCACTTCCTTAATCTTGTATCAATTTATTTGCAAGCAAATCTATACAACAAGAGTGTGTGTTTTACCATTGAGTGTATTATTGTGTGGCAAATAATGCATAAGCCACTTTTGAGATTTTTGTATAATGCAAGCAACCAAAGCCAAACTTAGAGGCTTGAGCTCTTGAAAGAAGGCCAAAAGACATATTTGAGACAAAACACATCACATGATGCGACAGTAGGGAAATGCAGAAAAGATAATTGTGCACTACAAATGAGATATTCTGTCACATACAGAAATTCTGTGTAATACAATTCAAGTTTAAACATATAGCAATTAACTTTACCCATTCATGCATGTGTGACAGGTTAAAAGAAATACTCACTAAAACATTTAGCTTATAACAGTATAATAAGTAGTATGTGAGGATCTTAAAATATCTAAGGTTAAAAAGATCATGCAGTAAATATTAGTTAATAGGGATTGATACAATTCATATAATTGTGTTAAAAAGTTAAAATATGTTATGTGATACAAAGGGTAAAAATTATAAGAAGAATGTGTAAACGTTATATTGATTACTTTATTTTGTAGTGCCTAATTTAAGGGTAAAAGTGTTAATCTGTGATCTACAAAGTGATCTTAATCTATGAGCCTGAGATCGACTGCTTTTGTCTCCACCCGCTCGGTTACAGAGAAAAATCAAGGGGGTAATCCACCAGCCAGAAACTGAAGTCTCCCCGGGGGCCGCCATTGGCTAACAAGCCATTCCATTGACTCCCATTCATTTTGGCGTCACTTTGACAGCGAATAACTTTACATCTGAGGCGTTTAAAGACTCCATTTGTCCATTGTTTATTTCTAAAGAAACACGACAATGTATAAAAGGCTCCATTACCTTGTATCTTACGTTATGGCCCCGTAGAAGCAGTTTTTGTAAAAATAGGTTTACGATTGCGTCATAACACGCGACTCTCTGTTGCACAGTAGAGAAATGACCATACAGACAGAAGTAGAAGCTTGCGCGCAATCGGGGGGATGTGGAGGCATAAAATCAAGGGAGAAGCCCATAGAGAGTTGTAAAGTTTCTCCTGCTGCTAGCATGGACAGCTAATATTCACGCTCTCCGGCTCTGCAAGATTCGGAAGGGAATGATTCAGATTCCTCTTGGCACAGCTACTAGAAGACGTACAACTGTGAGACAGGTTGCTCACGCCACATCTACGTCGTCAAGCTCAGTTTGAGCCTGCGCAGTGCACTTGGCAATCAGGAAGTGAGTGCTTCTAATTGACTTCACTTTTCTCCGTTGAAGTCTATGGAGTTGCTGTGTCCATTTCTTTTACTGTCTATGAGAAAAATAGCTTTGTACCGAGAGTAGACGCCATTTTATGTCAACTGTGAATTAACATGTATGCGTTTAATAATCTATTTTGCGGTGTTATTTGTATAATGTGTTTCAATAGCCTGGCAAGCCAGACCTACATTAAGATGTTAGGTCTGGGAACTCCCAATTGGCATACCTCAATCCGAGGGGCGGGATAAACGGTTGTCTTTCAAATTCCCTCTGCATGCAATAGGACAGCGCTACAACCAACCAGAGCAACGAACGGTTGTGGCTGAGTGAGTCCTGTGCGTTTTTCCACCAGCGGAGCTAGTTGATATATTAAACTTTTGCCGTATCCGGTCGTCAAAACTCCGAACACATCTTCCTTTTTTAAGAATGACTTAAGTGACGTTCTCTTAACTCCAAATCATCCAGAGTCGCGGCCAAAGCCGATTCGAAAGACCGCTGTTCGCCAGCAGCATCTTCTTTGTTTTCAAGTAGCAGGGAATTCAAATCACCTATGGAAATCACGCGGGGGAACCGTCACAACTCTGCCGTCATTATGTTAAGCCTGCCCACCAACTCTATACACGATGTGATTGGCCTGACCAGAGTTTGGTTTTTCCAGCTCGAATGCCAACGGAGAGTTGCTAGACCACACTTTGCTGCAAAATACCTTGCTGCCGCTAGGGTGCGTCTAGATTTCTAGGCTATGTTTCAAGCACTTTATTGACATTTTTGGTAAATGTAGTTATGGTTTACTGAGCTAAAGCTACTTTGTGCTTGACAGTGATATTGGAAAATGAGTATATGTTTCAGTGAATTACAGTGTATGCTGTTGTGACTTAGTTGAATAAGCCATGTACCCTTCAAAACTACTATTTCCTGTTGATCTGTAAAATGTTGTATTGTTGTAAAAATCGCTAACACTAAAGTTTTCAGTGAGGAAACCTAACCGTATAACTCTCGTGATTATTTCTCCCCTTTTTCAGGGGCGTAACACATGTTTTGTCTGGATTATTGTTTTTGTATAATCATACTGGTTGTGTGCTATAAATATAATACAATTAAGTTATGTCTAACACTTCCAAAAGAACACAGAATATAATTATAGTAGAGGAACTAGGTCATTCCTGTCATGCAGTACCTTTTGAACTCTCTAACTTGTAAAGAAAATACTTTAAGGGTTTATTTCGTTAAAAGGGTAAACCAGACTTTGAGAAATGACAGGACAGAATTAAAAAGCTAAACTTAGTGAAGAATTGAGAGTTTGATTACATGAGAGTCAACAAAGTGATTTGTAATATTTATTTAACCATCTTTTAAAATGTTGACAATGTCATACTGATTTCTGTAGTTTTATCAAAGTTCAATTTAAAGATGAAATGAGGCGAAACATTTATTACAACATTACATCACAGAATTCATCAAATCCATCACTAATATTTACAATGTTTGTATTGTTGTTTTATGTCTTAGTTAAAAAGGCATTACAAAAGACTAAAGATGGAATTGAAGGGATAGAAACTACACATTGCAACATAAATATTTCCAAGAAAACATGCTACATGCTTTAAAAATATTTGATTAGAGAGAGAAAAAAAGAACCGCCTGGGATATTTTTAATAGATTTACATTTTTTGTTTGAAGTTGCCAAGAACCTATGCTCAAAATACTTCGTAAGATGAATGAGTTAACTAATGTCATAGAATGATAAAATTCCCATTGTCCTAAAAGAAAAATACAACCTAGATCTGTGTGATAATTATTTAATTAACCTATGCAACCCTTTGTCTAATCTCTGGCAGAGAGGTTTCATACATTGTGACTAAACACACTCTAAAAATGTTGGGTTGTTTCAACCCATGCTTGGGTCAAATATGGACGAACCCAGCCGTTTTTAAATTACATTTTTAAACCCAATGGTTGAGTTTTTCCATATTTGACCGAAACATGTGTTGAAACAACCCAACATTTTTTTAGAGTGCAAGTATATGTGCTGTTTTTGATGTTAGCCAGCCTGTCACTACACTTTTGTAAAATCTGCTGATTTGAAACAAAAACATCAGCTTAAAGTCTAAACCTGATATGTCATTTCTAGATCTGTATCAGACACGCAGGATGATAAACAGTCTGACAAGGTAGCTCAGTTTACTCTGAGGCTGGAGGGCTATAATAGTCACAGCAGAGGGGCCATAAAGCATCAGGTCCCATTAGGCTGAACTTCTACATTGCTCCACACACTAACGAAAGCCGTTCACTCCGCTCACATGTCCAGATTTAAAATGTGTGCCCTGCTAAAGGCCATCAGTGATTAATGCACTCATCCCTCATTGGGAGTGGTTACAGTACATACAGTAGATACAACTATCTGTTATCACGACTCAATCAGCAGACCCGGTTGGCGTCACAGCCAGAGCTCATTTAATACTAATTGACTGAAATCCGTGACAGCTACGCAACAACCACTTTGACGCTTCAAAAAGTTCATAAAGAGATCCAAAAGAGTCCACATTTTCTAAAGAGACACAATCGCTTTATATGATGAATAGATAGAATTTAGGCTTTTATTCACATATAAACATTCATCATTCAAACTAACACATCCTCAGTTGTGGTAAATAGAAGCTCAAGCATGTTCACTTAACGTGCGAGAACCAATAAAGTTCATTATCGTGTGTTACACAGCACGTTTGAGCTTCCGCAAGAACCAATGAGGTTTGTTCTCGCGCGTCAAACAGGTTAAGTTGAACTTCATGATGTTCGCTGATCAATGTTTATATGGGAATAAAAGACATTAAATTAATAAAATTTGGACTAACAGCTCAATTCATATTAGTTTTACGATCTCTTTATGAACTTTATGAAGCATCAAAGTGGTAGTTGCGTAGTGGTCAATGGAGGGACAGAAAGCTCTCAGATTTCATCAAAAAGATCTTTATTTGTGTTCCAAAGATGAACGAAAGTCGACATGAGGGTATTAATGAAATAATTTTCATTTGTGGGTGAACTAACCGTTTAAGTACTGTTAAAATCAGATACTCTAAGACTTTTACTCAAGTCGTATTGGAATTGGTGACTTGTAAATTGTAATGAGTCATTTTAGCTGTAAGGTATTTTTACTTTTACTCAAGCATGGTTTTCAGGTACTCGTCTTTACATCTCCGACTATAATTAACTTGTCTACTGTCAGTTCTTGGCAAACTGTTCTCGATTGTGTACCAAACTACACTATAGTGTTGCAACAAAACTGGAAGTCAGAATTACGAAAATGGCAAACAACAGAAGAAATGAAATTGACACTCCTACTACTTTCATAATAATAATAAATGTTTTCGTTTCCACAACCTCATAAATCATGGTGACTTAAAAAAGCTAAAAATTATTCTCCAAAACTGTGCTGTGTTTAGCTACTTTCTGAATAACTCTATGTAACTCTTGTATATGTCTGAAAACGTCCTCGGGTTACGACTGTAACCCTTGTTCCATGAGAAGGGAACGAGAACTGCGTCGAATGACACTTTGGGGGAACGCCCCTCAGCGTAGCGCCTCTGAAGTATGAATGAAACTGAGCCGATCTCTGATTGGTGCAACGTCATGACGTAATGTGTGACGGCACATAGGCGGAAGCTATAAAAGCAGCCGGCACACATAAGATGTCAGCTTCTGTGATGAAGCAAGCGCTCCCAGGCAGGGGAAGGCGTGGCCAAGGGACGCAGTTCTCGTTCCCTTCTCAGGGAACAAGGGTTACAGTCGTAACCCGAGGACGTTCCCTTTCGAGGGAACTCCAACTGCGTCGAATGACACTTTGGGGGAACGAGTACCCACTACGCCACAACGCGCCCTGCCTGCCCTAGTGTGAAGCTGCTCACAGGCACACTTAGGACGCGAGCACAAGAGAGCCGGGTGTAGACGGAATGTCCAAACTATAAAACCTAATAAAGGTATGCGGGGTAGCCCATCCTGCTGCATCGCAGACCTCCTGGATGGGGGCCCCCGCGAGAAGAGCTCTAGAGGACGCCATGCCTCTGGTAGAATGAGCCCTCACGGCCAAAGGTGAAGGCATACCGCGCACCTGATAGGCCGTGGAAATCGCTTGGACAATCCAGTTGCTGATGGTATGCTTTGAGGCGGGAAGCCCCTTTCTGGGCGACCCGAAACACACCAGCAACTGGTCCGACTTCCGCCATGAAGAGGACCTCTGAATGTAAATACTCAGTGCTCTGACAGGGCAGAGCATGTGAAGTCTCTCTTCATTCGCCGTCACGTGAGGTGGAGGATGAAAAGCCTGCAGAACCGTAGGCCGTGCCGCACTGGACGGCACCTTAGGCAAATAGCCGGGCCTAGGGTGAAGAATGGCCTTAATGTTGCCTGGAGCAAACTCCAGGCACTCGTTAGATATGGAGAGCGCCTGGAGATCTCCTACCCTCCTCAGAGAAGTAATGGCCAACAAAAAGACCACCTTCAACGAAAGGTTCTTGGCCTCAGCCGACTCCAGCGGCTCGAAGGGGGCCTCGGCCAGCCCTTCGAGAACCACTGCCAGGTCCCAAGTGGGAACCCTGGTACGAGCCGCAGGTCTCATCCTCCAAGCCCCACGGAGGAAACGTACGACCAATTGGTGTCTCCCCAGAGGCCCATCACTCAGAGGAGCGTGGAAAGCCGCAATGGCAGCCACGTACACCTTGAGTGTGGACGGGGTAAGACCAGTGGAGAAGCGATCTTGGAGGAACTCCAGCACTGAAGCCACTGGGCAGTTAACTGGGTCCACCTCACGCTCCCTACACCAAACGGTGAAGACGTTCCACTTTAAGCCGTACAATTTCCTCGTGGATGGAGCTCTAGAGCTGAGTATGGTCTCCACTACTCCAGCTGATAGGCCGGCCTCTAGGTACTGTGCCCCCTCAGGGGCCAGACCCACAGTTTCCATAACTCGGGCCGAGGGTGAAATATTGAGCCCTCTGCCTGTGTCAGCAGGTCCCTCCTGATGGGAATCTCCCATGGAGGGCCGTCCAGGAGCAAAATTATGTCGGAGAACCATACTCGGGCCGGCCACAACGGGGCTACCAACAGTAGACTGATCCCGTCGCGACGGACTCTCTCTAGAACTCCCGGGAGCAGAGCGATCGGGGGAAATGCGTACAGACGTAGCCTCGGCCACGTCTGCACCATGGCATCCAACCCCAGCGGGGCTGGATGGGTGAGGGAAAACCACAGTGGACAGTGGGTCGTCTCTCGAGACGCGAACAAGTCCACTTCCACTGGGCCGAACCTCTGAGATATTGACTCCACCACCTCGGGGTGGAGTCTCCACTCCCCGGGCCTCAGCCCCTGTCTTGACAGGATGTCTGCTCCCTGATTTTGACTCCCCGGGATGAATGTTGGTTTTAGAGACAACAACTTCCCCTGGGACCACAGGAGGATCTGATGCGCCAGTCTGCATAGAGGGCGAGACCTCAGACCCCCCTGATGGTTTATATAGGCCACTACCGACATATTGTCTGACCTCACAAGGACATGATGACCTTTGAGGTCCGGCAGGAAGCTCCTCAGAGCTCGGAACACCGCCAACATCTCCAGGCAGTTTATGTGCCAAGAGGCATGATGGTCCTGCCATAGGCCTGTCGTAAAGCGGCCGTCCATGACCGCGCCCCAGCCCGTGAGGGAGGCGTCTGTCGAAACGGTTCTCCGGCGACATGACGCTCCCAACACTGGCCCTTGGGACAGAAACCAAGCTTTCTTCCACATAGATAGGGAACAAAGGCATCTGCGCGTAACCCTGATCATGCGGAACGGGTTTCCCCTCGGGGAGAACCCCTTGGTTTTTAACCACCACTGAAGGGCCCTCATGTGCAGCAGGCCGAATGGAATGACACTGGACGCTGCTGCCATGAGCCCCAACACTCTCTGGAAGTGCTTCACAGTGATGGCTTGGCCTAGCCTTATCCTGGACACTGTGGTCAGGATGGACTCGATCCGCGCGGGAGACAATCGTGCCCGCATCGTGACCGAGTCCCACACCACTCCCAGGAACGTAGTTCTCTGGGCTGGTGTCAACACGCTCTTTTTCGTGTTGAGTCTCAACCCCAGGCTCTGGATGTGAGCGAGGACGACATCTCGATGCCGAACCGCCAGCTCCTGTGACTGTGCTAAAATCAGCCAGTCGTCGATATAATTGAGCACCCTGATGCCCTGAAGCCTCAGCGGTGCCAGAGCTGCATCCATACATTTGGTAAATGTGCGAGGGGAGAGAGCTAGGCCGAAAGGAAGAACCCGATATTGGTACGCTTCGCCCCCGAAAGCGAACCTCAGGAACTTCCTGTGAGATGGAAGGATGGATATGTGGAAGTATGCGTCCTTTAGATCTATCGTGACAAACCAATCCTCGGACTGAATTTGACTCACGATAATGGGAATAGTGAGCATCTTGAACCTGAATCTCCTCAGAGAACGGTTCAGGTGCCTGAGATCTATTATTGGACGCAACCCCCCATCCTTCTTGGGAACTATGAAGTAGCGGCTGTAAAACCCGGACTCCCTGTCCGGTGGAGGAATACGATCTATAGCCTCCTTTGCCAGCAGGGAGTTTACTTCCTGTTCCAATACCCGACCCTGCACTGGGTCGACTACAGTCCAGACCACCCCGTTGAATCTGGGTGGGCGGGAACTGAACTGCAGCCTGTACCCATTTTGAATGGTGCGCAGGGCCCAAGGAGAAATATTCGCCAGATTTTTCCATGCATCGAAATATTTTACCAAGGGAACCAGGCTCTCGAGCCTGGCTTCGGGTATTAATCGGGATTCGTTCTCGGCCCCCTGAAACGGATTCCCGGCAGGGCTGAACCGAAAACGATTCTCGATGGGCGGATGCGAATGCTGCCTGACCGCAAGCCTGTGGGGCGGACAGTGCAGCCTGCGTTCGCTGGATACCGATGTGTCCCGAAGCGTGTTTAACGGCGGGAGAGCAACATCGATTTCCTGCGGGCTCCGTGAAGGAGACGACCTCGGTCGTTCCACCACGGGTGGGGCCGCCCGCAGAGATCCTAGAGTAGCTAGGATCTCTTTGACGAAGCCTTTTTAGCCTGCAGGACGGCCCTCAGGTCGCCCTGCTTAGGCTGAGGCTTCGCCTGAGAGCGCTGTCTATGCCCCCAAGCTCCTTGAGGGGGGGCTCTAGACGCGACGCTCTGTTTTTGAGCCTGTCTATAGGCGGAGGAGCTGGCTGATGGCTGTGGCTGCGGCTGCCCACTGGGGGCAGACTTCTTGGACACTGAGCGGCGAGGGAGATATTGTTTGAAGGCCGCTGATTGTCTTTTCGCCTCCTGAAACCTGTCGACGACGGTATTAACGGCGTCGCCGAACAGGCCAGAAGGCGAAATCGGGGCATCAAGGAGGAAAGCCCTGTCTTTCTCCCTGATGCCCGTAAGATTTAACCATAAATGCCTCTCCGAGACCACCATAGCTGCCATGGAGCGACCGACAGCGCGGGCCGCCTCCTTGGTGACTCGGAGAGACAAATCAGCGACCTTCCTCAACTCCGCAATATCTTCCGGAGTTGGACCCTCGCCCTCATCAATGTCCTTAAGAAGGTCGGCCTGGTACGCCTGGAGCATAGCCATGGTGTGAAGACTCGCACCAGCCCGACCCGCAGCCATATAAGCCCTGCCCACTAGCGCTGATGTGTCTCTACACGGCTTAGTGGGCAGCAACGGGGCTTTAAGGGATGATGCCGACTCAGGCGATAAATAATTCGCCAAAGGCTGTTCAATGCGCGGCATCATCCCATAACCGTTCTCTCGTGCCCCCATGATGTTACTATAATTAATAATAGGGGGATTGGAGACACGAGAAGAGTGTGGTTTTTTCCACGATCTACACAACTCGTTGTGCAGATCGGGAAAGAACGGCAAGCCCCGGTGATGAGGTTGTTCCCTGTGCTGCAGGAAGCGCTCATCCAGTTTGCTTTTAGTTTGCGCTTCCTGCCTCTCTTGTGGCCAGCTGATATTTAAATGAGCCACCGCACGGGAAACAACCTCAACCAGCTCCTCATACGCGGGGACACGGGGCGGCGAGTCGTCCCCGAAATCCCCGCCCTCGATGCTGAGCACGTCAACCTCCTCGGAGGCAGACAGCTCAAACATCGGATCCTCGACTCGCGCAGAAGAAGCCGCGGGGCGGGCTTCTGCGCGAGGCTCGAGGACATCAGAACTGCCCGATGAATCCCGAGAAGGTGCCTCGGCAGCCTTGAGATCCCCGGACAGATCTTTTTGCGAGCCCCATGAAGAGCGTCGCCGCACCGCCTCAGCGAACGCGGGTCCCGCACCACGGGGCTCGCGAGGCTGACCATCTTCATCAAAGATAGCCAGCCGGGAACGCAGCACACGGATTGTCAACTTTTCACAATCCTCGCAAGCAGCCCCCTCGAGAGCTGCCTGCGCGTGCTGCATTCCCAAACAATGTGTGCACAGTTGGTGTGTGTCCCCGCCCGTGATGTAGCGAGGGCAAGGATGCACACACTTCCTGAAGCTCACACTCGCCATTTCACTCATTCAGATTCACTCAGTAACAGACAACAATAAATAGGACAAACAGTCACAGATAGCGCTTGCTGAAGAACAGAAAGCTGACATCTTATGTGTGCCGGCTGCTTTTATAGCTTCCGCCTATGTGCCGTCACACATTACGTCATGACGTTGCACCAATCAGAGATCGGCTCAGTTTCATTCATACTTCAGAGGCGCTACGCTGAGGGGCGTTCCCCCAAAGTGTCATTCGACGCAGTTGGAGTTCCCTCGAAAGGGAACCTATTTTCAATTTATGCATACAAATCACGAGGCTATTACATTAATATATACACTATAATAATATACTGGATAAACACATATACAGACATCACAGCTGAACTAGCAAGTGCTCTGGAGATATCAAGGACCACAAAAAGTTGTATTAGCCCTTAAATCCTCCCTTGAGGACTTAAGTTCCTCTCATTTAAGTGAGCAACAACCACTGCAGTGAGTGCAAATTGCCTGTGGAGCATCTGAGAACACTTGTGTTTGTTACGAGAGGAGAGGGACCTTAGAGGTTTAATGCATGCATGCGTACAGTAGCTGCTGTTCTTGATCAGATTTGAGCTTGGTGACTCTTGATATCCTCAAACTGCATTGTTCGTGTTTCTGAATGCCATGACTTGTGATGACATGTAAACCTTTATGTTTTTGTGTGTTCTTGGGAGGTTTACTTACTTTGCACACAGTTTTCCAGAGGCATTTGAATCTAAATTGCTTTATTAATTTCATGTTGTATACACACAGGAGTATACCCACAGGAGTACCATACAATCAGTAATGAAGAGACCATAGATTATTTGACTGAAGTGTCCCACAGGGCTTGATACATTGATTACCCTAGAAGTCAAAGGTTTAAGAGGATCAACATTTATATTGCTATATCAGTATCAACAGCTTAACTGATTTGCCTAAGTGAGCCTGACACACTTACATGCTTACATATAGATTATTGCTCCAAACCCAACCAAAACCAAGCAATGTTGACAAATTTAATCTTGATTGATTTCTAAAAACAACATGGTATTAATTTCCTTTGTGAATTTATTGCAGTGGGTTACAGTAATCACTTAACAATCCTAACTTAAAAGATAAAACAAATGTTTATGGTTCTATTGCTTGGTACATGTCAGTACAATTTTGGATGACCACTATGTAAAATAATCCAGTCCGAGATCTGTTAAAAACTCTTTCAGGGTCCTAAATCTATCCATTTGGTCCATCCACCCTGCGATGACCAAATGCATTAAGCAGTGTTGTTCTTGATGTCACTATTGACCTTTACTGGTGGAGAGATCAGGTCTCTAGGGAGGAGGCTGCCTGGTTATTACCCTCTCGAGGAGCTTGTCTGGCCGGCCTTTGATTGTTGGAGGGAGTTAATGAGGCATGAGCTAGAGGAGGGTCATTTTTTATTTAATGACTGGGTGTTACCTCATTCTCCTGTCACCAAATACTGATCTGATCTACAGCTCCATAAGCTGCAGAATAAAGACATTACCAGAGAATTGGGAGAGCATCTTCTGAGCATGCTAAAATTCTGCCATCATCTACAGTATGGATATAATGTTGCAGTCATTAATTTATGCTTTTCATAGTTGCTTAACTGAACACGTATTGGCTAAACACACAGTGAAGCCAGGACATCCAAAATCCCTTTAAGGCAAGTCAATTGACTCAGCAGCCATCTTGGAAATGAGGCTCGGCAGGCCATGTAGGCTATTGGCAAAGGGAAGTATAGATCATCTACTTGAATGAAAGAAAATCAAAACCTCCAAAACTATTTGAAATACATTATTCAAACTTAATCTAGATGCTTCTTTAACTCAAATGTGAGTTATAGAGTAAACAATGTCTCAAAAATGTATCAAAAAGGTGATTGGATGCTTTAAGATGGGACATTCATTAATGCCTAAACCCTAAAGGCCTAAAACTGCTCAAGAAGATTGGAGTATCCAGAAATATTTTGTGGGTTAAAATAAAAAAAAATGTTTTTCAATCCAAATTGTCAAGAAAATGGTATCAGCTGCAAATGTGAATATTTCAAATAATAGGCCTACATTCACGAGTCCATTTGATAAATTGAAACAGAGGAGAGCAACAACTAGAGAATGCACATAGCAAAAATCAAAAGGTGATTTTTCATAAATGTCTGTTTCAAATGGACTTTTCTCTAGAAAGCATAATACAGGTCCTCAGTTGGAGAATAAATGTCATTATGAGAACAAGATTTATTACCTAAGCTTTCTTTGTTCCATCCACTGCTTTAAAACTTTACCTTCTAAGGGAAAATTCAACCTTCCATTGCAGTGCTTTGAGAAGATTCACTTGGTTTCACAGTTATGCCAATATGTAAGTGCAAAGGTGAAGAAAGACACTAATCACAACAATCATTTTAAAACGTATATCTCAGCAATTCAATGTGCAGGACATGAACCGCTCCACAAGGTGTGAAATCGAGAGTACTCGCTACCAGGCAGAATATGAGAAAAAAGGAGGTCTGCTAGTAAGTCTTAACATGTTAACGGGAGTAACACAATTTCAATATAGCCTATGTTGCAGCAATGTAACTTTTATAGCAATGCTGTATGTTAATGAGGTGTCAAAGCTTATAAATATATACTATATATATCAACAAAGAGCAAGCTCTAATTTATAATTTTCTCATTACTAAACAGTCTTCTATCTTTATTTTTGTCTGACAGTTAATGTATGATGTTAAAATAAATTGAAGTCGTATTGCCATACCAACGTGATCTCATGGGTATTTATATATATTTTATATATATTTTAAGCATGGTTCCCATTCAGTCAGTCATGTTCGACGTTACGTCGATACTGACATATTGGGGTCTCACTTGGGAACCCTAATCACCTCTGAATTGTAAAAACAGGCCAATGAATATTGTCGCGTGAGATTTGCATGCCGAGCCACTCTTACCCGGATCTCTAAAAGAGCTTGCCTACAAGAAGAGGTCTCTGTTGCGGGTGAAAGGGCGCATTCAGCTGTGTTTTGCCATTCATAAAAGGGTTCCACAAACAATTCCAGAGGCTCCTGGGGCATATGGCATTCGCAGCCAAGGTAAGTCCAGAGATGGGCATGGCGCCGCATTACACTCCATGTGACCATCACACCGATTTGTCACTGAATTTTGTTCAGCCCTTGGTCAGACCTTGCTTCTCTACAGGCCGGAGTGTTCTTAGAACAAGTGTCCAGGCAAGCACGTTGCTGTGTACAAACAACACTGCAACGGTTGCGTGCATAAACCTCCAAGGCGGGGTACCCACATGTTTCATGTCACAACTAGCCCACCATCTCCTCCTCTGGAGTCAGCAGTGGCCTGGGTCTCTCTGTGTCATTTACATTCGGGGCGAGCTCAATAGTGTGGCCGATGCTCTTTCATGACAACTCATGGTTCCGGGAGAATGTAGACTCCATCCCCAGGTGGTCCAGCTGTTCTGAAGTCGATTCGGGGACACACAGGTAGACCTGTTTGCCTCCCAGGAGTCTTCCCACTGCCCGCTCTTTTATTCCTTAACCGAGGCAACCATCGGCACTGACACGTTGGCACACAGCTGGCCCCAGGGGCTTATGCAAAAACGAGTTTCCCCCAGTGAGCCTGCTTGCACAGACTCTGGATAGTGGATGCCATTGCCAAGGCGTACCAGTCCCAAAGCGAGCAGGCCCCCCTCAGACTGAGGGCTCACTCCACCCGGGTTGTTGCCTCCTCCTGGGTGTAGGCGTGTGGCGCCATCTGCAGAGCTGTGGGCTGGGTGATATCTAATACATTCTACAATCTCTCGGTGGAGCCGGTTTCTTCCCATGTGTTGGGTACAAACATGTGCAGGTAATGTGCAGGAGACTGGCTCTGTGTCTCGCTTGCAGCGCTATTTCCCTCTAAAGAGCCTCAGGACCTACTGCAGAGATCTTCCATATGAAGCACTGGCCCACGGGTCAGTACTTATGTTCATCTACCACATGTTACCTCCCTATGGGCAGGATGTGGCCTCCGTAGCATCCCTCTCCATTGGACTGGGTTAGCTTCCCCAGCGTTAATAACACTGGTCATGGCTGAAAAAAGGGAATTGAGAACTGAAGCGATAAGATAAACAGCAGTTTCGACTGTCTTCAGGGTAAGCCCTGTCCCTTCCATCCTGTTGGTATGAAGACTATTTTTCCTTGGGCTTACCTGGGGTGCTATAGGTTACGACTGTATGAGGGCAGTTGCCAAAAGGGCATGCTACAGCTTGCCAGCATCTGCGTCTCCAATACTCATAACATAGTTCAGCATGCTTTCCATAGGGACCCCAATACGTCAGTATCAACGTAAAGTTGAACGTGACTGACTGAATTAGAATGTCTCGGTTACTGAAGGAGCGAAAAGAGACGTTTGGTCCCTCCTGCCACAACTCTGAACCACTGCTGAATGGCCAGGATCCCTGTCTCAGCTCTTCAGCAAAATCTGAATGAGTGAGTGTTAGCCAGCCTTATATACCCGGATCAGTAACCGAGGAGTTCTACCACACGTACATTTACTTATGTTGCCATAGATACTGAAACAAGTAACATAAATGATTTATGTTTACAGACATACAAATGTATATGAATCCTTATGTATGAATATAAAAATTGTGGCATTAATATCTTGATTCTATTGCATTCAATTGTCACATCAATGACATTATGTTTTCAGTCACATTTATTAAACGCAGTTTAATCATTTATGAAATTATAACATTTTGCGCTGTTCTATGTGACTTGCTGCAAACTTGTTTTGCATAATGTTAAACAAGACGCTTAAACCTTAAAATAAATTGCATTTCTGTAATCATTTAACCATTATTTATCATGTAATATTTATTTTGTTTGCCGTGCAATATCTGTTTTGTACCTGTAAATGTTACGTATGTATACCTACTTATTAACAATGAGACCAGGCTGGCCATACATGAACCACCATATCCACTGGATGCAGGAGATCCCAAACTGTGAGAAAACCACTGGGACATAAAACCCCCATGTGTCCTTGTTAGTGGCAGATCTATGACAATGCTTCAGCCTTTGACATCTAAACAGTCAGAACATAGTTAACTGTCTTTGAAATAAGATACAGATAAAGATTTATATTAATAATAATAATGGCTCTACACAGATATAATGCACATTTAAAAGCTTGTTTTAAAATATGTTCCTAAAATAAATTATGATTATAGGATGGCATGCATTGTTCATTTATTCGATTGTGGTTAAAAATATTTGAAAAACTTGATATTAGACTTGGATCAAAACATATTTCTCCCATCTCACGGTTAGTGCGACTGACAGTAGAGATCCAATATAACCACATGAGTTATAGAAATTGATTTTTTAGAATGAAGTTACATCTTTTAACTTCACCATCTATCACAGCTGGCTAAGTCTATGGAGGTCCCACAAAATCCAATAAACCATATGGAGACTTTTTCTACTGGTGTGACAGAACTTTACGAGAGAAACAGTGCTCATAAAGATGAGAAATAAAATGGCCATGGGAGTATGATCACATAGAGAATACTATTTAATAAACATAATATCATAAAGACACAATGAAGCAATTCTTAGCCGTAATGTCCTAATGAAGTCATAATGGAGCAATGATTTTGGAATCAATCGTTAAAGTCAGTTAGCATTAAACAGCAAAAACTAACAAAAAAAAAATTATACTTCAATTGTACCGTATCAAATTGTCTGCTTACAGCTCTAGGTTGACAGGACAATGCTCAAGGCATAGAATGAGCAAGCATTATGGGCTCTGGAAAAGAGTAGAGGAGTGGTTGCCCAGGAAACGGCTTATGCAGCAAATCTGAAGGTTAATAAACTAAAGCCTGGGCATGGTGAAAATGCTCACTCCGGAGAGAGGGAATTATATGGAATGAGATCTGATCCAAATGCGTGACCACCCTTGAGAAATTGACTGGTTATTGGTTAGGTCCTATTTACACAGGCAGCATAGAGGGAAGAGCATATATCAGGCTAATGTGTCAACGACAGGCACACAATGGCTGTCTTTTTTATGTGAATTCACAGGAATAAGAACGATCATACATTTTTACATAGTTCAAGGGGGGTATATCATGGAACATAGGAGTTTATTTTATTTTTTAAATAAAAGAGATTGATAACCTCCCTATCTAATCCCACCCACACTGATAAAAAAATATTTTGCATTGGAGTTCTGTCCATTTTGTGACATTTGGAGTTAATTTTCTACTCAAAATGACACATTCAAACACAAAAACGTTCCATCAAATGTTACTGTCATTGTGTATTGTCTACCAAGTATTGAGGTCTCTGCGTTCACATGACGTGTTATATGTAGAAAAAGTGCAAAAAGTTAAAAAAGTTGGCATCTTATCTACCTCTAGAGAGTACAAAATGCATTAAGGGAACATATTAGTATAAACTACTAATTAGTTACTAATTAATACTAAAATAACCTTGAGAAGCATTTTAGGGATTGAAAGGGTGTACCTTTGAGGGTGCTGCCCCAGCAACAAGCTAACTTTACAATTATTTCACTTTTTTCTGACATGTGTCAAAGAACAACATGGCAATTTTCAGTAACACTTAAGAATACGGTTCCATCATTAATGAATAACTACACAGGAACAAATGAGGATGCAATATTAACATTCTAGTAACTAACAAGAAACGTCTCTGGTTACTTACGTAACCTATGTTCTCTGAATAGGGAACGAGACGCTGCGGAAAGCGCAGTGGGATATCCTCTGGATGTGCCGATTGTCTGAAGCCCTATAGAATCACGCCAATCCATTGGCTGATGGCGCTCGCGCAAAGCTGGCTCCGCCCCGACGCTCTTACGTCGTAGCATGATGTACGCGCGCGCGCCATCTTCTCCTCAGATTTCTCTGCCGAAAAGAAAAACTGTCGGCAGCGCGAGGAGCTTGGCAGCGAACGCAGCGTCTCGTTCCCTATTCAGAGAACATAGGTTACGTAAGTAACCAGAGACGTTCTCTTTCATAGGTTCACTCAACGCTGCGGAAAGCGCAGTGGGAACGAAATACCAAACTCGCCAAGCTAAGCGCTGCCATAACCGGTACCAGACCAAATAAGAACAACCATGATAGGTTCAAGCAGATAGAACCTGGGAACCTGGAGTCATGTCAAGATCCAAATTATAGAACCTCACAAAGGTGTGCGGAGAGGACCAACCTGCCGCCACACAAATGTCTTCCAAGAGGGCCCCTCTAAAGAGAGCTTGAGAGGAAGCCACACTTCTGGTGGAATGCGCTCTGATGCTAAGAGGTGAAGGCAAACCACGCACCTCATAAGCCAGCGAAATAGCGTCCGTTACCCAGTGGGAAATCCTCTGCTTTGATGCTGCAAGCCCGCGGCGGCCAGCACCAAAACATACCAAGAGCTGGTTTGATTTCCTCCAACCGCTTGAGCGATCTACATACAACTTCAAAGAACGGACCGGGCAGAGCAAGTTAAGTTTCCTTTCTTCCTCAGAGGCAAAAGGAGGAGGGTGGAAAGCATTAAGGTTAACAACCTGAGAGCGGAACGCCGTGGAAAGAACCTTGGGTACATACCCCGACCTCGGCCTCAAGGTAACCCTAACCAGGCCAGGAGCGAAGTCCAAGCATGACTCACTAATAGAGAGAGCCTGCAAATCCCCTATCCGCTTCAGTGAAGATAAAGCTAACAAAAGAGCAACCTTAAGAGTCAGAATCCGCTCAGGAGCTGACTCCAAGGGCTCGAAGGGAGCCTCTGTCAAACCCTCCAGGACGACTGACAGGTCCCACGAGGGAACACTAGGGGGGCGAGCCGGTTTCAGGCGCCTAACCCCACGCATGAAGGCCGAAACTAACCTCAGTTTCCCCAAGGGAATCTCATCCGATTCTCTATGAGCAGCAATAGCTGCGACATACACTCTGAGAGTGGTAGCGGCCGCTCCGGAAGCAAACTTTTCCTGCAGGAATTCCAGCACTGAGCCTACTGGGCAGCTAACTGGGTTCCTATCATGTGCTAAGCACCACGCCTCGAACACCCTCCACTTGGAGGAATATAGCCTCCTCGTCGAAGGGGCTCTAGCATTCGCAATAGTCTCCTGAACGTCGGTTGGGAGATCAAAGCTTAAAGCTAACGGCCTCTGATAGGCCAAACGTACAGCTTCCAAATGTCGGGGCGAGGATGCCATATCCTGCCCTGAAGCTGGGAAAGCAGGTCCTCCCTGACCGGTATCTCCCAGGGGGAGGATTCCAACAGAGGGATCAGCTCCGAAAACCATGGCTGGGACGGCCAGAATGGGGCTACCAGAAGGAGGCGGACTCCGCTCTCCCTCACTCTGGACAGAACCGCCTGGATCAGCTTGATGGGCGGGAAGGCATAGAGTTTCTGCATCGGCCAAGGGTGGGCGAACGCATCTATCCCCAATGGAGCTGGAGGGCTCAGAGAGAACCAAAGCGGGCATTGGGACGACTCCTGAGATGCAAAGAGGTCCACTTCCGCTTTTCCGAACACCTCCCAGATCAGGGCCACCGACTGGCGGTTCAACATCCATTCCCCAGACCTGAGCTTCTGCCTCGACAGAAAATCTGCTGCGAGGTTCAGAATCCCTGGGACATGAACTGCTCTCAGAGAGAGGAACTTGTCCTGGGACCACAGGAGAAGGTGACGCGCATGCCTGTCTAGGGTACGCGATCGTGAACCCCCCTGTCTGTTTACATGGGACACTACTGCCATATTGTCCGTTCTGACAATGACATGGTGTCCTTCGAGGAAAGGGAGAAAGTGGCAAAGAGCCAGGAAGACAGCCCTCAGCTCCAAGCTGTTTATGTGCCACGAGAGGGTCTCGCCAGTCCAAACCCCACACGCTGGCCTGCCCTCGAAAACCGCTCCCCAGCCGGTCAGAGAGGCATCCGTCGTAACCATCTGGCGACGGAATACCGCACCCATACCGACTCCTTTCTGAAGGAAGAGGGGGTCCCGCCAGATTGACAGGGCGCGAAAGCAACTGCGCGACACCTTCAATAGGCGAAAGGCTGGCCCCGTGGGCCGAGCCCCTGAGAGCTTCATCCACCACAGAAAAGGTCTCATGTGGAGCAGCCCCAGAGGTAGCACAGGGGAGGCCGCGGCCATAAGGCCCAGAAGTCTGCGGCAGGTGCTCACGGAAACATGCTGGCCTAGTGCGAAACGGGACAGACATGTCACCAGACTGGAAATCCGTGCAGGAGCCAAACGGGCCTGCATAAGAACGGAGTCCATGCATACCCCCAAGAAAACCGTGTTCTGAGCTGGAGTAAGAACGCTCTTCTCCGTATTCAGCCTCAAACCGAGAGACTGAATATGACGGAGGACAATGTCCCTGTGGTGAGTCACCAACTCTCTGGAGTGGGCTAAAAGGAGCCAATCGTCCAGGTAGTTGAGTATATGGATGCCCTGGAGCCGCAGCGGGGCCAGAGCAGCATCCATACACTTTGTGAACGTCCTTGGCGCTAGAGCGAGGCCAAAGGGGAGGACCCTGTACTGGTACGCTTTCCCTCCAAAGGCGAACCTGAGGAACTTCCTGTGTCGCCGTACGACCTGGATGTGGAAATAAGCATCCTTGAGGTCTACCGTCACGAACCAGTCCCCCCGCCGGATATGAGATATGATGGCCTTCAGCGTCAACATTTTGAATTTTCCTTTGTAAAGAGAGAAATTCAACCGGCGAAGATCTAGTATCGGCCGCAGGCCGCCCCCCTTCTTCGGGACCAGGAAGTAACGGCTGTAGAAGCCCTGTTCGACTTCCCCCGAAGGAATCTCTTCTATCGCCCCCTTCAGCAGAAGGGATGAAATCTCCTGCTGTAGTACAGAAGCCTGAGCGGCGCTGTCGACTACAGTAGGAAAGACCCCGTTGAAGCAGGGGGGGTTGCGACAAAACTGAAGCGTGTAGCCGAGCCGAACTGTGCGAAGGATCCAAGGCGATACCCCTGGTAAACGCTCCCATTCTTGAACGAAATGTGATAGAGGCAGAGGAGTGTTGCAGTGCAAGGGACATACCTGAGGTAGGGTGTCGCGCTGGTTTCCATGGGGAGGCGCGGTTGACCGTGGAGGAGAGCGCTTGGCGTCCTGACACGTATTGGGGGGTACCACCACCTGGATAGAAGTAACTGGGTCCGCCTGCTCCAGAGGAAAAAGAACTGTGCCTCTGAGGAAGCGATTGGCGGGTGTAACGTGCACCGGGAGCGAGGGGAGAAAGCAAGATGCGTCTCCTTCCTCCTGCGCCGGACTGGGTGAAGAGAGTGAAACAGGACCTGCACTTCGAAACACGCTGGGTGGCGAAGGTGACAGGGTTGGATGAGGAGAGCCGGCTGGAGGAGGGCAGAAACGCTTGCGCGGTCTGTCCCAACCTCGTAGATCTGATGAGGCTCTCCTCTTCCTGCCCTGCGGGTCAGGAACGGCTCGAGGAGGCTGGAGCGGCCGATTTGTTGGACCGCTTCAGCTGAAGGCGCTTGTGAGGGCGCTGGCGAGGAAATGGACGACCTCGGGCTCCCCAGACAGTAGTTGGTGGGTGGCGAGCCGGGTCACTCCTGCTAGTAGGGAACTCAGCCCTATGAGCAGAGCGTTCTCGGGTTTGAGAAGGGGGAGGGTTGGAGTCACTGGGCCCTCTGACCCTCCTGGGCATAAACTGCCTGAACGCGGCCGACTGAGACTTAGCGGCGCGGAACTTGTCAACCACCGTGTTGACCGCCTCCCCGAAAAGACCTGAGTGGGAGATAGGGGCATCCAGGAGGAAACTCTTATCCTTGTCTCGGATCTCCGTGAGATTCAACCAGAGGTGGCGCTCTGCAGCAACCGAGCCCGCCATAGAGCGACCTACAGCCCGAGCAGTGTGCTTGGTGGCTCTTAGGGCCAGATCTGTGGCTTTGCGAAGCTCTTTGACAGCTTCGGGCGTCAGTCCCTCTCCTTCATCCATGTCCTTCAAGACGTCCGCTTGGTAGGCTTGAAGGATGGCCATGGTATGCAGGGCCATGCCTGCCTGACCAGCCGCCATGTAAGACTTCCCAATAAGGGAGGAAGTAGTCCTACAAGCCTTGGAAGGAAGAAGGGGACGCGCCTTCCAAGACGGTGCAGACGACGGGGCGAGGTGGTTAGCCAGCGTGTCCTCGACCGCTGGAATAGCGGAATAACCCTGCTCCACAAAACCAACAAGGTTGGTGAAGTCAGCGGCTGCCGCATTAGTTAGGCGTGCGGAGAATGGCTGCTTCCAGGATCTGGAGATCTCGTGATGCAGATCGCTGAAAAAGGGCAGCTTTCTTCGTTCTGGCCTAGAATTAGGGCCACGTAGGAACCTCTCGTCGAGTTTGGACGATTGAGACTCGCGGGGCTCATCAGGCCAGTCAATAGAGAGCTTCTCTGTAGCGCGCGACAGCACCTCAATAAGCTCAGTGTAGGCCGGAGTAGGCCGCGCGTCCTGGCCGCTAGGCGGGATAACGTCATCAGCCAGAGCAGGCCCGAAATCCTCGGAGTCGGAGGCTGCAGTGTAAATAACGTCATCCAGACCGAAAGAAACCGATTCGCGGGCTCCCGGGCTGGGACATAAATAATCATGCGCGAATTCAACCGCGCCGCGTGCGTGCTCGGGAGAGGGAGGGAGAGAAAGGGCGAGGCCCGTCTGCTCATACTCAATATCCTCGAGCTCAACATCCGAACCCCAGGCCGCGGATCCACGAGAGGCCTCAGCAGTCTCGGGAGCGCGACGGGGGGAAACGAATGTCTCCTTCTCAAAAACCGCGAGTCTAGAGCGGAGGGTTTTGAGAAGGAGATTGTCACAAAATTTACATTTCGACAATCCTAATACAGCCTCACGCGCATGCGAAAAACCCATACATTTAACACACTTACTGTGAGGGTCGTCGTTCGAGATGAAACGAACGCATGGCGGAGAGCAGCGTCGATAATCCATGACACTTCACTGTAAGGAGAACAGAGTTCCACTTATACCAGTCGCTGAAGTGTCGAGACGAAAGCTGAAGTTGAATTGAAGAATTCGGGCTCAGAAAAACCGCACGAAGGGCGAGATGTGACCGCTTCGTGAAGGCAGAGAAATCTGAGGAGAAGATGGCGCGCGCGCGTACATCATGCTACGACGTAAGAGCGTCGGGGCGGAGCCAGCTTTGCGCGAGCGCCATCAGCCAATGGATTGGCGTGATTCTATAGGGCTTCAGACAATCGGCACATCCAGAGGATATCCCACTGCGCTTTCCGCAGCGTTGAGTGAACCTATGAAAGAGAACTCTGATTAACAAATTACTAAGTAATAGTGCTCAGTTGAATGAGGTACAGTAGTTCACTATTAGCTAATCAGAAACTAATATTTTTTTTTCATATCTCCCAGAGGACTAACTAAAAAACTACTACATACAGGTTCATAATTAATGTGAATAATTCTGAAGTAAAGGTCATAGTAACCCACTAGTGTTACAAAATCATTCAGAAGGAATTACTAATTATTGGGATCAGTATTCTAAAGTGAAGATCATGGTAACCCTAGAAATGACTCAAGTGTTATCCAATCCGTCAGAAGACATTACAATATCCAAAACCTTATAAAAAACTCCAAAGCTTACAATGATTTCAGTCATCATGTTTTTCACTTAAGTTTTCCACTTATACTGATCCAAAATCATTAGTAATTCCTTTTGAAGGATTTGATAACAATGCGTTACTCATTTGTTCCTGTGTAGTTATTCATTAATGATGGAACAGTATTATAAAGTGTTACCCAATTTTCTTTAGCTTTATGAATCTAAACATTACTTCCCTTCAGAACGCCTTTTATTATACATAAAATTGTTACTTTAAACATGCAAGTTTGCAGTCTCTTTGCAGTTTTCGGTTGCAATTGCATGCATTAGTATGCTTGCATTGGTGCGTTCCACAACGCTTTTTGTGTTCTTGAAAAACAACTTTACACAAGACAGGCAGCCAAGACTGCAAGCAAAGCTTGCTGCCTATCACATATTGTGTAAAACAGCTTTACGGATCAGAAATAAACCAAATCAAAACTGGTTTTGAAGCAAGAAACCTTGATTAACATTATGCCATGTCTTTAAAGAGCATTTTGCAGGTAAAAAAAAATCTAAATTAATATATCACCTTGTATGAAAATACCATATGAAAAGTTAATACAGGATTTAAAATGTTTTAAAACGACATAAGGGCACCAATTTAGTAGATAAAGTGAGCGTTTCTTTGACTGCCCGTAAAAAACGCTTTTTTTTCCCCGAAAGGGAGCCTCAGCTCAGTGCAGAGTAGGCTGGTATTCAGTGAGAGCGGTCGTGAGTCAGTGTGTTTTCGGTAGTTTTTGTATTTTATCATCGTCATGGTAAATTATTGCGTTTGTGGAGGTTGCAAAAACTCCGGCCTGTCAGGACTCAGGACATCGAATCCACAGGTTTCCTAACAAGAAAAAGGACGGTGCTATCTTTCGTGCCAGGTGCGGTTTGTGCAGGTGAAGAGCAGGGTTTCTCTTCCGCATCAGGTTCGAAAAACGCGGTCATGTAGCGTTCACTTTAGATTGGAGGATTATCATCCCGGCGATATGATGGAGTTCAACATGGGATGCCGAAGCAAGAACCTGGGGGGTGACATTTTCCACTAAGGCCCAGTTTGCATCCACCTCCCTGCAGCACTGACTTTCCACGGCTGTGAGCATTGCCTCGTATTTCCCACACAAGCACGTATGGAACAATAAAGTGTATCAGGAATACAAATATCTCTCTGTCTCTCGATGAGAATTAATGAGCATGACATACGCCTGATCAAAGCTTACTAGTTTCTGTTATTGGTAAGTTCCAATACTCCTAGATGACCAATAATAGCTTTGCTATTAACTGATATACGATGGTAGTAATCTGTACAATATTGTGAGCACAGTGTATATCGTTAGCGAACGTGTATCTATCTATAAACTAACACTGGTTTCTCACCAAGACACCTGCCCTGTTCTCCACTGGTTCTCCTCACACCACAATTCTGTCTAACATTAATCCTGGCCTGTCTCTGCTCTCTTGGCAGCATAGCAGGCTCATAATTGGCTGTGGTCCGTCATAAGACTATAAACAATTTCCTCAGCGTCCGAAATGTCATTGAGATCCATTGTTTTCCTGTTGCTAGAATCGACCGCTCTCCCGCCCGTTACGTCACGCCCATTTTCAGACGCGGAAGTAAAATTCTCACAAAAAAACGACTCCAGAACGCTCTGCAGCGTATTTACTATTTATAAGTATATTTAAAAGAAAATCTGGTTCCTACATTATTTTTCTATACATTGACTCGTTGGGTCCTCTAACCTGCTATATGCCCTTTAAGGGAAAAATCTTCCTTCTTTGTATGGGCACTGCCCACACCAGAATCCTTTTCTTGGTGCAAAAGAGAGGGGAAAACAAAATGCAGGACCACATATAAAAGCTTTATTGCTCCAGCTATCCTTAGGGAGATTTTTATGATGTTAAGGTGGTCAGTGGCTTGCGCTTCCCCACCCCTGATATATTGTTGTTATTATGTTTCCATTTGTAACTGGAACGATTGAGAAGTGGGCTTAGTGGCCCTGAGTGTGATCTTACTGGAAGCAGTCCACATCTGAGACAACACCTCACATCAACCGTCCAATCAGCTCATTCCAACAGCCCAGCTACGGAGTCCCCATCATAAGTTATGATCAATTATACCTCCACCAATTACACTACTCACACGACAAGCTGTGACCGTACAAACGATGTGTTTGAAAGTGGTAATATGATTCATTATGAAAGCTACATAGGGATAACCTCTCATTTTTATGTAAACCATGGCATATTTAGCTTACACCCCATAAAAAGAAGGTATGAGAGCTAAAAAAGAAGGAGAACAAACAGTGTAGGTCATATCCCAGTGCCATTGCTGTCATCTGCCTAAATGTAGATGAATTACTTCAGGGCCCTACAAATTCACACAGCATTTGAGGAAATGTGATTTACACAGCTTAAGCACACCTGATTCCTTATGAGCAAAATCGACAAAGTTGTCTGTTCTACCTTCATTTTCCCTCTTCCTTCTACTATGCAATTTCTCTGTCAATCTATATCATTAGGGTGGCTATAAATCACGGTTTAATGACCTTGCTGCATGGAAAGAAACAATAAGCAACAGCTCCATCATTTCCTGTAAAGCTTGACTCATGCATGCCATACCAACCCTGATCCTTTCCAAACACCTTGTTGTAATCCAAACACCTGTTCGTACCACATATAGCCCCATAAACAGATAAAACAGAATACAAGATGCATTTTAACGAAGGGGATTTATAATTACAACCTCATTTTATCTGCTCATGGACAGCAGATGTCTGCTTGACGTGAGCAGCCTTCAAATTGTCCAAAAGAAAAGGCCGTTCAAAGGAACACAGTGATCTGGAGCAGGATCTATCAGTTCCTTTTGGCAGAAAGCTTGCAGAAGAGAATGAATGCTCTCAGAAGAAAATGAAAGCTCCCAGAGACTTCTACAGTATGTGAAACTAAAAAGACAAAACAAAACAAAAAGCCAGCATACTGGAAAAATGGCTGAGGATGTGCGAAGAAGACCAGAAGGCTGTCTGGAAATGTGGCGTTTATGTGTGATGTCCTACTTTAGATTCTTCAGGGAAAGTCGAACAGCTGTACAAGCATATATGAGATATATGTCAACATGTCAATGATAAAAATATTCCCTCTGTTTTCCAAGCCGACGTGGTAATTCCTTAGCATAACACGCAAACACCATTGGGTATGAAGACAAAGGCTCACACATTTAATCGACTTGTCTTACTGTAGAGTATTCATATAGAGTTGACTATATCATAAATCTCACTGTGCCTGTACAGAAGAGTCACAGATGATGCTGTTAGAGGAAGTTCTTAGACATTAGGAAGGTGAGGGTCATTGGATTATTACAGTAATAATTATGTTATATTACAACCCCATTCTTCACCTTGTTGTACACATATATAGTGGGGGAAAATAAAGGTCATAAAAGATTGGAACAATTTGATAAACAAGTAAAAATACTTTTGGCCAATCAATAGATTTAGTCATATGCATCAGACTAATCGCAATTAATCACATATTGATCAATATTTGCGGGGGAAAGTGCACTAACAAAGATCATTACAAGCAACTTTTGTGAAATACAAAAATGGTTTTAGAGCAGGCGGACGAAAATAACATTAAATTTAATAAATAATAATTGTAACAATTAATTGTAGCATATTAACGCAATACATAATAATAATATAATTCTAACTCTTGAAAAGTTTTTTTTATAACTAAAGTGAAGGTTATAAATAATGTAAGATTCAAAAGGCAAGTAATATATATATATATGCTCTGGTGGTAAAGAAACATATGACTTTTTATAGAAACACTTTAAATAAATTCCTTTTCTGCACCACCTGCAAAAGCTTGCAATAATGCTTAACAACAAAATGTCCTATTTTCTGTATAAACAACAGTTACTATCTACCTCAGTCTGAATCAGGTGAACAATACACTTGAAATATGTTTTCTGTCTAAAATCCAATTAAATGGAGCCTGGAAACTTTACAAACAGAAGCACAGATTCCAGCTCTCTCTGTGTGACTGGGTGTAAAGCCACTCTGGTTGCCATGGTAATGGTGTGAGCGAGGGATGGGAACGCAGGTGTCAGTGAAGGATTTAAAGGCACATTTTACTGCATGCAGCAGATGCAGAAATAATGTAGAGCATTAAAAGCTATGAGGCTGAAGCGACACGCATGCTTAATATGGACATGCTTTTTGGATGATAAAGACATAGATCTGCAGCAAAGAGGATCACACACTTAATACTCTGGGATTCCTGTATAAAATACAAAGGTTTACAAATTTCTGTAGAATCATCAATACATAATCTTCTCCACACTTTCACACAAGCTATTTTTCTCCATTACCCCACTGAGACTGAAAGACAGACTGGTAAATGAAGTGTACAACAAGATGAGCTGAGGCTGAGCTGCCGTGTGGCTGCTATATTATATAAATAAAAACTAAAATACTGAAACTTTTGGTGGTTATGGGTAATTATGCTAAGTTGTTAACCTCACAGTAAAAAACAATTTGTGCCTAATCTATTATAATAGAACTGTATAAGCGATATATATATATATATATATATATATATATATATATATATATATATATATATATAAGATATTAATACATAATATATATATGATATATACCGTAATAATATTAAAGATACCCAATGTAACTTTTTTTATTCAAAATTAACAAAATGTAAATAATGATTCAATACACCATCAATCCTTCTTCCAAAATGTGTTTTGTCTTACCCTAATTCTTAGTGTCTGAGCTTGACCAGCACATATTTATGAAAGAAAAATACTTCCCTTAATTACAAACAATAACGCACAATGTTGTGCTCTGAGCTCACTGTGATGTGACTGAGTTGGTCTTCTGGTCCAGGATGTCTGGTCCTGATGGTACATTACACAATCATAGAAGCTGAACTGTACAGACCTGACCTCAGTGCCCTTGCGTCAGGCTCATTATACACTGCCAGAGACCTGCGAGAGACAAAGATAAGGGGAAAATCAATCCAGTATTGGATTCAGAAGGAAATCAATAGTACAGTAGCCTGTTGTCAAGCAAATTGCATTTTAGTTATTATATTCTGCTTTTTTTTTTTTTTTTTTTTTTTATATCTGCTAGTTGTAAAATGAGCACACATCCTTCAGCTTAGTGTCAATTATAAAAAAAATGTAGTGTATTTTAACTGGGATCCACAGGTTAAGTCCAGCATTGATTAACCAAGCTATGTGGTTCAAACCACGCCAAATCCAAACAGCAGTGATTTATTCCAACGCGAGGAAGAGCTGTATCTGTTCCAGTAGAGTGTCAACAAGATCCCCGGTAGAGATGCCACATCCTTCAGCATGTTTTGGAGTGTTAGAGCTAAACTGAAGGTGTTTCCTGAAAGTACAGGGAGAGTCAGGTCTCCCGTTTAAAGCGTGGAATGACACCGATTCTTAACACCTGCAGTCACACATTTCTGTGTTCTCTTAACACCTCCACTTCACACACGGATTTAATTTGCACTGAATACAGAAACCAAGGAAATTACAGCTAAATATAGTACTTTTGTATCACCAAATCTTAGCACTTCAATTAGCCATGATGTCTGTAGCAGTGATGAGGAATTTATAAATAATTAAAGGGGTCATATAATGCCATTTTTGTACAAGTTAATATGAATGTTTAGGGTCTAAATTAAAACTTTGTAATATACTTTTTTTTTTTTTTTTTTAAGAAAACACTAATTTTACCTGGTCAAAAACAGCTCTGTTTTCAGCACGCCGTTTCAGTGCATATGCCTTTAAATGATAATGAGCTTCGCTCACCCCGCGCCTCTGTTCTGCGGGCGTTAAGACACAACGCACGTGGAGTGTTGCCTTGACAACAGTTGAGGGTATATTTTGGAGAAAGAATGGCAGCGGGAGCATAGATATCCATAATAAAGGCTAGATGTCTTATGGCGAAGTCTCTGTCGTCATCACCGGTGGCCATCTTGTCACAGGCAAGCTTTCTGTCGGGCTCTGTGGTACCTGATGTAAGGTGAGTGATCAGCACGAACACAAATACTCTTATCTCGTTGAAATCTTGATGGATTTACAAACAGTTTGGTTTCTTACAAACGTTATTGACGTGGCTATAATTCTGAATGATTATTTATGTGTACACTTATTCATAAGTATGCAGTGTCATAACTACCAAACAGTATATATATATATATATACACATTACACAGTATATATTATTCGACTAACCCACATGAGGCAGGCTAAATTAACATTACTCACAACTCAAGTCTTTGAAAAATAAAAAGTCTAAAGACATAAGAATAATAAAAACTGACCTCAACCTTCAAGAAACCCACTTGGGCAAAGTCACAGGGAAAAAAATCAGCTTCCCTCAAAAAGATCCAGCTATACTTTCATCTTTTCCGCAGTCCTGGCCAACCATTTAAGGTTCAGAAGGAGTCAATCCTCCTTTTGAGTCACAGCTATGCTAGAGCCACAGTACAAAACAGAGAGAAGACAATGTGCCAAGAATTAATCAATGATGACTGCGCAAGTCCTGCTAAAAGTGTACACACAGATCAACTCCTTCATTATGCTTTGAAATGAATAGTTAATTGAATTCTGACTAATTCTTATTCATATTGTGTCCTTGAGATGTCAGTATCTCCACAGTTTTGAAAGTGAATGGCTTAGACTATTCATCTACAGTTTTGTTTTTGTCCTGAATGGTTTGAACCCTCAAGGCCGTTTGGGTTCCTCCATCTTCCTACGTCTGGGCTTTACGCCACAGGACAGCATGCCGAAGTGTTGGAGGGTAGACAGTAGAAGGAGACGACGTGACATTTCATGGTGGTTCTCTCCTGGAATAGCTTAGAGGAAAGCTTCTGCAGACATGACAGGAGTTGTCATGTTCACTCTCTGTGGGTAATTGTGCCTCACCTCCCCAACTACCTGCTGCCACTTCAGACAAGCATCCTAATCACCTCTTCCTCCTTACCATTCTCCTCTTCCTCAGGCACAGAACAGGAAGTGCAGCAACTGTCTGGACTCTTCTTTAGAATGAGTGACAAGTTGAGAACATAAAGAAACAGCTCTAGAAAGGATTCTACATACCCGTAGAATACATAAATAGCATTCCACACAGAAAACAATTCATGCCAACAGAGTTTGACTTTAGCATGTTGCTAAGCAGAATCCTAAATACCTGAATGTTCGTCATGAACATTTGGCCCATTTGTCGCATGTGATTTGTCTATTCAGACCGATATGAAAAAAAAAAAAACAGCAGACGGGCTGAATGAAAAAATTATTCTGAATGAATAATTTCATGGTGGCACTAGGCCTATAGAATAGCCGAAATACAGAAGTTGCCCTGGTTACTACTTTACACAATGAAGCAATGCTTAACTTTCTGTTTCTAACCAGCTTGTTACAGAGAAGAAATAAGCCAAACATAATTTACATGTTTTCAAACAGGCGTTTAGATTTTTGTATTCAAAATGGTGTTTATCAAATAGCACCTAATATAAGAATTCAGAGACAAGAGAGCTAGTTCCGGATTCTTCCACTGCTATTCACTGTTGTTAATTTCAGTACTGCTCTCTTTCACAACAACAACCAACTGCTATCCACAAAGAACAAAGTAGGATATACAAAAAAGGTCACAGACAAACATTTTTATTTATTTATTCTAAAGCAGCTGAAAGGCTGGAACTCGGTTCCTATCAAATGCACTGTCCTGGGTAATTTTCCAAGAAGATACAGCTCTTCAGAGTGCCATTTACATGTGTTATTTCCCTAGTACGCTCACTGGTTTTATTGAGCCGTATGACTCTGCCCTCTATCTGGTCCATATCTCAACTTTCACAGCATTCATAACTACCACACAGAGCACATTAAAAAAGTATTTTCACATCAGTTCAGAGCTAATTAAAATGTCAATGGTTTTTCAAATGTGTCTGCCCATGCATGAGAGTATGTTCATCAGCTTCCAATATGAGGAGCTCTCTGGGGTTCTTCTACACTGTGGCTTCCATCAAGCTATCTGATAAATGGCACTTATAAACCTCTCAGTTAAGACTCAGGCTTGTGAAAGGCCACATGGAATTGAATAGCAGGTCAGCCTAGAAATTAACAAATTAAACCAGGAGTGAGGGAAATGTCAGCGATCAGTCAAGGAAAGAAATCTGTTCTTGAATCAAGACATGAGGGTGACTACACACTGTTATATTGGGATTCTTTGAGTGCACTCTTCAAGGTTAGACTCTAAGAAAATCCCACTGCCAAGAGTCAATGACATGCTTTTAGGCAAAATGACACTAGTTCATAGGAAGCACCGACCCGATCCCAGTACAGATGATGATATAGGTAATGTTCTATGGAGTAGCACAGTGCACAGCTCTTAGAGTGCTCCCTTTACTTATCTATTTACATATCTGTACTGGCATTTTTATTGGATTGCACCCACTCTAAATGTTCCACCCGCTCATTTAATTGAAAATGATTTCTGTCCTAGCAGGTCATTGTTTTTAAGCTGCTGTCAAGATACTATGCGTCCATCCCGTTGCCACCCACCCCATTGCACTTTTCCTATACCTGCCTACTGATGAGGCTATTTAGTCTTTACATACAACATGGTTATAAAAAAAAGAAGGTTTTAGATGCACCCTGGCTACTAGCTAGTATACTAAAAAGTGAACTGTAATTATACTGGAATCGAACCTGTGTCTGTGTGATTTTGTAACAAGATTTTGACCTTTTTTGACCTTTGACCTTTCACACTCTTATCTCAATACAGGGTACATGCAGGAATCATAGAGATGAATTTACTACCTTTTAATTCCTTTTTTACTACCTCCACAATATTTTTTACTACCAACACGACATGTATTCTATGTAACGTTACAATGTTCTCAATATAATTCATAATCCCAAGTTTATAATGAACAACGCGTTATGGTTATTGTGTTATTAAAAAGGGCGGGGTGACCAAAGCTCATTATCATTTAAAGGCATTTGCACTGAAACGGCGTGCTGAAAACAGAGCTATTTTTGAGCTGGTAAAATGAGTGTTTTCTTAAAATACTAATGAGAATTTTTAATAAAAGTATATTACAAAGTTTTCATTTAGACCCAAAAGATTCATATTAACTTGTACAAAAATGGCATTATATGACCCCTTTAACCCTAGCCCTTGAGTTATCCTAACCATTACGTTAACCCTTAGCCCTAATAAGGTGAATAATAACCATGGCACTTAAAAACAAATCACACTTAACAGCCATGTCTTCGGTGGTGGCCGACAGACACTTATCCTTTCTTGCCCTCTTTTTTTTTTTTTTTAAGCTTTGATTTTACCACTTGATTTCATAGCTTTCTTCTTTGCTGGACCTGATAATTGTTTTGGTATAATCATATCAATATCAAAAAGTAGAATAAAAACGAAGCATTCAAAAGTTTATTTTAAACGTTTATTTAAGTCTAATTTTCTACCATATAGCCTACTGTAAAATGTAATAGAATTAGCTGCCAGATACATTTTTTTTGTCGTAATTAAATAAATAAAAATTGCTGCTAGATAACAACTTGCTTTGCACTTTTTTTTCTGGTTTCACCTCACTCCAGTCTAATTTTTTTTTTTTGCCAATGTTTCTACACATTATAATATAAATAACCTGAAAACACTACATACATGAATTGTTTGTTCATGTTACTTCACAGTGCATTAACTAATGTTAACAAATACAACTTTTGATTTCAATAATGTAGGCTATATGGTGAAATTGACATTAAGAAAGATTAATTAATGATGTAGACGTGCAGTTTATTAATAGTTCATGTTAACTAGTTAACTAGATTTTAATAAATGGAACTATATTGTGTTACCGATTCAGAAGTCCCGTGAAGACAGATCAGTTGTTTTAACCATTCATTAAAGTGACGCGTCATTAGCGGACGTGTACGCATTGTGTGGTTATCCCATCAGTTAGGACATCGCACAAAATTTGTGTCAACAAATAGTTTTTTTTAGGATAGATTTTTCCGTTTATTGAAAGCGTGGTTATGTCAGCTGAATGTGGGGAACGCTTTTTAGAGAAGATAAGGCAAAGTTTTTTTTTTTTTTTTATCACAATTCACACACAGCGGGAAATAAATTTCCAATTGCGCCACGTGAAACTTCGGTCAGCAAGAGTGAATTGAGTGCGCGCGCGCAGCCGGGGCACTCTCTCTGTTCCTTCTTTCAGTTAACATGCACCCTGTCTGTCACAAGCGCAGCAGTCAGTCGTCTACATAAGGCTACTCACCGATCAAATATGGCTTTGGCGGCCGACTGATGACTGAAATAGAAGCGAAATCGCGAACAGGTTGGGCAGCAAGCCAGGCCAGCCGGGTACCCAGTTTGTTTCAGCGCGCGCGAACGAACAAACACCGCGTCACATGATATCGCTCAGGTCCTGCTCGCAACATATAAATAAATCCACGCGAATTTTAGAACAAAGTCCTGCACTTAACACAAATTGAAACTCATAGGCCTAGTTGGATGGGGGTTCGAAAATTTACTACCTCGTCAGATGACGTAAACTACTTTTTACTGGCCTTAATTTGGCATAATTTAATTTACTACCTTTTACAACCCCGCGGAAACCCTGCAATATATCTAGATCTAGAAAATATATATCTTATAATACATATGTGTGTAAAGAACATTATTAATCCCAAACTCTGTTTATGTAAATGTATTTTGTCCTAATCATGCATGTAATTCTATAATCACCACTGTACGTTATATTTGAAAAGCTCCATCTTGTCTTGGGTGAAGAGAAATCTGACCATTTAAACCAAGATGGATGATTCACTTCCCTTATCGCCATCTTAACAATTCAGGCAACATTTATACAGCAGACACGACTGAGACATGTTTCCTCATAGATCTGCTATTTCAATTTATCAGCCTTGTGAGGTCTCTATAATCTAATGACATCATCAGTCACCATTACTCTCAACTCAAGGCAAAGACTCTGTGCTTCAGTGAACTAGTGCTTCAAGGCTTCCCGTAAACAGAAATTAAAATATACAGGTCAGACATCTGCAGAACTGTCTATTCATTCACCGTCACCTCACATTTATAGAATTATTTTAATTATTTAAATATAATATTAATTATTCAGACAAAATAATATAGAATTTTAATATCAAGCATTTCAGTGTTGTTGTTGTTGTTGTTAACTAAAACTATTTTAAAATGTGGTAATTGAAATAAAGCTGAAATAAAATATAAATATGAGAAACTGAAAATGTTGCACTGGCAACTAACTGAAGTCAGTACTAGAATTACTAAAACTAAAACTGAAATAAATTACAGATAAAAAATACAGATGAAAAAAACTAATAAAAATGCTGAAAAACTAATAAAAATTTAAAATTCACATAACAAAATTACTAAAACTTTAACATTAAAATAAAAATATAAAAGTTATTTCATATAATAGTATAATTTAGCATTAAACTACACTGTACCAGGTTATTGGCTATAACATAGAAAAACATCCTGGCTTGTCTGTATTTTTACATCCGTGCATTCAGTTAAACTACTTTCTCCTATCCCATCTGATCTGAATACGCATTGACAATTGCGAGCAATCTAAATCATCACACACACACCCACACTCTTTCCAATCATTTCTACATCCTGCATCTCAACATTGATTTACAACCATAGTAAAGAAACTTATTATGGCTCAGAAAATAATAGGCAATACATGTTAGCAAACTTTATGTGAAGACACAGTGATGATGGAACACCTGGTGCTTCGGTGCGTGTGTGTCTTTTGCTGTATAAATCAAATGCTGGAAAGAACAGTGAGCATGAGACAGCAATTACAGAGCACGCAGAGAAAGGCTGCAGGATGCTTTGCACACACACACACACATCTATTCTGTATTTGAACCACCTAGCTGGCATGTTGACAGTGTGGCCAAAAGCCAATCACATTATCAGTGAATTATCCCTTTATGAAACAGCTGTGCTAGCAGCCGCCCTCCCCTATCCTGGGTGATAACTGCATTTAGCTCTCAAAAACACTTTTTCATGTTCATCCCAATGGCCATATTCTCTCATCCAACATTTAGCTACACTCCCTGTTCGCCCCTCTAAATCAGAGAGCAATGTACAAGACAAACTGTCACAACAGGGTGATGTGTGCAAGAGATGCATTCATTATTTATGCACTATACTGTTGACTTCCAAACACTTCCTGGGGCCATTTCACTGCAATATTTCCCACGTGTGTACGTGCTTGTGCGAGAGAGAAAGTGAGCGCATGTTACAGCTTTTGTCAATGCACATGGCTATGTGTGTGTGTGTGTGTGTGTGTGTGCAGAGAGAGAGAGAGAGAGAGAGAGAGAGAGAGAGAGAGAGAGAGAGAGAGAGAGAGAGAGAGAGAGAGAGAGAGAGAGAGAGAGAGAGAGAGAGAGAGAGAGAGAGAGAGAGAGAGAGAGAGAGAGAAAGAGAGATACCTAGGCTTTGACCCTGTGATAGACAGTGTGGGTAATGATGGCTGATGTGTGTTGCGGGGTATTTTTTTTAATTAGCAATATTTGGTTATTTTAGCTACTCACCGAAATATTTAAAAAGTATTTTAAGCCTCATAGGGGTGTACATATTTATGGAAGACCATTTCTGTCTCAGAGAAAATGAAAAATAAACAAGTGTGAAATAATATAAAAATTCTGTCAGAATTATGGGATAAAGTCACAATAATAAAAAGAAAAAAAACAGTGAAATATAAAGTTATATTGTGATATAAAACGATAAATAAGAGAAATAGTCACAACTGTGAGATATAAAGTCACAATTACAAGAAGCACATGAGATATAGTCACAATTACCCAAGTAGTGAGACTGGCGACCGATCTTTTCTTATGTGTTATGACGTACATTAGAGTGAAACAGACTATATTTAAAAAGAATAAAATGTAGGGAAGGGACTTGGTTCTATATCCATCGGTTGTTGATTGGATGGAAGCAGATCTGAATGTGAACTTGCAATCACAAGGGGCGCAGACTACATGATTGGCAAAGTCAGGCACACGTTTCACAGGAAGATCGAATTATTACATTGATTTAAAGTTGAAACATATGCACAGATCCTTTACAAATATATCAATAACATGCATTTAGAAAATAGTGTGAATTTTCATTTATAATGACATTTTTTAACTGTTTATAATATAAACATATATTTTTTTCTGTACAACATTCTCTGATCATGAATGGTCGTTACTGGCCCCCATTCTGATTAAAAGCAGTGACCTTTAGAGTGCAAGTGTGGGAATAGAGGCAGTGTGCAGCATGTTCTTTGGCCCTTAACCCTGCTCTTCACAAGAGCACGGATGGATCTGGGGCACGCTGTCCCCTGCCCACTCTCAACCTGCTCCCAGAATGCATTGGGCCAGCTCCCCATCCATTCCCCATGAGATATAGGCTATATGTTCTTCCACTGACCCACAATGAATGTTTGTTAATGGAACACCACAGATACATTAGATAATTAGTCAGAACATCACAGTCATATCAGATGTAAAGAAATGGCAAATATACTAAAAATGTACCGATTTGTATACTTTATGTAATACATTCCGCAGAGCATTTGTGAGCTTCATGCAAAATGAAGAAAAATATGTGGGATAATGCTAGTTGAGCAGCTGAGAAGAGCTCCAGGGCAACATCATGAACCTCTCACACTTGTCTGAGAAAACCAATGAACCGAATAGCATGACATTCCTGTATAACACAAATTTTACAGCAATTTCCCAATAGCAAAAAAAGAGAGGGAGGTGCAAATGAACGTATGGATCTTGTTTATGTGTGTGTGTGTGTGTGTGTGAACTTCTTTTGTGTTTCCCATTATGCATTTTACAAGCAATCTCAGCACATGCCGTTTATAAATTATTACGAGCATGTCTGACTGAGAGCGAGAAATGAGCCACACATTTTCTGTTACAATTATATTACTCAATTTTTCTCTTGTTCAAAATGAACATCTCGTAGTTTCACAGGAATAATATGAAATAAAAATAAATGATGGGAAACAAACTGCCAGACTCAGATCAGCTGCCAATTCTGACTAAACAAACAAACAAAGATTATTTAACTCAACATTTATTTTAAATAAACTAGCCAATATTTATGCATGATTCAGGTCGTTGAAACAGGCGTTGCATTGCATGATCATCTTCATTAAATCTAAATCTAGAAAAATCATACTTCCAAGCATTTTTTTTTTTTTCTATGCGAATGTGAATAATCTCAAGCCAAATACTTAACACTGTGCACAGGCTTCATAAGACTATTAACTTTCCCCCAGCTTTGTTTGCAGTGAGAACAGAATATATTGGCAAGCATAAATGAAAATACAAACTACATTTTAATGTCAACCAAAAAAAAAAAAAAAAAAAAAAAAAAGACTTCCTAGCACTGCAAGTCTTTGTGTAAGCACGTACTGCCAAGGCTGTCTGATTGATATACTTGATAAATCATGCTGAAGGTGTGTTCAAATCAAATCAGCCGATTCCGTTTTTGTCTCTTATGCTCGCCAAGGGTGTATTTATTTGATCAGAAACACAGCAAAAAATAGTAATACTGAAATATTACAATTTAAAATAACTGTTTTCTACTTTAATATATTTCAAAATGTAATTTATTCCTGTGAGGGCAAAGCTGAAATTTCAGCATCATTACTCCAGTCTTCAGTGTCACATGATCCTTCAGAAATCATTCTAATCTGATTTGATGCTCAATAAACATTTATTATTATTATAAATTTAGAGAAAAGTTGTGCTCCTTATTTCTTTTTTGTAATTAAATGTCTTAATGTTTTGTACCAAACAAAAACAAATTCAATTTTAATAATAATAATTCATCACATTTATATAGCGCTTTTCTGGACACTCAAAGCGCTTCACATAGAAGGGGGAATCTCCTCAACCACCACCAATGTGCAGCATCCACCTGGATGATGCGACGGCAGCCATAGTGCGCCAGAACGCTCACCACACACCAGCTTACTGGTGGAGAGGAGACAGAGTGATGAAGCCAATTGGTATATATATACATGGGGATGATTAGGAGGCCATGATGGACAGAGGCTACTGGGCAAATTTGGCCAGGATGCCGGGGTTACACCCCTACTCTTTCGAAAGACATCCTGGGATTTTTAATGACCACAGAGAGTCAGGACCTCGGTTTAACGTCTCATCCGAAGGACGGTGCTCAATTGAAAGTATAGTGTCCCCATTACTATACTGGGGCGTTAGGACCCACACAGACCACAGGGTGAGCGCCCCCTGCTGGCCTCACTAACACCTCTTCCAGCAGCAACCTGGTTTTCTCAGAAGGTCTCCCATCCAGGTACTAACCAGGCTCAGCCCTGCTTAGCTTTAGTGGGCAACCAGTCTTGGGCTACAGGGTGATATGGCTGCTGGCAAATTTTTAGAACGCTTTATGCCAGAAAGGCATATACTGATACTTTTATGTGTATGTTATCAAAATTAAAAATGAAACAAAATAAAATGAATTAAACTAAATCCATAAAATGACCCCATGATGGGAACCCCTAAAAGCTTGTATGAAGCGCCCGACAGAACCCTTTAAGGTTCTATACAGAACCTTTACTAGTAAGAGAATAAATCAACTTTGAATCCTACTTACTACTGTCTGAACAGTGTTACCGTAATAAGTAAATGACTGAAAACAGGTCAAAGCTGTGCATTTGTTAGCCCTTCCGGTGACCCATCTGTCTGTTCTTCTGTCCACTCGCTCTGTCGCTCTCTTCCTTTCTCTGTGGTTTGCTCTAGGTTATCCCTCCCTCCCTCCCTCTGCGAGTCTAAACAGTGCTTCTGTAATGAGTGAATCACAGATAACAGGCCGGAGCTCTGGGCCCTGTGGCCATTCCAGTGACCCTTCTGTTCTCCCGACCAATCAGCATAATCCGTTGAGCTGAGATAGGGGTCAGATGCCCAGAGTAGCTGGCTTGGGGTCCTGGAGCAGGGCCTAAACCTCTCTCTGAGCATTTGGTAGGGCACAGCGTGGCCATATGTCTGCTCTGAATTTTGTGACCTGCTGCTGGGCCTGGGAGCGTCCAATGACAATGTGTCTCAGAGGTCAGCATGAGTCACCTCACTGGATGATGTCATTATACCCTAGAAAGTTACACAGAGTAGCAGGTAAACACAGAACAGAGAGTAACTTGCTGGAGATATTTATTGTGCTATCCACCTTATTCTGCTCTAAACAATGCGCGCCGCCATGACGACGACTCCGGTTGCCTACTTCCGGTTCGTACTGTATTAGCAGTGAGAGAATGAGTTCAGGCTCTACATGTGCGGTTGTTGGTTGTTTTAACAATTCAAAGAAGATAAAAAAAAAAACTTTTTAGAAACTGGGTGCTTTGAGCATAAGATAAAAAGGAGAGAATGCCCATGTCCGGTTCGTATCAGCTACATTCAATGCCAGAGAGTAGACGTTTTTGGTTAGCTACACTAAAACTGAAGCACCCAACGAAAAAGGTGTATGTCTCTCCGCACCATTTTGTTGACAAACGCCTAATACGTTAACAGTAGGGATGGGCATTTGAAGTAAAAATAATAATCGAAGATCGCTGGGTATTATTCAATTATTATTTGAAAATCGCACCCCTCCATCACATCACGCACACATGCATGTATAGGCTATAAGCTACACACCAGAGCACATGAGCAAAGCGGAGCAGTGATGTTTAAATATAAGTAAAAAAAAAAACTAAACAAACGTTTTATATTTAAGTTTCACAATATAATGTTTTTTTTATTTATTTAATCTATGTTGATTATATGAAAAGGGAACCGCATGGGATGAGTCAGATATGATCATAAAATGCCCATTGCCCAATATATCAAAAAACATTTGGAATGGCTCAGACAGACACGATTTTGACCACTTATTAAGTTTTGTTTTGTAGAAAGCCTTTCTTTAAAGTGAATTTCGTTTAGTATAAATTGTATCTTCATTTTAATCAATGTTTTATCAACAAATTGCCTGGAATACGAATAAATAAGAAGCAAATATAGTAGTACAGGACACGGAGGCGCGGGCGCGTGAACTGGAGCGCATCTTATTAATCAACGAAACTCAGCGTAGGCTATAAGTTACTTGCCTCACATACATGAGAAGTATATCTACAGAAAGCTTGAAATGTGTACTTTTAAACAAAATAATTAAAAACGAGCAAAAATGGGCTTCTGCTTATGTATAGGTTAATTCGTATGAAGTGTGCATTTCTCTCTATAGGCGCGTTCTCTACTGCGAACATGGCGAGTCAGCATCATCAAATTTATATTTGCAGTCGACACTTACAGAAAACACTAGTTTATTAATAAACAATTCAAATGTTTCATGCATAATCATTACTTTTGCCTGTTTTTTTGTGGCAAGCTTTATGCGTGCGTTGAGATGCAGAATAGTCAATATATTACGAAAACGCCCATTATGGTTTAGCATTCTCTCCCATATAGTATACATAACTTCCAACCCAACTTCAGTCGTGCACGGGCAGGGGCAGCCCTACTTATTTCACATATTTTCTAACCAGCACATCACTGCGGCGTTCTGAGCGAGCGGCCCTTAATCTTCATAAAGCTTCGAACCGGAAAAGGACAACCGGCTTCCGGTTCAAACCCGCTATGAATCATTGGTAAATTCGCTAACCAGGAAAAAGGTGGATACTTTAGTCTTTTTGGACAGTTATTTCATCAATTTATTTATTCTAATTCATGTCCTTAAAGGGATGGTTCGGAGTAATTTCAACCTAGGGTCCTTTGCACCATGACATCGAGCCAAACCGAGACACCCTGTTCTGTACTCATAAAACGAGGTATTGGAAAGTTTGTAAGTACATCAGTAGTTTATTTAAATAACACTTGCCTGATGGCTTATGCTACCGCTAACCTAGACGTCGAGGTCTCTTCCGTGATTTGGGAAAAGCCCATATTCTCTGAATATTTGAGAGCATGTAAATGCAGTAAATGATGCGTTCAGCTTCTAATTTTAAACAAACTTTGTGCAGATGCCTCCAAAATCTAATCTCACCAAGCTGCTTTGATTCTGTGGGAACAGACGCAGCACATGGAGGAGCATGTGTGTGTTACACAAAACCCATCTACACCAACTGCACAAATGAGGAAAACACGTCCGTTGCCGCAATGAGAAACATGAAGCTTTACAAAGGCCAATAAAGGATGAAAAAAGGATACAAGGGGGAATGGTAAGTGTACATAGATTTGGACCTCTCAATTTTTTTCACATCTTGATTGTGCCAGACAGTGCTGTAACAAGTTATGTGCGTTACATTCACATAACATTCATTGTTGCTTACACTTACCAAGGCTGCATTTTATTTTACAATTTAAAATAGCTGTTCTGTAATACAAAGTCCTGTCATGAAACTCTAGATGGAACAGGCTGATAGGTCCTCAACCTGCTTGCTATCACATCATTCTATAGGGCACAGCTGATTGGTTGTTGTTGTATTAGTAGACAATGAGCTCGCTGCTCAACC
Source organism: Rhinichthys klamathensis goyatoka (assembly GCF_029890125.1). Taxonomy (NCBI): domain Eukaryota; kingdom Metazoa; phylum Chordata; class Actinopteri; order Cypriniformes; family Leuciscidae; genus Rhinichthys; species Rhinichthys klamathensis. The sequence continues at coordinate 831,262 of NW_026606962.1, forward strand.
TTTAACCATTGCTGGTTACAGTTGCAGTTGTGGCAGTTGCAGCACGGTTTCAGAAACCCTCCACCTTCCCCAGCTACACCTGTATATAAATCTATTGCGGGTAATATATATAAAACATCATTTATTCCTGTGATGGCAAAGCTGAATTTTCAGCAGACCATATTCCAGTCTTCAATGTTCTTCAGTGATCCTTCAGAAATCATTATATTATTATCAAATATTGAAAACTACCAACTAGGATTTGTTGATGAATAGAAAGTTCAGAAAAGCAGCATTTTTTTATGTAATGTATTTTTTTTTTTCAAATAAGTAACAGAAATAAAATATTACTTAAATAAATATTTAAATGAATACATAAACAATGAAAAGCAAGATTAGCTATTATTTTGGAAAAGAGAGAGCTTATAGTCAACTGATGGAGAAAACAAAAATAACATTAAAGGTGCAAAACGCAAGTCTCTGAGTTTTTGCAGAACTACGCCCCCTCTGGCGACAAGCGAAACTGCAACCAGAGTTGTGCACGCTCATGGACCACACGCATCTTTTATTGGATATGTTTTATGTTTCATGTTGTACTATTCTTCCGAACACAATTCCTAGTTTATGAAACTGTTCACTAACAATGGTAGTAAAACCAATTCTGATTGTACATGTATCTAGCTTACGCTAAAGCATTACACATTTTACGCATCGTCATTTGTTGTCATACATAGATTGGCCGTATCAAACATTAGAGACTGGGCTATATCTAAACGTTTTATCAAGAAAAAAGCCAACTGAGGATCCCGTTTGAGACCAAGAGCAGACCGGAGATCTCTCCATTTGTTGAATGCCTTCCCGAGGTTGACTCTCGTCTTACTCCGACGCCTGTCTGACTCCAATTTGGACCTTTTGGTGGCACTAGACAAAATTCCGGACTACAAGCCGGTCTCTTTGAATCCATCTTCTACCTTTGACGCACGAGTTGTCTTCGCTGATGCTAAGAATGGCGGCGCCGGCGAATACACAAACCTGCGAGATATAGCCTGGTGAGCGTGAACGCGCATGACGTCACGCCCAGTCTCAAATTTGAGCCCGAATCCCTCTTATATATTTTACTGTACAGGATTATAGAGGCAATCTCAGTGCGCAGAGAAGGGCTCATTCAGCCCATCAGGCAGTTCTTTAAGCATGTATAGGATAGAAAAACAGGTATTTTAAACATGAAAAGTTGCGCAATGCACCTTTAATTCCTTATACTTTATAAATATAAAATACTTTTAAATGTTCAGTAACTGCTCAGAATGGAAAGCAGTGGAAAAATAACTAAAACATCGAGGACAGCCGGCCTATTTATCTGATCACCCTTTTCATATTCATGACCCCTTGGTTCAATACTGAAGCCTCCTGACCAGCTACTGGTAAATCCCTTGTTTCCATCCATTATTTGGCATTTTAAAATGCAAGTGTGTTTGTAAGTCAGAGAGTGGAAGAGAAAAAGAATGAGGGATTGAACATGTGTGATCAGAGACTAAAAAAGTGAGCTACAGAGAGACAGAAGGAGGCGAGACATTTAATACAGCGAAACAATGGTTCTCTAGTATAGTCCATTCACACACTAGCAGTCCAGATTCTTTGTAGACATAAATTCACATATAAACTCACACTTTGCTGTCATCATAAACATTGTTTAGATAAATGATGCCACACTGACTGCATTTATATCAGCAGAGGAGTAAATCTGTGTTCTGAGGGAGTGTGACTTTAATCACCTTCAGTAGTGCTTTAGAGCTGTTTGTGATGATGATGGAGACTCACTCATTAATTTTGTATGGCAGAAGTGCTTGACAGAATGATAGATTTTTAATCAAAGCTTTTAATTACATTGGGGATGTGCTTCAAACCTACAGAGAGACTTATGGAACCCCCAGTGTTTCTCTGCTTTATTTTGTCAAAAGATTGAGATGCATGAACAGCTTGATAACATTGGCCTTTATGCCTACAATACTGTAGAATGTCAGTTTCACTATTTGGTAAATAAGTAAATATATCACTGAAAGCAGGACTAGCAATACCATTCAGCAGAATGCTATTTTGTTTTAAACAGTTTAACTATTCTTGAACTAGATTTTTCGTTATTATTATTATAAATCTGTATTATTACACATATTACATAATCTATAATTCTACATACTTGTTGTTTTGTTTTTACATCAAGTCCAAATTACTGCCTGCAAAACACAGTGTGGTTAGCAATGCCAATATTGTCTGCCATGATTATTTTTTTTTTACTAGTGAAAATTAAAGGCACACTGTGGAACTTTTCAACCTTTATAATATATTACCAAAACCCATTGAGATGGTACATCGACTTACAATAGGTTGAATGACACGTCTGCCGTAGCCTGAAGGTGTCTGTATCGCTTTTCCTAGCACTATGTAACTTCGGGTTTCGGGTAGGAACCCGAGCACAAAAAGAACTACAAAATTCAACCGCTTTACGGCATACGTCACTTCCCCCACCACCCACAACTTCCTCAGATTCTGACGTGAGTGCTCAACTCGCGTTTGATTGCCGTCTGTATGTTTTCGTCATGGCCGAACCAACAGCTACAAGGAAGAAGGCAAAGGTTTTGTCAGAGGACACTAAAAAAAAGAAAAAGGCATAGTGACTGACAAATGAAAAGCCAGGACGAGGATCACCATTGGTCCAGCGTTCGCTCGCTGGCGTGAGCTACAGGAGGAGGAGGGGTGCCCGACCGATGCTGACGCTTGCCTGCACACAAATGCCGTTTCCAAGGTGACCCAGATAAATCAGATAAGTAGTGTAGTATTTTCTGGTATTCCGGCCACAGCCGATGGTGTTATGAGTGTAATAAAATGCCCACAGCCCATTGTTCATTTCTACACACAAACACAGCCCGCCACAGTGCAAGGCTCGCACAAATAAAGTCGAGTCATGTCAAATGTACATTAAATGTAGTGAACGTGCCCACGACTCAGTGCCCACAAACACTACACACAACATGTCCCACGGTTTCTGTAAAACGAAACCAACACACATAAGTTACAGTCAGCTCAGGCCGACGGTGTTTTTAGTGCAGTAACGTTAAATGTGCCCGCCGTCCCGCGCCCACATTCACTCACAGACATGTTAGCACTAACCCCCACGGGGCTCGCCCCGCTCGCTCGCTCTCAGCAGACTGCTATAAGGGAATCGAGCGCGGCAAGGCTGCCCGCCTCAAACACTGCAAGCACACACAATCTAAAGACACGGGGGAGGCTGACCCACTGTCTATGGGCTGACCGGTTGACTTTTGCGACAGTGCTGCGGAGCTTGTGGCCTCTAGGGACGCTAGACGTGAAAGTTACAGGTCGAGCGCCACTAGTGGCCAAAAGTTCCGCGGTGTGCCTTTAATATGAATAAACACAGTCTCCACAGGCACATCTCAGGCCTCATTATCCACATATATCCAGCCTCAATTATAGAAATACAGCCAAAGTTATCCAAGGCAGCAAGCTATCAGCAATACAGTAATTTGCTATTAGAACACTGGTTGTCCTCTGCCAGTGTGAGAAAGTGAATGGATATGAGAATGAGAAACCCTCCATATTCCAGAGTCATTTATTCCTGCACTTGTAAATAAAGTCAAAAGACAGAAATGAGCTGCATATCCGAACACATTGTGCCACGCATCACTTTAACGACATATTTTCTTTAGTTTAGTGGTTTTTGATCGGCTCCAATGACCTTGATGAAACCAGTGACATTCAAGAGACATCTAGAAACTAAACACTAATATTTTGCATATTATTGGCCTAATAAGTAAAAGCTAATATTAAATGCACATTATAAATATTGTTAGCTCTGTGACGAAAATGCATGTTCATCTACTGTGCATTGTTCATCTATTGAATAAAAGCGCCTGCTAAATGCATACATGCAAATTCATTTCAATGTTTGATTTTTAAGATCTATTTACATATGTAAAACAAACCATTTCAGTGCTGTGTTGGGTAGCCACATAGGTTCAATGAAAAATCTAGGTCCAAAACCAGCTGAGAAATGCTGCTTTAGTGTGATTGCAAGAGAAAAAGATGTGGTTATTCATCTGCAATCAATAAGAGGTTAATGAAGTGAAATGTTTAGCTCTAATATAGCTGCACTCTATAAGAGCAATTGAAAACTGAAGACAGTCTCATTTTATACTCTTTAAGTTTTAAAGACAACATAAGATAAGCATTTATCTTTCCATGCAACGTGGTTCCTAAGTCCCATGGTGATAAAATGAATGCTGCAACCATCCACTGTGCTCATCTTCTCCCTCCCCTATAGCACAGAGGGAGAACTCAAGGGACCATTTCGTTTTGCCCTCCCTCTCTTTTTAAACCCACATTTTCCATATACAGTATGTGCACAAACAAAACAACTTCGCCTAAAGGATAATACAGCATGTGGAGTATTACCAAATTAGCATCACCAAACACAAAAATATTAAATGAATAATACAATAATACAAGCACATCTACATTGCTAGTTTTGACACCCTTAGAGTGGCCCAGAAGACATTCAGACTACTGCCTCAGTGACTAATACAGTAGCATGACTTATCAGCTGAGTTCCTCTGCACAACATGAACACGCAAAGGTCTCGAAGGACACGTCTCCACGGAGACCAGAGGTCACGTCACAATCTCACCAATTACAACCCAAAGAGCCACAAGCGTGAAGGACAGAGGAAATAAGAAGGTAAGAGACACAGAGAGTGAGAAACAGCACAAACATTAGCTCATCATCTCAAGATGCTCATACAATTGACTTTTTCACAGACAATGGGTTTCATTCACTAATAATTACGTGGTTTTGTATTCATAACTTCTCAAGAAAAATGTTTTAATGTTAATGAATTTGAAGTATTCCAAATGAGCAACCGTGTTCCTGAGGTTAGTGATTTGGATAAAACACACCCAAACCATCACCATATAAGGGCTTTCCTCTTAACCTTTTTGTCAATCTCAGCAAACATATGACTCTGTAAAGACTTTCAGCAAGATCCTCAAGCGATGGAAAGTTTGCTATTCTCAAAACCAGTTAAAACACAATAAACACCTTTTATATAGACCCAGATTACAGACCCTTAATAACCAGCTGTAAATAATATACATTTTTAAAACCTCACAGCTCAAGCTATTAAACACTTTTCTTACTATTTTACTGATATGATGAAATATATTTAACATAAAATGTCATCTTAACACGTTTATAAGGCAACTCAGAGTGTTTGATTTTTTATTTACGTGTATATACATAGTTCAGGAAACTCCAACCGAACTCTGATTGGTTCTTCCATTGCCGAAGCACCAGCCGATCAGAAGTACTTCCAAATCCAAGCAACCATATATCACATCCTAGCCTGCGATCGGCACATTGCGCGAATATGAAAGCTTCTGTTTTCCCTCCTTAAGTGCTTTTTCAGTTGTTCCTAAATTTTTTCCTAAATTATGAAGGTTAATTTTGTTCACAGAAATTTGCGCATGCACATGTTTAATGAATTAGGCTCACTGTTTACCAGAGGGTCACACACGCACACACACACACACACACACACAAACACACAAACACACACACACACACACACACACACACACACACACACACACACATTATTGGGATTTATTTGAGCCATAATGTTTTTTATACTGTACAAACTGTATATTCTATCCCCTAACCTTCACCCTACCCCTAAACTTTTTATAGTTTCAAAAGACACCACCCACACAGCAGGAGACTCCTAAGCGGATCCGCGTTCAAGTCGCCAAACCCGCGTAACTGTCACATTCGTTTTGGGGCCGCCCAGAGGATCAGCTCCGCCTCCGGGAGGCGCCGTAAATTCTACTGTCAAACAACGGATCCAGTGCGGACCCATGTCGGATCCTAGGACGCGGACGCGCCTTTACTGTAACGGTTGAACTACAGCACACCAAGAGCCGATCATCAGTCGAGACTTTCTTTGCTGGGACACGGTTGCGCTGAACCCTCTTTTGAGTAAGTAAGTTATTTATATATGTATATAAGTTATATATTGCGACATTGACTGTAAACATTGTTTTTTTTATCATCATGTAAATGATTGTAATGTCGTTGTTTGAAATTATTGACAACTTTAACATGTTCACTCGTGGATAATGATTTAGCGCTAGCTTCTAGCTAGCTGTGCATTACATAGTTTAACAACAAATCAAAACGCTAAGTGAACATTATTAGCTAACGTTATGTTTATCATGTTGGTTTTAAAACAGTATCGTTAATACAGCGTGTCGGAGCAGCGTCTCCTGCAGCGGGGAGTCACAGGCAGAGGGTCCCTGCAGCGTTCGCTAACGTTAGCTTCTTGTCTGGGGACTGATAGCAGTAAACACTAAATTCATCAAATTCATAAATAAATTTATTTTCCAATAAACTGTAACGTTAGCTGTCATATTTCACGGTAACGCTACCCACGTGAGTGCGGATTTCAACGCTGTTTGTCACTTTGCCTATAGGCAAATATATTATAATATATTATATACACTATAAATAAGTTTGACAAGTAGTAGGCCTAGCAGCTACTCGCCCTGTTGTTAATTTGGTTGCCATGACTTCGCGTGGGACGACGTCCTGTCAGTTGCTCGAGAGGGAGGGGATGACAGCTTATTTGACACATAAAAGTCTTATTCCGTATTGAACTGATCCGGAACGCACTTTGTTCCGTATTTTTGAGAATCAATTTCAGTGCAAATCCATGACAGACACATATAGCTTCTAAAATATAAATGTCAGACAGACTATGAATGAACGAAGACCTGCTATAATGGAAAATTCGGGGACCTGGCGCCCCCTTGGCTGGCTCTGACGTGTAATGACGTAGAGTTGGCTCATTGGTCGCACGCAGCTCGCACGTCAGAGGCGCCCGCGCCATTGGTTGTGCTGTTGCCGCTGCTTTCCACTGCACACGACAGATCGCATACGATTGTCGTATTTCGCCTCCTAGTGTCAGTCGAACGGAACTTTGAAATTGGTCGTGAAGCAACCGTTAAGTTACCCTCGGATATTCACAATGGTTAAATTAATGATTTTTAATGAATGTGCTGTAATGCATGCATGAATATCCACACAAAACAAATGACCCTCAATACATCTAAAATAAAAACATTGTAGATTTTATAGAGCTAATCGATATAATTATTGATTTAATAATTTTTTTTTTAAATCTGCCATAATTATTAATAACCGTCATTTGACAGAAATAGCGTTTACAGAATAAAAATGATGCACTTGTTTATACAAAAACAGGTAATTGGTGAAATGTGCTGTCAGTTATTAAAATTGCATATTACATGTGCATCAGACACCTGTGTGTGTTTACAGGGGATTCACGAGAGAGACGGACATTTTGCAGGCCATGCAGCAGTGAAGAAATGGACCAAAACAGTGGATCTCTTCCTCTATGATCTAGTTCTTGTTCCTTTGCACCTTGACTTGCACTGGGCTTTGGCTGTAAGTAATTTATGAATAGTAATGCCTTTGTAACACATTGTTTCCATATTTATACTGTATGATTAAAAGTGTAAAAATTTTATATTTACCTTTACACTATTTTTTTTTACCTTTGACCTCCATTGCTTATCACCAGGTAATTTATTTCCAGTGCTATGACTCCATGGTCAGAGACATGATGAGATCTGCCAGATATTGTTGTGAGTTATGTCCAATTAGAACTTTGGTTTTAACCTGAAACGGCTTTGAAGGCATGTATGCATGTCTCGTGTGATTATTTAACAGGAAATACCTCATGGAGGAGAACAAAATCAAAAAAGCCTGCTGCTTTGAGGCTTCCAGATGGACCATCGGCCGAATAAGAACCAACGTATGCATGCCCTCATATAATAAGTTATACAAATATTCTTTAAACTGTGCCCTTTTGTTTACCGTTATACTTACTTGGAATTTTGTTTCTAGGCAATTCCCAAACAGCCAAATGGAAATGACTGTGGTGCTTTTATCTGCAAATATGCAGACTTCCTTTCTCAAGGAAAGCCACTTACTTTCAGACCGGTACATGACCAAGCTAAGCTACAATATTTATATTTCTCACAAACCTGATTCTTAACACTTGTTTGACTTTATGGTAACACTTTAGAATACTGTTTCTTACTTACTGCATAACTAATAAGGAATTAGGTCATTCTTTATTAACGCTTAAGTCACTACTGTTAACTACTAAGGAAGATGTGTTAACTAATCAGTATGTAATATAATTTTATGATTGTGTTAATATCTGTCTGTTTGATTACAGGTGCTGTGAGAAAAAACTCGGTGACGCGGTCAGCCACAGATGCGGAGGTCACCAAGCATGCTATCCTCCATCCACACAAACTGAGTAATAGGAGAAATGATTACATTAAACCATCTTTTTATTGAACTTCTTGTTGTTCACCAGTTATTCATTTTCTGATATTTTAGCTGTACATAGTGCTGTATTTCATTGAAGTTGTAGCCTAATAGATCAAATATGTTATGTTTACACCGACCTAGGCCTATAAAGCACTAAATTAGGTTTTGACCACAAAATGAATGTAGATTAGCCTGGCCCACATAGGCTACTTAACAAACCAGAATAGGTTATAACCTATAACTTTCCATAAATGTAAATTTTATATTTCCATTGAGTAGTGATTACTTTTGTACAGTAAATTGATGTCTTGTATCGAAACTTTTATGTTAGGCCTATTTACAATATTGTTAGGTTAAAAATACAAGGCGATGCAGATTTAAGCTTAGGTCTATATTGCTGTAGTAGCCTACTAGCCTAGGCTAGCCCTATAGTTTTTGGTTTTATCCTATAGTTTAGTTTATCCTATTTTATCCTACAGCAAGAACAGAAGGGATTTTAAAAATTAGATAAACGGGTCCAAAACGGACCCGGGCCAGATGAGCCAGAATTTTATGAGTCCGTTGCGGGTCCGCGGCGGATGTATGTATCAATTTGCGGGTCCCAAACGGACCCGCCGCAGAGGTAAGGTTTTAATGGCGGATGCGGAGCGGATGCAACGCGGAGCCACTGCGGGTCCGCGATCCGCCTCCGTTGCGGATCCGTCACTGCGAGCAAGTGGACGCCGATACGGGTCCGTTTCGCGGGTCCGTTCCGGAAGCCGCGATACCTCCGCGGCAGATCCGCCGCGGAGTCCTTTTGCTGTGTGGGCACTTAGTATGATTTATAAGCCGTTTTCCTCATGGGGATCAACAAGTTCAAGGATTTTAGATATTGCCATCTTTGTGGGGAACGTAGGTTATACCTAAACCACATGCACGCACGCACCCGCACACACACACATTACACACACCCTGTAAGATGGGCGAGCAGGGAGGAATGACAAACAGAATCGATCTCTCTCACTGAGTCTAAAAGAAATCACTTCAATATGCTGGTAACGATTACCACTCCATAAGAGACTCGTTGATAACATAATAGAGTACAAGGGCAAGAGACACTTGGAAAATGACAGACGCAAGCTTACCCTACTCTCAGCCCCTGCCTAGTAGATTCATACGTGAGTGACAGAATGAAAACAGGGCACTGTAGGCATGAGGGAGGCACATCAAATCTTTTTATGCTATTCAACCTCAGCTGTTCCAGTGCCTTGCAGTCATTGCTTCACTAACTCTCTGCCTGTTACATTGTGTGAACATGCCGAGCTGCTGACGATATCATGTCAAGGTTATGTCTTCCAGCTCCTCCGAGGAGTACCTAACGTAAAGGATTTAGCAACATGGAATCTGAAGCCCCTTTCCTCTAATTCAGGGGTCTCAAACTCGCGGCCCGCGGGCCATTTGCGGCCCGCGGGGTGATATTTTGTGGCCCCCTACTTGACATTAAAGTTTAATGTTAGTGCGGCCCGTCGTTGCGTGTGCCGCGTAAAAAAAAAAAAAAAAAAAAAGTATCCCTTATGAGCTACAGATAGTCTCGTGACAGCTTACGGAGGGTTTGTTGTCAATAGTTGTCATAGACAACCGCGAAGTACAAACATACTGCGCCTGGAAAAAATGAGCGCGTCGCTTCAATTATGAGCGCGCTTGCCGCGCGCCTACATTTGAAATTACGAACTTGAGCGCGCAAAATATGTGAGCGCGATATGTGACGAACGGCCCCTTGGCAAGCTACCACCAATCAGGCCACGAGCTACTGGTAGCTCGCGAGCGACGTGTTGGAGAGAGACACTGCTCTAAAACAATGTGAGAATAATCACTTTGAGCTTGTAATATGTGTCCAACAGGTTGATAAGAAGGTTTGCTTTGATTTGTGCAGTCAGTAATTTGAGACACTATACAAAGAATTCAATAAGACGGGCAGACATGACTGCAAATATTTGTATTTCAAAAGCAATAATTGTTTTTCTAAGTATAATAAAAGGAAATGTGCCTTCCAAAAAAAACATTCAATATCATTAATGTGTTGTATAAAGAAAATAAAAAGGACATAAGCAAATATAAATATCACAAATATGTGTTATAGACAAAGAAAGTTTGTAAAATGAACTTCAACTGTCAGAAGGACAGCTCATGAAGAACCAATCATGTACAGAAAGGAATGTTCAAATTCAGAGGAACAGTTCAGAAGAAACGTGAATAAATATTGAGAAGATTGGATCAGTTGTGCTCCTTTTTTGGAATACTTGAATACTATTTTTTTGTGGAATACTTGATGCGGCCCAGCCTGACCCAGACTCTACCTCTAGCGGCCCCCAGTTAATTTGAGTTTGAGACCCCTGCTCTAATTCAATGTGAAGTGGACCTCTTGTTTCTTAGGGCTGCCACATCAGGAAAGGCTTCCATCCATCAAAGTCTTCGAGGTCAATGAATTTCTGCTTGTCTATCATTTAAAAATACCCACATAAGGGGTGTTGAAGGTAATATAAAAAAGTGCGAGAGTGATATTGCATGCAGTTCAAAAAAGTTAATATTGAGAAACTTACATTTTAGATACAATATAGCAATGAAAATTATTCCAAACAAAGCCACATCAGAATAGAATGTAACAGTGCCTGCCCATCCACTTTTTCAGCAGCCTTGATTTAGCCTTGGGATTTTAAAAAGGTCTTCATTAAAGAGTTATAAGCCATGAACCAAACCAACCAGCTAAGAAGGTGAATCACAACATTAAAAACTTTGATTTGAAGCAAAACGTATTTGAAAATCAGACAAAAAGACCAAGGTACAAGACTGTGTACTTAACGGCAATAATGAGGGAAAGAACTACAATCCCATCAAGTATTGCAAATGACAATAAAACTAAAACTCATAATTATACAACTACTGATGAAAACATTTTACATTTGAGAGCATAGGGAGAAAATAAGTTAAACTATTGCGAACGGATGGCTTCAATAAAAACCAAATACCATCGTTTTACAACCTCGGAGATCATTGTAGGCCTGTCTTTAAAGGTTTATAAGTTATTGCTAATAATCCATGTCCCTATGGAGAAAATGAATAGCGTTTTTACTTCCAGAACCTGACTATTGCACTCTTATTAACTGTGTCGTATTGCTCAGAGACACAACACAGTAGTAGAGTAATGCACGAATGATTCAATGATTCAATCTTGTCGCCACCTAACTAGCGCATCGCTGTAAACTGCAGAAAGCGCTTTATTAGTGTCACTGGTGTGTTTTATAATAGTGCTGTTGTTGCTGCTAGCAAAAAGATTTTTTTTTTTTTACTGATTTTACCATAATAAGGGACTACGGTGGTTTAATGTGCTCATCATTTAATGCCTTTTATCACTATGTGGGCATTTCAATATTCCATAAGCCTGTATTTAATGTCAAGTGCATATTTACCTAATATAGCAGGCTTAGTGTGTTTTCTAATGCTGTTCCTGCTGAGCCCTGTTTGATCTGGGATAATGGTCCAAACCCCTCCACAGCTGAGGGCTTACTTTCTTGCACCTTGGCCTAAAACAGACATTCCAACCTGGATCCACCCCACAGATGATAGAAACATTGCAAGAACAGGACTGGGATTTGCTGCTCTTGACCTGAAAAGAAGAGTTTTGAGATGTATTAAATAATTTGGGGGCAATTTTACTCCAATAAAGCACTGAGATTACATACAAATTATGTTCCTTATTTATGAAAAAAAAATGCACATGCTCTCTTGAGTCACTCACTTATTTTCAGTAAGTAATCCGCTAAAAAAGTATGATCTATATATTATGAGTGTGTGTAGTATGAATATTCTGGACGTACTACAAATCACCATATTGTCACTATCATGTGACCTAGCGTCAGTCACGTTGCTTTACTGCCATTCATGAATCTTCCTGTGGCCTCATGGGATAGTAAAGTTTGTTAATTGTAATGTAGACACATACATTTTCTGTAAAGCTGCTTACAGATGATATGTTTCACGAGTTCACACTTACAAATGGAGTAAAACTACGGGCCCGAACCCAGAGTACTCCCCCCGTGTATAGAAGTGATTAGAACTAGAAGTATGGAGAAGGGGTGGTGGAGGGATGCTGATAAACTGTCAGCGAACGGAGGTAGGTCTGCTGTATTACCTCTTATCGTTGATTAACTGAATGCTCTCCACCCGTGTTAATTATGTTAATTATCTGAACGTGCTCCTCCCGAACTTTGTTAATAAAACATCATATTGTGAAAAGCGCTATACAAATAAATGTGCATCGTGCACACTTCAGAATCTCGCCGGAAGTAGTAGGTCATCCGGGTACTTTTTGCCTTATAAAATACTCTTTTATGAGTACTGTGAATTCTGACAAACTTCTTTTGTCACATACTGTTTTTCACCTACTATATAGTAAGGAAATATGCAATTTCGGATGCAGCCGATGTCTTGAACTTCAATTCATCAGCCCTGAAGTGCTCGGAGGGTACATCAAATTAAGACTCATTTTCTCCAATGTTTGTTTTTGTAATTAATACTAAACAGCACTAAAGCAACTGTGGCCTGAATTGTACCCTGTGTTCTACTTTTAAATGACAAATGAAGCACTGGGTGAAATCAATCACATTGAAAGCTTAAAGGGGAATGAAACTGCTTATTTATGATGGCTTAAAGCTGAGCAATGCCACAGAAGTCTAACTCTCCTGGCAGGATATGAAATTGGTCAACCCACCCTGCAGCCAACATTACTGAATCATTCCATCATCCAACATATCAATTATGTCCTTCTGATTCAATTACTTATTGCTTATTTAAACCATTTTTTTTATGCATTTCTGCAAGAAAAGGGAAATAACACAATCAAATGCTCATACTCCTTAATGTTACTACATTTGTATGGATCTTTCTCATTGATTTCATGCAGAATTGTGGTGGAATAAAAATAATTGGAATCTAGGAATCCAGCTTTTTTTTCATTCGCCATTCAGATGACATCATACTTTGCGATTCCCATGTAGCCCTGGGGAATCTGGATGGATGAGGAATTTATAGCTTTCCTAACGGTAAGCCATGCTGCCATCTACTGTTTTTACTGTTAAACCACACACGCCATAATAAAAAAACAAAAATCTAGAAACCTCAATAAATGAGTGTTAATGATCCAAACAAACAAATAAATATATATAAAATTGGGGGATTTTAATGACTTAAATGACTTAAAATGCACTCTTACTGTAGGTTAAAGTAATTATAATATCCTAATGAAAGAATACTAACTAATATCATTTTCATCAGAGATTTTTATCCAATCATATGTATTTTTTTCCCTATATTACTGATGAGGACATGCAAAAGCAAATAAAGGACATTCAACTTTTTGGGAAAAGACATTTCACATTTCAGACAGTGATCCAGACATGTTAATCCAAAGGTTAACATATAGGATTTAAAAGCAGCCGTTTGTAAAACTATTTCCTCAGTTGACATACGATTTTATTTCCAGCACATGTTTGTTATATCCCTCCATAACTTCCTTGCTCTTTTACCACAGACATATACAGCAGCAAATGGTTCAACAATAAACTTCTGACAGCAACACAAGCTCTGCTAATTGCCTCAAGTCCATTAGTTAACACTTTCTAAGAAGCTTAAAATAATGATAACCTCATTCCTAATTATCCTAAATGGTGGTCATCAGGCATAAACATATACGTAAAGAACTAGATGAATTCCTTAAGAAGACACTTTGAAATGTCTCCTCTGGTCTGTGCTGCATCTGATTGTGTCTCATCTCAGTGCTCTGTGGTCTCTTTCTGCTGAAGTGAGAAATAGCACATTGTCTCAGTTTTGTAGCTGTAAGCCACTCTTCCTCTAATAGAGGAGATGGGCTGAGTGCCAGGCGCTTGCTGGCAGCCCGTGACCAGCTCTGTCTTAACTCCTGCGGGCGGCTATAGATTCTCTGCTCTTTGAAATCCCATTTTGTGCAATCTTAGTCTTGTTAAACTGTCATCCATCACCTTGTCCTTTACCCTGAACGATCCAATTATCCTAGCCACACTACAAAACACATACACTCACAGATACATGCAAAGACATGCACGTAACTGTATACTGTACATGTGTATGACACCGGTTCACACACTACAAAATATATTCAAGAGAACAAAATGACAGAATAAACTGCAGCAAATAGTACTTTACATTATGTGGTTTGTTAACGAGAGTGTGCTATTACTTTAAGTGATCGGACATCACATTTAACATAAGATTAAATATACAGATAAATCTAGTTTTAATCTATATCTAGTGCAAATAAGTCTAATGGAAAACGTCTTAATGAGTTTTTAATAAGGCTTTCATGACTTGTTTTGCAGCAAAATATCTCAAAAAAATCTTTAGACCAAGTTAAACATACTTCAGAAGCAACACGGCATAAGATATTTAGGCTTGTTTTGACCGGTTGCATCTTGAATAAGAATATTTTCTTGTACTGCACTGACAGATTTCTCTTAACTTGTTTATATATATTTTCTTTTTTAAAGTGAAAAAAACTTCCTCTGCAGTCAGGTAAAATAAACTCATATTAATAAAAATCAGACAAAATACTAATACTAAGCTCTAGTTTTGTAGTGGTATTAAGATAAAACACATTTCATGCCATTTATCAATAATAATTTTTTAAATATATGTTTTGAGTTAGGAGTGTATAGTGACAGGAATGCAAGAGGGGGAACTGGGACATGCAGAACAGAGCCAAATCTTCTTTTTTGTGAGCAAAACCACTTTTATAGAGAGCATGTTTATATTCCCATGCACCATGGCTCAGACATGTCATATTTTAAATATTACATTCAAACAAAGGACATCATAAAATAGCCTACTAGATTTAGCTCTTCTGCAGTCACACACTTTACTGCTGGAATGGAACAAGGATTTCTGCTGAAGCACAGTTTAAATCTGCACAGGATGCTTTGTGTTTTAGAAAAAAGAGCCTGATAGAGTACCTGTATCATAAAGCCAAAGCCCAGGAGACTGCTGGTTGAATAGAGAGCTCAAACGCTTCAAAAATGTCCAGCAGAAATAGGCCAGAGCTACTGAACTCAATGACACACACTTCAACAGATAAAGATAATCCATTTAGCTTGAGTGCTGCAACAGGAAAAACATTACAGGAGTTATCAATTACCGGACCGCTGTCTTGGAACTATTAGGCGCTTTAGGATAATATCACCATATGAGAAGGGGTTTCCTATCATTCCTATCAAGTCACAGGGAATTCTTCTATTTCTAAACTACAGAAACACCCTAGTACATGCCTTGTCCAAGAACAAGCGGAGCTGCAGAAGATGAGTTGTCAAACTCTGAAGAATAAAGTATAAAAAGGTGCCCTGACATGTTTTCTAAGGCAGAGAGCGTTTCTGATTATCAAAGAAGCGTGTGCCGTTCCCCTGACCTTTTTTTTTCTTTTCGTTTACAGGCCTAGCTGTCAAAGAGACTGATTTCAGGACACCTATTTTAGTCATATCTGTCAGGTAGTAGGGACATTTTATGTGTGGTTTTCAAAATAAAATAAAAAATAATTTATTTTTAAATATTGTAAGTTTAAAATGATTTCAAATTGTAAGATTTTGCTGTACACATAAATGTATTATTGACCATCACAAATTATTTTGTTATTCAAAAAGTTATATTTTTACAATGCCGTTTTATCAGTAAGATTTTTAATCGATGCAAATAATTGAAGAAAACAAAACAATTCATTAGCAGCTAGAGATCAAGCTCCGGAAAAAGTGTAGCTTTTACCAAGATGATGCCGAAATGAAGACAGCTTTGAGAAGTGTGCTTGAGTATAACTATGAAAATAAAAAGATTCTGCTTTTAATGCGAGGTCAGTGTGTGTAACTTGTGGGAAAAAAGGGGGGATGAAGGAAATGAGACACAATTAAATCATATCACGCCTTTAAATGTGACCTAGCCATGAAAGCAGTACAATCCTACACATATTTCTGCTCGTATCCTCTCTCTTTGTTTATTATATACATTTTTGATGTTTCCTTGGGCAGATTGCAGCCATCTATTTCTCATTTCTCATATCAGAATATTTAAACATATCATGTTTTCAAATTTTGTTTTTGTTTTTTGTAGGCTACACTCTCTCCCTCTCATTGGCCTGGCTCTCCTCTTTAAAAAAAAAAAAAAAAACTTTTCCACTCCTCACTGAGTTTGTGTTCTAAAAACACTTAAGTACATGCTCTTTCATAACTCTTTTCCTAAAATCCCTTCATCCTCACCCACTTTGCTTTTCTCTCTCTCTCTGTCTCAGATATGTGCTAGTTCTGTCAGGTCTGTGAATCTCTCTGTGCCTACAAGCCTGACAGCCCATCCTCCGCAAGATCACTATTAAGATTATTAGCCTATCATCCCAACCAATATAATTATTTGTTGAAGTACAATAAGCAGCTACTGTCAGTCAGTTGGATTTTATCAACAAGAATTTCTTATAAAGACACAAAGGCACTTTGAACAGTCTAAAAAGCCAAATACAGAAAATAACTTATCTTTACTGCAGGGAAATCCTGGAGGGCTGCTGCTAACTGCTCACCATTTAAGCTCATATCTTCTCTTAAATAAAGAACAGTGAAACTTAAGAAGAAACTAAAAGAGATGAAGACAGCCATTTAGAAAGTGTGTATAGTGTATAGTAAAGAAAATATACGAAAGCGATATATCAGTGTTATTCTTTAACTTGCTAAGAAAGTGTTGCTCACATCATCGGACATCTGACTGAGACACGTCTGCCCCCTGCTGACAGTTTGTGAGATCATAGAGCATTGATGAAAGACAGCTGAGCTCACAAATAAACAAATACAAAATTGAGACTATCTCCACACTGACTTTAGTTTATATAAGAGTTCCAGAATCAGGAAATCTTCAAGTATATAAGTTTATCTCATCACAGACCAATATTAATCGAATACATTGCTACAATATACTGTACTGCAACTCATTAAGTAATGCATCTGATTACTGCCCTCTATTGGTAAACATTAAAAATACATCTTAAAAATACATACGCCCACCAAATTCTTTAAATTATTATTTTATCTTTGAATCACTATATAAACTACAAAACATTCATGAATTAGAAATTTAATCTAAGTTTTAGACTCCAGATAGCCTAAATCCAGACTGAAGATAAAGCCAACACCTAATTGAACAGAATCATTACATTCAGAGGTTATACATCCTCATTAAAGGTACAATATGTAAGAATTTTGTAATAAGATATCCAAAAATGACTTGCACAGTGTGATATATTTCCTGCAGTTGTGTACTTACAATATACCAAAATTTACCAAAGATTTTTCATTTCAGAGAAATTCCCATTTTAAATAATTGGCCGTCCCGAAATTTTCACTTGTCGCCTGTCACTGACGTAATATCCGCGATATCCCTGGTTTCCGCTCGTGCAGTATGAGCATAGTAACCATGGAGACAGACGTGGACAACAGCGTTAGGTTTAACTGTTAGCTGCAGTTGTTTCGTTCAAACATTATGGACCATAGCAAGCAGACTTTGGGGAAAAAGGAGAACTAAAACGAGGATCAATATCAGCGTGGCGTTTTCGAGATGCCGAGAGCTCCACGTCCGTGACAAACTTGGACTTGACAGAGCTCTTACATGTACTTTATTAGACGGGTGAGCAAATGTACATAAAACTAATCAATGTTATATAGTTCAACATGATGAAATGTTAGAATATGATCTGTATGTTATTCTAATGTTGATCTAGCTTACTGCTAGTCTCATACAGCCAACAAACTAACAAATTGAAAAACATTATAACTTTCAACACACTCAAATGCAGTTTAGTGTGATAGTGTGTAGACCAAGTGAAACAGTGTTGCGTTACTTCACAAGCTTAATTTGTAAAATAATCTGACCTGTGTGAGTAATTCAGCACTTGTGGGTAGTTTGGTAGAATTAAATGTCCTTATTCCTTTATATCCGCAGGAATCGCGTGTGGCGCTGATATCTGTCTCTCATTAGCAATCGAGCCCTGCTTCATACCAGTGTCATGATAAAAACTTCAATGTATTCACTCATTAGATCATTAGCATTATTAGATCCATAAACTTGACGACAAGTCCCATAATTCAACTGGAATTTTGCGCCATCAACCTCCTTTGTTATTGTAAGAGGTTAGCGACCCCTAGCAGCGAAAAAAATTACATATTGTATCTTTAATGGAAGGGTAGGTAATTTTGGCGAAGCTAGCAATAGCGAGGTAGCTTTGAAAGCATAATATCCCACTTTCCCTTCAGTGTGCTGTCCAAAAACACATTTCCTAAAACACTTTTCTAAAACACATGAACGCTTCTAAAGCGCATGCACAGCATAGCAGTCTGCAAAGCGTCACGGGGGACGGCATTAAATTACCTCACGTCTCAAAACACATATTATTACAATAATAATGAACATAAACAACTTAAAGAGAACTGACCTGTACCACCTGACTGCTGCAGATTCATTTCGGCAATGATAGTGTTGCCATTGAAACACATTTTCTTTCCAACTGTGCATTCTGAATAAAATAAATGAATTTCCCCACTAACCTGCAGCAGTCTTCTCATTAACATTGTCTGTGGGAACAGGGTGCGCGGAGGTATGCAAATACATTCTTAAAGGGATACTTCACTTTGAAATTAATTTTTGGTATGTTTTAGCTTACCTCAAGGGCATCCAAGATCTAGGTGTCTTTGTTTCCGCAGTAGTTTCAATTTTGATATTTTTAAGTCAAACCGTTCTTGTCTGTAAGTCATATAATGCAGGTCTGTGGTCACCACCTCAAAGAGCATGAACAGAGAAGTCCAAATTACACATGATTTAATGACTCGTAAATGTTACACATTGATGGCCTAAGACACGAAACGAGCAGTTTGTGAGAGAAAACAAACAGTATTTATATCGTTTTTACCTCTTGTAACCACAGCCATGTCCAAGTGATCTGAGGGCGCGGGCGCTTCGGATTTCGGAAGTGTTACCTTTCACTGTGAAGATCTAAACATATTTAGGAAATCGCAATGGAACACGATTTCGATATATCTACAGACAACGTTGAATTTTTTTCGCAACTGCGCAAGAGATCACTTCCGGCGCTTTCCGGCGCTTGCGCAGACCGAAGCACCCGCGCCCTCAGATCACTTGGACGTGGCTGTGGTTACAAGAGGTAAAAACGATATGAATACTGTTCGTTTTCTCACACAAACCGCTCGTTTAGTGTCTTAGGCCATCAATGTGTACTTACATTTACGAGTCATTAAATCATGTTTAATTTGTACTTCTCTGTTCATGCTCTTAGGAGGTGGTGACCATAGACCTGCATTATATGACTGACAGACAAGAATGGTTTGACTTAAAAATAAAAAAAATTAAACTACTGCGGAAACAAAGACACCTACGTCTTGGATGCCCTTGAGGTAAGCTAAAACATACCAAAAATGTATTTCAAAGTGAACTATCCATTTAACAGGCAGGAAATCGGCTGTGTCCGAAATCGCATACTCTTGAGTGGGTACTTATTTTGAACTAATTTCACCACCGCTAAAAAAGTATGTTCGATAGTATGAATGAATGTGTAGTGAATGTAATCCAGACGTACTACATTCGCCATGCTGTCATTATCATGTGACCTACCAGTCAGTTAGGCAATGTCCATTCCATTCACTGCCATTTACAAATTCTCTCAATCAATCAATAATTTATTGCCATGTCAACTAAGTTGATAGGAATTTGTCTTGGTACAACTCTCAGACATAAATAACCAAAAAACAGACATCATAAGTACACCAACAATGAACCCAACAATCCCCAGCAACCATATAGGACCTCTCCCGTAGCCTCATGGGATAGTAAATTGCCCATTGCACGAATCTCGCCAGAAGAAGTATGTCTCCGGGTACTTTTTGCCTACTCTTTTATGAGTAGGCTACATGTGAGTATACGTTTTCGGATGCAGCCATAACATTCGGATATTCCACAAAAGATATATATTTATTTTAAATATATTTAGACCACTTACTTAATGATTGCTATCAGAATATGAAGAGACTTTCAATAAGCGTAAAAAAATGTTGCTGGAAAAAACCGCCTAACCTGCCCCGTGTTTAAAGGGATAGTTCGGCCAAAAACGATATTTCGTTTTGGCCTGATTTTGTTCGAAATGACATAACATCATTTCATTCTTCGATTTCGCTTCAAGTATATCGGGGCCTTAAAGGGATAGTTCGGCCAAAAATGATATTTAACCCATGCATTACTCACCCTCAAGCCGTTCGAGATGCATATGTCAATCTTGTTTCAGACGAACACATTTTCAGTTATTTTAGAAAATGTCTTAGACCCTTCAGTGGATATAATGTGAAGCAATGGGGTCCACCTCCAAGTCCCAAAATGTGCATACATCCTTCACAAAAGTAATCAATCTTGCTCCAGGGGGATAAACGAAGGCCTTCTGAGGGTAATCCGTGCGGTTTTGTCGTAAAAATATACATATTTAAAACTTTATAAATGAAAATATCTGACTTCCGGCAACGATCGATGCGCGTTCACGGGTGATGGAAGTCGGCGTACGAGGTAGGACGTAGCGTAGGAACCGTCGTGACGTAGACGTTGTTTTGCTCTGCTCTCTGGCTGCGCAGGCGCGTTCGTTCTACGTCACGACGGTTCCCATCACCCGTGAACGCGCGTCGATCGTTGCCGGAAGTCAGATATTTTCATTTATAAAGTTTTAAATATGTATATTTTTACGACAAAACCGCACGGATTACCCTCAGAAGGCCTTCGTTTATCCCCCTGGAGCCGGATTGATTACTTTTGTGAAGGATGTATGCACATTTTGGGACTTGAAGGAGGTGGACCCCATTGCTTCACATTATATCCACTGAAGGGTCTAAGACATTTTCTAAAATAACTGAAAATGTGTTCGTCTGAAACAAGATTGACATATGCATCTCGAACAGCTTGAGGGTGAGTAATGCATGGGTTAAATATCATTTTTGGCCGAACTATCCCTTTAAGGCCCCGATATACTTGAAGCGAAATCGAAGAATGAAATGATGTTATGTCATTTCGAACAAAATCAGGCCAAAACGAACTTCGAAACAGCTTTCCAGAGTGTACTTTCTGGAAAAGTTCGATTCGGCTGGTAAAAACCTGCTATACCATTGGTCCGTGACGATTACGTAATGGGTAGGTTTGCCCAGAGCCATAGAGAGAAAGAGTTGCGACACGCTTTGATGTCGCCGCGACGGCTGTCACGTGGTTCATGTAAGCCCCAATAGTTCGAAAACATACGCGGGCTGTCATGTTCTGTGTGTACTTGCCATTTTAAATGTCTATAAGTAAATAATACACAAAATACAACTATACTGTCTACTGCCTATATATCCTCCTCTTATTCTTTCGTCGGTCTCTGCCACTCTTTTTCTCTTCACCCGGTCGTCTCTCTCTAGCACTCCCCATCCCTGGTTTAATGATGAGCGTTTGCTTGCAGTGCCTGGTGAGATGCTCCGTCTACTGAAAGTAATTTATGTAACCAATCAAGCGCTCATTTGTCAACCATCACTCTTCATTTCAGTGACTGCAGGACACCAGTGCTGTGGTCTCTGGGGTGTTGACATATGTTGTTTTGTTATTTTCATTGCAATTAGCAGATGTGTCTGAGTAATAAGGGACGGTGGAACAGGGCCATGGCAATATGGTCACCTCAGTGAACGAACGAGAGAGAGAGAGAGAGAGAGAGAGAGAGAGAGAGAGAGAGAGAGAGAGAGAGAGAGAGAGAGAGAGAGAGAGAGAGAGAGAGAGAGAGAGAGAGAGAGAGAGAGAGAGAGAGAGAGAGAGAGAGAGAGAGAGAGAGAGAGAGAGAGAGAATGAGAGAGGGAGGGACAGCTACATAGCCTGATTGTTCATTTTACCACACTGATACACAATTGTGTGAGAGCTCTTCTGTGTTTAAGTAATTTCTGCATCACAGGGTTCACTAAACAGAATTGCAAAAATTATCGTTTTAAACCACGGGTCTGAAAACTCCCCACATCTGCCATGGCTTGGACTCCATTATTTTAGCCAATTTTATGTGGGAGTGGTCAGATGTTCTTCAAGCAAACAAACCAACATGATATGGCTAAGTAATGTTTATAGTGCCAAACAGAAATCTCCCTACAGATGGCTACTTTGTAGCTGTCTCTGTCTATTAAGCTTGGGCAAAAGAAAGTATTTGACACCAAAACAGTAGCTTTCAAGAGATGATCTGTAGGCTACACAAGCCTATTTGAACACATCCATCTCAACCTATAGGAATGTCCAACTGGAGGGCAAAGCAATGCTTACTGCAATACAGCAGAAGGTGCTGTAGCCTATATGGATCGCAACAAGTGCCCAAAACATGCCGTTTGTTCACATATCTTTGTTTTCTGATCTAAATATTTGTGAAATTTAGAAAATTGACAGGCCTGTGCTGCCAGTTCTACTGATGTTTCGCTGTGTGTCAATCACATTACTGAAAACTATGAATAGGCTCAATTCTAATGCGGCACAATAGCGTTCCTGAATGAACCACTGAATGTTTTTGCACGAAATCAGAAAATCGGTCGAGTGAATGATTCAAATTATTCACTGATCACATGTTGTGTGACAAAATAAGTATTCAAATTCACCGTACTCATAAAAGATTAGGCAAAAAGTAGCCGGATGACCTACTACTGGCAAGATTCTGAAGTGCGTATATGATGGCCACTTTACTATCCCATGAGGCCATGGGAGAGGATTTGTGAAGCAGTGAAGCGATACAACTGACGCTGGTAGGCCACATGATAATGACAACATGGCAAATGTAGTACGTCCAGATTACTACATACATTTATACTACGTTTTCAGCGCTTGCAAAGAAGTACTTATTCAAAAGAGTATGCGATATCGGATGCAGCCTTGTTTTGTTCCTGAATTGATCCGTGTTTTGAACAAATTATTAAAATCATTTGACTCGTTGCCACCTACAAGCGTAACAGAAATCACAGACAAACCAGAACTCTTCGAGGATGGAACTGACCGTTTTAAATAAATCAGACATTCTTCCGAATATACTATTGATTGCATCTTATCCAGTGGACTAATGAAAAAGGACACCTTTGATACAGTACATGTTTAAAACTCAGTTGTAAGTCATTATGAATTAAAATGGACCGTTCTTGCCTGTTCTTGATTGATGAATGGAATATTGCAGCATTTATTATAAATGAATTATCCATGCACATCATTTATTAAAATCTATGTGCCCTTTAATATTTACAACAGAATCTGTTCTCTGATGACGTGTTCACTAGTGTGAGGGCGGGACAACCTGTCGCTCACATGAGGTCGCATCGTAGCAATAGCAAACCACAATGATTCAAAGATCTAATCAATTTCTGATGGACAAAAATTGAATCCCTACATTTTTCTTATCCGAGAAGCTGTTTCACTTGGATTTACGTTACAATCAGGAAGGAAAGACTATCGCAACTTCAGTTTCATGCCGACTTTAAACTGAATGGGGCGGGTATTGTCCCTTCATCCCTTTCTCTCTGCCTCACTGCCTTCCTATTAGCCAACCCATATTCCACATCAAAGGCACAGATGCCAATAACCTCACTCTGCCCCCTAAATGCTAAATTATTATTATTAAAGTGTGATTGACGGGCCTGCTTATTAATTATAATCTTGTGCACATATGCAGGGTGATGGAAGGAGTGGAAGCGGCTTTGTGTGCCAGGGCACCTCCACACAGAAGCTAATTTGCTCTGACACACTATCAAAGCATGCTCGTCAGAACTCCCATGGTGGCTCCTATGGGCCACATTCACGTTTTAAGGGGCACACGGTGCAAGGGAGGGAGAGAGAGCATCTCACTCTCACACACACACACAACCACAAGAGTCAAAGGTGGAATGCTTTGTCAGATAGCAAAAACACTCGAAAACATAAACCACTCAAAGAATAGTTTTCATTCATTCAGTTCTCTTTTATTTTGGTGGTAAATTTCCCCTACTCTTACAGTTTTAATCTCTAATTTTCTAACCACATATTGCACATTTCTTGGTCCTCTGTGTGAAGTTTCATCATTTGACAATGACAGTTGGAAAACAGAGAGAAGGCAATGACTCACTAATGCAATTTGTAAAGATGTTTGTAATACACTTAAGACACCCACATAAACTTTACCTGCTGGACTTTTATAGCTGTAAGGAATCAGGGATGTGATATAAATGTCAGAGCAATTCATACTGTCTCCATTAGGAAAGAAGATGAGAAAGGACAATTTTCTGAGGGGATGGGAAAGGAAGTGAACTCTTTTCCTTGTATCACTCACATACATTTTTTTTTCTTTTCAGGAAATGTATCAACATTTACAAAATAAATAAATAAAAACATCAAAATTACCATTAATTTAAATGTGTGTATAATCTGTTACATAAACAAATATTGTTTAATTCAATTTTGAATATATTCTGTGGTTTTTTTTTTTGTTTTTACTGATTTGTGTGATAAAAATATCCAACAAAATGTGTTTTGTCATGCACTACAATTTTGCCATTCCATGAATGTACAGGTGTCCTAATATCAGACCAGCAGGGGGCACTAAAACATAATGCATGTCAATGGACAGGTAAACAATTTCTCCCTATGGTGTTGGCCACAAACTCACTCATGATAATTTTGTATCATTGTCTGAGAGACTTATAGTAACACACTAGAAAGTAGTACCACACGTCATCATGGTTGGATGTATATAGCGTCATCCTTTAATGACCAATTCCACACTGCCTCCTGAAACAATCATGGCTATTACCAAGCGAGTCTTCCGATGGACATTTAATACCTGTAGGTTATACAGCCATATGTATGCGACTGTTATGACAAATGATGACTTATAAAAAAAAAAAAAAAATCATTAAATCAAACCTCGCACAAATGGACACACACGCAGGCACTTTAAAACTCAGCTTGCACTCAGACGCAAAGCTGAAATGGCAGAGATGAGTAGCTGGAACATAAAGAGCGGCTTGTGGGGTGGCAGGACCTGCACGTGTGATGGGCGCTGAATGATTCCTTTAATGGGTGAAAAAGACTTAGGAGATTAAATGGAGGCCCTCTGATGCAACTCAATTCAATTTGTCAGTATGCCTATTCATTTGGCAGACCAGGCCCCGCTCTATAATTTCTCCATCTCAACGCTCTCATCTTAGACGGACAAGCGGCGCGGATGTCTCGTGCGGGGTTTTTACCTAGACATTCAGTAGAGAGGAAACTACCAGCACTTATATGACGGCAGAGCCCCGGTCAGGGTTCAGCTTCATTATGCCTGTATGTATATTTCAAATAAAGTAAAACACATCTGCTTTCTAGAGCGGCATCTGCACTCTTGCAAATGGAGTTCAAATTGCCTGAAATGAGGGAAAAAGTGAGCAGAGAGAACAAAGAAGAAAAAAACATGAAGATTTCATCCCCCCCGGACAAATGACTAATAGCTGTTTCTGCCGGAGACCGTACAATCTTGTCGGACTATTCGAAAATGAGAGGCTGCCTAATTTGCCAGTACATTTTTCTCTCCATTGTCCTCTCCTTTTGCACTTTTTCTTCCTTTCTATGCTCCTCCGCAGCCCCCCAAAGCAGTCATCCCCCACCCCACCATTCTCTCTTTCTCTAAATGCAAGGGCAGCATGTGGATCCTGGTCAATCACAGCAAGCAGATCTGCATATTCAGTGAATCATAAATCTTCTATTAGCTGCACCACTCTGACTGACTCCTGACCCTTATTTCTCCAGAATGGGGGGGGGGGGGGGGGGGGGGGGGGGGTCTCGGATAGACAAGGGCATGCTAACAGCTTCCCTCCCATCTCCTTCTGAATGACACCCTGGCTTCACACCATTCACACTTTCCACTCGCCTACGAACACATCCCATCATCCCCGAGACCATCTGATGAGGCACATCGGCACACTTCCGCACCCTCAAGGGCTAAATGCTCATTCGGTGGTACAAGTCCACGACGTAATGAGCGAGGAAGAGCTGATCATTTTTCTTTCCCAAATGCTCGAGAGCGGAGGATGGAAAAACCGTGCGTACTGTACTTCTGAAAACTACGGAGAGCCTGGGAGAGGGATGAAACGGACAGAGAGGAAGCGAGGGGCGTGTTAGATGGAGGAACAGAAAAGGGCTGAGAAAAAACTGGGGGTGGAAGAGAGAGGGAGGGAGGGAGGGAGAGTCTGGAGTGCTCCTTGATCAGAATGGATAGAGGTGGAAGTTTCTGGAGACCCTTATAAATTGCTGGCGGAGGTGTAGGCCTCTAACACTTTAACAAGTCGCTGTGCCAGCCGTCAGTGCAGCGTTTAACAGTAGGCAAAAGTCTGTGTGACAGCACCACACCTCATTCATTATTTAAAAAGACCCGCATGCAGCACACAGAAACGCATCCGCCAGCTGCAGTGCTTTCACTTAACGATCCCTCCGGTCCGGCGAGAGAACGAAAACAGAGAAAACGGAGAGAGCGAGGCCAGGAGCACACTGCAAGTGCAAAGTTGGGCAGAGACAACCACATTTACAGTTTTTCCTCAATCACTTTGGCTCAATTCTTGAATGAGATTTTTTCTCAAACAATAAGTTATCTGAACGATTAGCTTCTTGTTCACACCAGATTTGAACAATTGTCAACAAATTGCACAATAATGCACATGGCTTGCTGATCAAAACTGATGAGATGATTCTCTATGAAATTGTCATACTCTTTACAACTTCTATACATTCTTTCATCGTGTGAGCCATCACATGCAAAATGAGCCGATTGATATTTGTCAGACATCCATGAATATTCCATAAATATCTGACATTTTCTTGTACATGCAACACATTTCTAAAAACAATAACTGTATACAAATATGCATATTGTTTTTCTGTGTACTATACTATATTGACTGTAATTCCCTACTGAGAAAATCCTTATCTAAAAAAGGCCAGTGTGATAAACCGCAGCATTCAGCTTGACAAAACTGATAGTCAGATCTACAGTATATAATAAAAATTTGACTGCCATGATAAAAAAAACCCCCACATCTAAACATTTTGACTATGGTTCACATGATGACAATAAAATAAAATAACTTGAAAACTTGAAATACATTTTTTAACTTAAAAAATGAATTTACTGACACAGTAAAAAATTAAGCATTAATTCAATATTTAGGGTGCAATCTAGTTTTGATGTGCTATAAAACAGTTGTGACAATTACATTTACAGTATGTTAAGACTGTTTCAACAAAATTAGCCAAAGTGATTGAGAAAGACTGTAAAAGTGATTGTGAATCCCCAAATAATAAGTCAGTGTTTATGGAAAACAGGAGTCACTGTCGCATAACATATATCAACGATTTGGCAACTTGCAGCTCCGAACATGAAACATGGATGAAAATTTTGTGTTCGGTATGTTTGGATGAATTATATGTTGAAAGTGAAGATAGATTGATAGAACGGTAGATAGAATGACAGAAAGGCACACAGACAGACAGACAAACACGTGAAGAATTTTGAAGAACGTTGAGTTCAAAAAAGAACAATTAAAAACTAAATGAACAACATGAGAATGAGTCAATTATGACAGAATTTTTGTTTTTGGGTTAATAACCAGGGTGGAAGAGCACTTAATATTCCACCATGTTGATTTTTCTTTTCTCGAATGAAAACCCTTTCTTATAATTGATCTATAACCAAACTCACACACTCATAAAATGAGTGAAACTGTATTTACCTACAGTGTGTACGTGGCCAGAGAGTAAGAGAGAGGTGAGGATGGAGGAGGAATGTGTTGTGGGAGAGAAAAGGGAAAAAACAAGGAAAAATGAAAGAATAATGTGTTAGTGGGGAAAAAGGGAGGAAAATGTGGGATGAAACAAGGAACAGATAAGATAGATGAGACAAGAGGGGAAGGACAGGAAGAGAGAAAGAGATTTGCATGCCTGAATCAGCAGCGCTCACACATCTGGTCATAACGTGATGACATCCAAGTTTCATATTATCACATTCATAATGTTTGTATTAAAGCTCTGTTTACGATTTAAGCATGAGGCTGAGTTGATAAAACATAGATAAGATGAAACCTAGGTCGGTGTAAAATCCCACTCAGATGTATCCCCATTTTTCACATATTCAATTAGCTAACAAGGCTGTAGCTCCAGAACCGAGAGGAGGGTTGATGGATCAGCCAACTTTTTCCCAGCAGGCTGAGCTTACTCAGGCATTTTTCTTTCTTCTCCCCTTTATTCTAGAAGAATGCTAAAAAAGTTATGAGGGTGCTGGAAAGAGACAAGCTTGCCGATCTATGACAAATTTACTGTCCCAGAGTAACCTCACGATTCCCATTAGCTAGACAGGACTAGAAAGAGGGGGGTGAGGATTCGGAAAACCTGAAATAGCGAGAGATTTCATTAAGATATCTTTTATTCGAAGGTTAATTGGAAATGTTTTCACTGTCAAACTTTCAGTTCAGCCAAATGCGTCAGGGGCCGATACTTTCGAAGTCTCACAGCACATTCAGAGGACATAATAACAAATATCTTTGTTTACTTGCCAACAGCCCATTTCAGGGCTGACTAAAAAGCAATCATATTATTTATTGAAGCATTTTTTCTTATTTTCATCTATCTCTGCCCCTTGGCATTCATTGGCCTTTTGTGGGGTCAAGCATTGGCATTAAGTCTGACATTTGGCTGAAATCTATAAAAAGCCTCTATTGTTATAGGTCAAAGTCTCATCACTAGTCAGATCCAGACCCTCTGACCGCAGCCCATGTGTTTTCCTGGAGCACACCCATGTGATTTGCCAGGTGATGGTATAGCTTTGGCCTCACAAGGGTTAAAATACCTTCGATCCTGATATTCTCATACTAATGGAAGCCTGTTCCTAGCTCAAAGTAAACTCTAATTCTTGTCATTTTGACTTTAAATGTCACAATATGACTTTATATGCCACAAGGGCGACTTTATATGCCACAAGGGCGACTTTATATCTCACAGTTGCAACTTTTTTTTCGTAATGTGACTTTACATCTCAACATTATAATTTAGCATTTGCGATCATTTCTCACATACTGCATGCTATTTTTCCACCTCAAATTCCAATTCTTTCTCTCAAATGTTTACTTTTCATCTAAAATGGTTTCAATTTATTTCTCATAATTGTGATCGCAACTTACATCGCAATTTAAAAAAAAATTTTATACACAAAATCTAAAAATGCAACTTCAAAATATCTCACAACTGCAACTTTACTTCTCATAATGCTATTTTTAGCAATTGGGACTTTTTAATCTCAAAATATAACTCTTCATATGTGGTTATATTTCGCACAATTAATGGCACATTTTTTTCTTATAATTGCAATTATGTCTTGTAAATATCGATTATCAAAATATCAATTATGTCTATTGTATATCTCACAATTGCAATTTTTAAATCTCAATTTTTTTTCCAACTTTTCATCTAAAAATGATTCAATCTCTCACAACTACAACTTTATTTCTCATAATTGTCACTCTTTCCTGTAAATTTAGGTTTTATGTCTCACTATATTAACTTTTCTTTTTTAACTTTAAAGCAGAAACGGGCTTCCATAAAATTCACCTCCATGTCCTTTTTACTGTGGGACAAATGTACCACCTGAGACAATCTTGCTTCCTGAGCGCTTCCTCTTGCACATAGTTTGCCCTCACATTACAAGGGCTAGAACTGGGACATGTCTATCCGTGTTCATGGCTATGGGGCTTTTTCTGCATGTGTTTGCCTGTAGAAACCACAGAGAGTTACAAAGAGCCTCAGTATCTCAGGAGAGAACATCCTCTTGGGGGACACACAGTATATCAGGGTCAAATGTCAACTTCAGCGTGCTACTTCCATCTGCCACACAACCTCTCGACTCCGAGGCGAGTGCCAGGCACTTCTGTAGCCAGGTCACCTTGCCTTTCCAGAAATGGGTCAGGACGGAAGGCGTCTCTTTGGTCCGTTTGCATCCTGAACGCAGTCCAGCCTTTGCTGCTAGAGGACACGGAGGAGATTGAGAGTGTAGGAGAGGGTGAGACACCAACCATCAGAGCCAAAGGAAAAAAAAAACACACCTCACACTCACTGACAAAAGAGAGAAAATACAGTGGGTCCAAATCCCCCAGCTGTGGGCCTGTCGTTTTGCATAAGTCAGGTATGTGTTTGTGGATGGGGATGGCTCATAACTCTCGGCAGGCTGATATTAAATCCGTATGCGCGGAGACGTGCCCCCGGACAGTAATGGATTACCTGGCCCTGATTCCCTCCCAGCCCGGCCTGGCTTGGCTCAGCCCACCGACCCCGACTGTCTGGAATGTGACAAGATAGCGGGAGGCTGCCAGGGCTGCCGGGAGGCCAGATTTATCTGCGCTGACGGATGATAAAAATGTCAGGCCACGATGTTTGGACTAGGTCGCCAGCCGAAAGGCCTGCCCACAACCTCCACGCCGGACAGGCCACCAAGAGATACATACACATGTGCGCAAACATGCAGTATCTTCGCTATCGCTCGATCACATAACCTGACCCCCACCTTCAAGACTCACAAAACTAATCTGTAGCCCGATCTCTTCCTTTTCTGGGCCTTGCTGCCTGAAAAACACCTCAGGTAGAGAGCTTTGGTCCTCTGCTGCATCTTTCATGAACACTGATAACATCACAATACGTGTGATAGCACCATTCCAACACACGCCACCCACACACACAGGGCTCAACAATAGGGATGGCTCTGGGCCAATTTGAGAAAGTTTCGGGCCGGCTGACAGAACTGTCACTTCCAGCTTTTGTTTGTTGATCATGTGTCATTATGCCTAGCAAACCTAACCATTTGGATTTCTGGGAGGTATAGAATATTACGAATTGTGCTGGTTTAGATGTGTCGTCAAGGTAACGTTACCTAGCTGGCCAACACAGATGAGGTTTTAGTGAACTGTGAGAATGATGCCTATTGGAAACTTCAGTTTGAATGGGGTGAAAATTCTAAATAAATCAGAAATGGTTTTGCACCGTATTCAATTGTTTTCCAGCAAAATGTCATTACAGCTGGATAATTTATTTGATTATATAATATTACATAGATATTAAATTATTTCATTATTTGAAATGTATATGTTAATATTCATATATATATATATTAATATTATTAATACATTATATATATAATTATATATTTATATTAATATGAAAACAAAGTTATGTATATAATTTAATATCTAATTAAATGTTTATATAGACAATTTGGAAAAAAAAATTATATATATATATACACACACATACATACACACACACAAAACAGTGGTAGTTAAGTTACTCTTAAAAAAATAAGTAATTGATGACTAGCTACTAATCTTCAACAGTGTAATTAATTACTTTATTGTACTAATTACTTTCTTAATCCCATATCAGTCTTGACCAGTTGAACAATACAAGGATAGACATGAAACTGCTCTTTCAATTCTTTCAATTAAATAATATAAAATTGCATAAATTATACTTGAATGGACCAAAGTACTCAAAGGGAGAAGGTTAAACATTTAAAATATTAAAAACATCAAACCATTTAGACATTAGATGTTCGATTTTGATGTTAAATCCACTATTGTTTTATATAGAATTGTTCTATAGTCTACAGTATTTAATACAATTACATCAGAAGTAATTGTAATTAAATTACAGAAAAATTGAGAGTAATCCCTTATATACTTTTTCCAAGGGAAAAGTAATTTAATTACATCCAACAATATATATATATATATATATATATATATTTACAGTAATTGTCTGTATATTTAATTCATACATTTAATTAGATATTAAATTATATACATAACTTTGATTTCATTATTATTATTAATAAGAAGAAAAAAATAAGAACAACAATGCAATACAATGTAATTTGACATTTCATAACACTTGTTGAAAAACGACTGAATATTTGATTTTATAATATCATATAGTGATTAATTGTGTTCTTCACCCATTTATAGACAGATAGATACTGTGTGTTCTTTAAGAGCCTGCTTGGCATCAGGCCAAAGTCCACAGGCTGTGTCCACGACAACAGAGGGATGAGCCTTTGAAAATCAACCAGCGGCCCAATTATGTCCTCCTGAAGCAATTATGCCCAATGACACCAGCTTCGCCCCATTCCAGATGCCCTCCCCAGCCTTAATTACGTATGCTAATGCCGAACCCAAATGACATCACTAAACCTTCTGCCAGTAGAAATAAATCACACATTTTAATAAACATCTTTGTGCAAAGGATTAGCTCACCCAAAATCGAACATTCTGTTGCCATTTACAAACACTTTTATGGTGCTTTTGCATCCTTTTTGAATCTTGAAAGCTTCAGTCCCGTTTATTGTAACTGCACGGAAAAGAGCAACCATTACATACTTCATAATTTCTCCATTTGCCTTCCACAAAAAGAAAAGTCAAGTCAAGGAGGTTTGTAACAACATTATGATATGACAGTTCATTCATGGGTGATCTATTCCTTTAAAAATGTTCTACTGAGGTTTGCCAGCATAGATCATCTGCCATCTTGCGTCATTTGGAGGTTAAATGAAAGGCAACATGGTTTCGACCCGCCTTGGCCCGCCACAGTGAGCTGAACCCAAAGGAGGTTGAGGAGATGGTGTGCCCACTGATAGGTCTGGCCCGCTGCATTTAATGATATTTAAAAGAAAAATATGCCAGTGTGATGGTTTAACACTGATTGATAAGGCTGCCAGAGAAAAGTAGATAAACAAGCAGGTGATGGATTTGCCGCTCTCGAAGTGAAGACATTATGCTGCGTGCACAACCCCGTGCCAGACACCTAGGAGCAGTGGGTGGCCGGAGGTTAGCCATTTTGTGCCCACTCAGTAATGCAGCTTTAATCACTCCCTATATTTCCAGTTAAAAAGGGGGCTTAATGAGCCAGTTTCACAAGCCCAGAGAAACTGATTATTATCTGAGAATTCCTACTGAGTTGGTGTTTGTCCAAGTCTCCATCTCCCTTTCACTACATGTCCTCTGCTCTCTCAGTAGATGGCGCTGTTGTCCTTCTGAAACCCATCGGATTGCTGTCAGAGCGAAATGCCAAGTGGCTTTATGCTAGCATATTTTCTCCCTCCTGTCCTTATTTACAGCATGTGTGTGTGTGTGTGTGTGTGTGTGTGTGAGAGAGAGTGTGTGTTTTCACCACACAATAAGTGTAAGAGTTCTTTATACTGCCAAACCTATCACAACATATGAGTGCACAGTCAGTAGTAGGCCTATCACAGCTCTTAGCCCATTTATAACAAGCGCTAATTTAAATATTTCTGTAAGGTGGCTCTTAACACTATCAATGAGTGCAAAAATCACAGTTATAGACCTACATTTTGTCGTTTAAAATAATTTATGGCCATTTTAATAGTTGATGAGTCACACGGCGCTGTCTCTGATCCGTCTGCAAGCATATGCTACTGAGCCTGTCTCTCCTCTCAGGGCTAAAAACATTGCACAGAGCTTGATTGTCTTTCTATCCCCATCTCTCTCTCTCTCTCTCTCTGGGCTAAATGCACAGCTGTAGACACCACGAAATGGCTAAATGTACAATTGCCAAAAGCAGAGATGGAAAGAATCTAGGGAAGAAAGACAGTGTGAAAGATGAAAAAATGCAATAACATCATACCTGTTATATTATGTGTGTGTGTGTGTGTGTGTGTGTGTGTGTGTGTGTGTGTGTGTGTGTGTGTGTGTGTGTGTGTGTGTGTGTGTGTGTGTGTGTGTGCTTGTCCATGCGTTTTGCTGTGGCTTTGTGCATTTTGTATATTCAAGGCCGACGGACACACATACTGATATGCCTGTGAGTGTTTCTGCATGTGTGAAGCCTGCAGAGTGTGAGGAAGCAACTTTTCATGAGGCAAAGGCACAAACTGTGAAGAGATGGGCTTAATTAAAATCCACATGAATATGCATGAGACACTTGTACGGTTCCAGTAATTACATATTGAAAAAAGGTTTCATGTGCTAGTGAGACGCTGGCGTAAGTATTCTTAAGTGATGTCTAATTCCAGCACGCCGCACGGCACTGATCGGAAGGGAGATAGAAAATAGGCCTACTCTCCGTTTAAAAAAAAAGAAGAAAAGAAAACTTAAAGAAAACAGAAAGAGTGCAGGAGAATGTGAAGGTTAAGGTGTTCATACAAACTATTGTAAAACACTGATGAGTTATAAGCGAGAAAAACACCTACAATCTATGTTAACCAGACACACATCTTTGCAGAGGTACATATTGGTTATTGCTGCATGCATACATATGCAATGCTGCTATTGCATGATACCTTTGGCAACGTCTGCCCACACAGTCTCAATATAAACCATAGAAAATGTACAATTAAAATGTTAAAGGTGCACTACAGACAGACAGTTTGTTTGTGTGTGTGTGTGTGTGTGTGTGTTGCGCTGGCCACTGTGGAATTTGTCTTGGATAGTGACACCTAGTGGTGTGGATGCAGCATCAAATAAAGTTTTGTTACTAGTGACACTGTAGAAACGCTCTGTTCAAGGTTAGTCATGATGAGTTTATTCTATGAATGAAAATGTTTGCTAATAGGAAGTTTACTGAAATAAAGTCAGAAGTATTCAGCTGAGAATTTGATTTCAAGATGGCCGCTATGAGGCAACCAGCTCCATGTAGAATAAAATCGCATCTATTAGGCTTACTGATTTTATTGGCTACATGACTTTAACCATTTTTCTAAATTACTATTAATTTCTATAGGGCTAAACTTTAATTGAGAAAAAAAATACTTTAAACCATGTAAGAACACAAAATATTCTCTGTTCATAGATGGAGATAGCAAGGGGAAAGGAAAACAACAGAAAAGAGGGAAAACTAAAAGGGACTGTTAAAGAGATTCAGAGAAAGATAGAAAAGGAAGTTGGGAATTGCAATGGCAAGTATGATAGGATGGTTAATCACCACTTTGCCCTGCTAATTTTGCGCCCCCGTGGCAACAGAGCATGTTTTATTCAACAATTTATTAGATCCCCATCCATTCTGGCACTTAACACGCTGAGTCCACGCCGCTCCACCGTGCACAGTGTCTACAGATCCGCCCAGCAGCGGCACGGCCTGTCTGAAGACCTCCCAGCTATCATTTCAGACCGCCGACAGAACAGCCAAACATCATTACAGACTGTCTACAGACTGAACCAACATCACTGCCGTTTTCCCTTTACAGAATCATCCATCGCTGCAGTGTCTACAAGCCTTCCAAACATCACCCATAGAAAAATGGGAGGGAGACGGAGGTAGCATGAGAGAAGGGCTGGGACAGCAGCACTAGGCAGGGTACTAATGGCTCCCTGAGCTGTGAGACTCTGGCATTATGCAGAAACATGCTGGCCATATGGAAAAGACAATGAAGTACAGTAATTAAAACAGAACAAAGAGAGAGACGCAGAGTGCCATAATTAGAACACTGATTAATCAGCTGATAATTTTACCTTGATTAATGTTCCTGATTTTCTTTTCGTACTGACCTGAGCCAGTTGGGTACGGTCCAATTAAATTTAAATTAAGCGGCAGAAAATTCTACATCAGAATAAGATGTCACAGGACAGGAAAGTCTAATTGTTTTAGTGGTATGAACAATATGCAAGATGAGACCTTTCTGGGCAAGTGTTCTCAATATGCATGCCAGGTCAACTTAATTGTTTATATGTATAAAATGTGAAATTTGTCATATTATGTAAAGGACAATGTAAAGTCAGGTGGTTCTTATCATAAACCTCAACAGAGTGATCATTTTTCATCAAATTAAAGCAGTTTTTGGGGGGGCCCCCAATGTCACAGACCATATTTGAAGGCCTGAATATTTGATATTTGGCATAAGTGAATGAAACGTACATTCACTTTTTAGGATTTTATTATTCCACGACTTTTCTAGGTCTAGAAATCACACTTTTAAAGTTCCCACATATATCCAGGTTTTCCAAACCGTGGGAAGCCTGTCAGTTGTTAAGGGAACAAATTAAATAAATATTAACTGAATATCAACTTAATACATACTGACATAATATTGTCTATGTGTCTTAGCTTTAAATAAATAATCTTACAACCACCTTGGAACATTTGAAATTTGAAAGGTGATCATTTGAAATTATTATTTGAAACCACCTTTGAAATTATTCTATAATGTTAGCTGTATATTATATTAAAACGTCCATTAAGAAGGAGAAAAACACTGAAACAAATCTGTCTAGCAACAAGACAAACACTGCAAATTGCAATAATAAAACTGAAGTAGTCTGAGGTCATTGTTATCACTACAATATACAGTACAACTGAGACGCAATATGTCACCAATTTCATTCGTATGAAACAAGACAAAGTGAGTCCATGCTATGTTATGAGAGACATGAAACTAGCACCCGTTTCAGTCACCCGAATGAGTGTTGCCATGGACAAAGGCGAATTTAAGGAAACATCAAACCTTTGAATGCCGGGATTAACCAATCAGAATTAAGCACTCTAGAGAGTGACGGAATAATCAAGTTATTCAAGACTCTGGAGGAATAACATAAAATATCAATAGCTGAGTAATATGGTTCAAGCAAGTGTATAGTTTTTGAGAGCAATGATTGCTGTTTTAAAAAAATGTGCTGCTCTAAATAAAACACAAACCTCCTCTCACACCAATTACCTGCTCTATTATTCTTCCTAAATCAACTTTACCAATAGGCTTACACTTCCTCGAAATATCAATGCACCAATGGCTGGCCAAAAAGATGTTATTTAGTACAAACGAGAGCTCCCAGCAGCCCGACACCCTGGGTGGGTCCCCTTAGAGATGCCCCACTCTGACACCAACTCCTCAATCACAGCCAAAACTAATCTGCCCAATATCACACAATGGCAGGTGCATTTATTCTGTCAATTGAGAGGAGAGGGGAAAACAGTTGGACGGCTAAATGAAAAAGCTGGCTCTCGCGTTCTCTAGTGGCCTCTCTGCGCTCCGCTTTCGTCCGGGCTGAGGCTGTTGGCCAGGCTTCAGTTGATTGGCTGGCGTCCAGCCCCTGTAGAGTCACTTTGGGCAGGCCCTGCCAGCCATGTCAGCGTGCCAAAGCCTCCTCCACCAGCGTTAGTGGAGGGCACCGCTACTGTCACCAGCGCCCCAGCGGACCCGACCTGGAGCGCCGTGTTAATTCACTCAGATCTATTTAAAAGCGGGTGACAGCTCTGTTACGGATGGAGAGGTGGCAAGGGCAGCTGTTCCCTTGCACACATACACAAACACCACTGCACATATTCAAACTATACATAAGGCCTGCATGTTGACAATGCACAAAGTGGCCTCAAAATGTTTTTGGACACACTTAAAGGTCCAATATGTAATAATTTTGTAATAAAATATCCAAAAATCACTTGCACAGTGTGATATATTTCCTGCAGTTGTGTACTTACAATATCCCAAAAGTCTCCAAAGATTTTTTATTTCAGAGAAATTCCAATTTTAAATAAGTGGCCGTCCCGGCCAACAAATGTCGCCTGTCAATGACGCAATATCCGCCTTAACCTCGGTTTCCGCTCGCACTGCCATGGCCATGACGTAACCATGGCGACAGACGTGGACAACTGGTAGTGCGTAACGTTTAGCGGCACGCAG
Source organism: Rhinichthys klamathensis goyatoka (assembly GCF_029890125.1). Classification (NCBI taxonomy): domain Eukaryota; kingdom Metazoa; phylum Chordata; class Actinopteri; order Cypriniformes; family Leuciscidae; genus Rhinichthys; species Rhinichthys klamathensis. Next base: position 869,456 of record NW_026606962.1, read on the forward strand.
TTCTTGTTTCGTTCAAACATAGACCATGGCAAGCAGACTTTGGGACAAACAAGGAGAACTAAAATGAGGATCAATATCAGCGTGGCATTTTTGAGATGCCTAGAGCTCCACGTCCGCGACTAACTTGACAGAGCTTCACGAGTCACGACTTGACAGCTTTATTAGACAGGTGAGCAAATGTACTACATACAACAAATCAATGTTATAACGTTAGCTCAACATGATGAAATGTTAGAATATGGTCAGTATGTTATTCTAATGTTGATCTAGCTTACCTTGCTAGTTTCGTATAGCAAACGAACTAACACGTAGAATAACGTTATAACTTTCAACACACATTTAAATGCAGTTTAGTGTGATAGTGTTACATTAGACCAAGTGAAGCAGCGCTGCATTACCTCACAAGTTTAATTCGTCTAATAAACTGACCTGTGTGTGTAATCCAGCTCTAAATGTCCTTATTCCTTTCTATTCGCGGGACTCGCGTGTAAGTCCCGCGGATAGTATCACTTACAGTGTTATGAAGCAGGTCGCGATTGCTAAAGAGACGATATCTGTCTCATAACACTGTAATGTTAAAAAACATGAAAGTTTGCACTCATCCATAAACATTATTATATCCATCAGCTTGACAGCAAGTCCCATCATTCAGCTGTTCACTGCGTCATACACATACGCCTTTGTTATTGTTGGAAACTGTGCCCTCTTGTGGCGAAAAAACTTACATATTGTATCTTTAAGTGTTTGAATCTATTAGGATACATACTGCACTCACACACGCTATCATTCAAGGTACTAAGGTTTAGGGTTGGTAAAATTCTTTAAACGTTCTTAAAAAAAGAAGTCTCTAATGCTCATGATATATCAAAATAAATATATTGCAATGCAACACAATGACATTCATTTTTAAGTGGAGCTTAAGTGTCCAAATACTTTTTTGGAGTCACTCCATGTATGATCTCTTTGGGCAAAATAGAACGGTAAATGTAACCCCTGAAGCATACACTATAAATCCTAATTCAACCTAAGTCATAAATTGAGCAGTGGAAAACTGAGAACTGAAGGGAGAAAAAGTGGCATAAAGAGATAAAGAAAAGGCCTCCTGTGATCTTGATATATGAGCTTTGTTAAATTAACGTGTGGTTTCCAATCAACAGAGGCACGCCACAGGGCTTCTCATCAATGCGGACAGAAAAAAGAACCTCATCTGTAGCAGTCGAGCAGGGAGAAGCTGGGAAATGATCCAAATTTTGACTCACAAGTTTATAAGCAATGACCCACTCCTGATGGAGGCCTCCAAGCTCATCTAGGCCCTTTATCTTGTCTCTGGTGGGACCCCAGCATCATCTCCATTGGACCAGGCTTGTAATTGACCATTAAGGTACCACGAACATTTTTCAGTTATCTCCCAATGACAATAACAGCAATAGTACATGACAACATTCCATTAGTGTTCAATTTGAGCGCAGATGGGCACGCATATGAACGCGCATGTGTGTGCGGAATACGACAATGAGCACGGCGTAAACATTCAGAAATATCTGCTTTTCAGCGTGTCTTTGCACATCGGCTTCTTTTGTTTCCGCTCTGAAAATGAAACCAAAATAGGCAGAAGATGCTTGGTAACATGCAAATGTTCAACTATCACTGGTACGTCTGATGTGCAGTGAGCAATGAGACCTTGCCTCTGTCATATGCTGTGTTTAATTACATGGAAACTTTCCTTTCCTGAGGCCACGGCAGCGTAGTGTTTTGACAAGCAGACCCTCGCGCTGACAACGTTTCTCATGGATGATTTGGGATAAACTACACTCAGACATAAAAGATTAGTCCATTAAGAGCAGCAAACGGCCCTGTCTCATTGATATTCAACGGCGGGCAAGTGGTAAAACAGATTATCGGTTGATGGAGCCTTCATTAATTCAGTTCAGTCTTCGGGTTGCCCGTGTCCTGTTTGCTTCTAAAACACCACAATTGTTACTGATCTAATAAAATCATGAGATGAAATGATGAAATAAATAAATACTTGAATGTCTCCGGCTATGACAAGCTGACAGCAATAAATTGGAAATTAGCCATAAACCGTAGTAAAAAATGTCGGAGGATCTATCCCGCTGGCGTTTGATTGGACTTGACACGTCTATGAGCAGGTGCACGTTTATCGCCCAAGTAAAACGAAGAGACTTTGCCCATTTCAATGCCTGTGTTAAAACAAACCATAAATGGTGCTGTGATTTCTTCAGAGTTGTTCGGAAAAAGTTTGGGAGGGTTAGGTGTGTGGGGAAAAAAAACACAACACATAATATCCCAGTCTACATTTAGCTCTGATTGTGCAAGACATTTTTCTTCCGTGGCCTTTTTGATATTCTAATAACAGGCGGTGAGCTGGACGCAGGTGTGGTGTTCTGGGCAATAACAAGGCCTGAATAATTACCGCCGCCATATCCATAACAGCCCCAAAGCTCAGAAGTGTGTTCAGTCTGTGGAGCCCCTTCTCTCCGGTGTGGAATCCGCCCCTTCGATGGTAAATGGCAGAACTGGGATCTCTTCCAGATTTAGTGCTGCCCAGTTAGAGAGAAATAAAGCTGGCAATCCTCAGGAGAACTCTCTAATGTCTCTGTTAATTGTGAGTTATGGGTAAACATTGCAGGCTTGCCGAGGTCAGACCTGTCAGCAATAATACTTTTCAGGAGGAATTTACGAGATGGCCCTGTTTATTCCGCTATAAAAGGAAGTAACAGAAGGAATTAGACACGGTCTGTTGTTGTCGTTTCTTTTTGCCGTTGTTTGCTCATGTCAATCCTTCTTCCTGTCATCTCCTGATTCCCATTACGCAAAGAGAGAGCTACTTATCTGCACAGTGTGACAGTGCCAGTTTGGGTGGATGAGGTACTTGGGCACAACGTGGTAGAGAATGATCTCTCACAGACATGTCTGACAAGCTCGGCTATAATGACAATTCAGAACTTTAGCCTCATTTGCAAAAAAAACTGTTATTCAAGGGTCAATGATATGGCGTTAATTTTTTGTATTAACCTATTCATTTATTCCAAAATAATTAGAAATAGAATTAATTCATACAATGACATGCATACCACTTAATGAGCAAGTTTTAATTTCTGAATTAAAACTCATTTTGTTTTTTGGTGGTATAAATATAAAGTGAAAAATATAGAGCCAGCTAAATAAATAAATAAAGTAAGTAAATAAATAAATAGGATCCCTGCAGAACCTCATGACTGAATATGAACTTATGATAATTAATGAATTACTGATTCAATGAATAATTTAATACATTTTTAAATCTTGAAATATTTACTTTTTTTAAATAATGATTTAGATGTATACACTCATATGTACTCAAGATGTACAAATTACTTTTTACTAGATGGTTAAACCACATGCCATTTTAAGTCACTAAATTGAAACTTTACTTGAATATGGTTGACGCATGGTTCTGAAAAACAGTTGTTCAAGACCATATGAAACAACATGAATACAAATTCAATTCTAAAAACTTTGTTATGGACAATTGTGTCATTGACCATCGCTATGCTTACACTTTCATTCAAACCACATGGACGGACAACATACAGTATACAGTAGAAAGATGCTTTAACATGAAAAAAGCTTAAGTATCCCTATTCGAAACAGACCTACATTCTCAACTAAATGCACCTCAAAAGAGCATTTAGGTGTGATAAATGTTAGAGATCAGGGGACTTAACGTGAAGCCTTGAATTGTGTTCGTTTGAGGATGCGAGGGCGGTTCATTCCCTCTAGACTGAGCCAAATGGAGATCTGCATGGGGATGTTTGGTTATTAAGGGAAACGGTTCTTGGTACTCTCTCGTGGGGGCATCCTCTGTGGGAAAGAGTGGAATTAGAGGCGTCCAGATTCAGACGCGAGCCATAGAGAGGCTCTGTAAGAGGTAGCATTACTTTAACAGCTGTGTAAATAGCTTTATTTCCATCGTTGGCTGGGCGACTGGCCGCTCACCAGCTCACAGAGTCAACAGAGAGCTAATGATATCAAAGCCCTCCACACTTTCATTCAAAGCTCTAGAACGGACAACGATCTCCTCTCTACCTCTTCCAAAAGAGCCCAAGCCATGCTGGCAGGAGGTGCCGATGAAGACGAAAGCACACTGGGGAGAATTGTTAATAAACCCAAGGACATGGAGAACAAGTGTCTTTCCATCAATCTCCATCAGCGACGGGACAGCAGACGACAGCATGAAAGACAACAGCCCCACCTATATTATCATTCAAAAGGTGCCTGATGTAAGAAAAAAAAAAGAAAGTCAACTACGAGAGGAGCAGACAAAGAACACAAAGCACGCTAACGTGTGGATGTTTGATTAATTCGCTGGATATGTCGCCAGTAAGGAAGTACATCAGAAAACATGCGTGATGACAAATGCGGGTGCCATGCTACATGATATAAAACGCCTTGCCAATTACCTAACAATAATAAATCATAATGAAATCTTTAGCAGACGTAAGGTTATTGTGAATTTTAAGATAAAACTCATGCATACCAGGTTACTAATGCAGTATATAAAAGTGTTTCAACAATGGTCCTTAATGCAAGAACTTAACATGCTGCTCTTCAACATACTAAAAGTAACTGTTAGCATACTAAAACCTGCTCAGAGAAGCTTTAAATTCAGCCCATTTAAAGTCATGTTGTAACGGAAGTAGCAGCATTTTTTTCCTTATTGTGAAATATCCAAGTAAAACGGGTTATCGAAAAAAAAAAAAAGTACGACGAGGACTTATTTCTATCCATGCATTGCTGATTAAATCTGAGGCAAAATGAGAGTTTGCAGTCGATTGTAAGAAAGGGACATGGTTTAACCTGACTAAGGGCACGTTTACACAACAACGATGCTCTAAAAACAGAAACCTTTTTCCTGTTTTTCGTGTACAGATGACAACATTGTCAAAACGATCCCCATTCACACAGAATCCACGAAAACGATTAAAAAACGCTGAATTATGCTGCCAGGCCAGTAGTTGGCGATGTCCCTATGTAAAGAAAAGCTACACGCCTATAGACTGAACAAGTAATACGCCTGCGCATGATGTCACCGTGTTTTTGTAGTTTACACGGAAACAATAATGGTATGGTTTTCAAAAACTTGCACTTTAAAACCCGTTTTCAAAATTTTGCATTTTCAGGCCCCCAAAATGCCGTCATGTAAACGGCCCCTAATCCAGCATATGTCAACAGAGAGAAACCTGAAAAAAAAGGAAACATATGCACAGATTTATAATTCACAGTAAGATCAATGACATGCATTTATAAAATTAATAGTGTGAATTTTAATATTTCACTACAATTCAATCAAATTTTAAAGTGCTTTTAGTTAACTTTGACCGCCTTAAAGTAAATAATAATAATAAAATAGCCTACTTATTTTTCACACTCTCCCTAAAACCCTCTTGCAGCACCCCGGGGATACTTGGTTTAGAAAACAAAGTGAAAGTAACAAAACAAAGTAATTTTGTACATTTGTGTCATTATTTTACAACAATGTTGATGTAACCACAAAGAATCACCAGCGAGCCAAACATGAACAAAAAGTGACAGAGAACAGACTCAAAGGCATCAGCGGCCTGCCCTTGTGCTCCAAACTCATAATAATCCAAGCCACCCGGTCCACAAGACACCAAACCCAACCCCACGCCACCCTGTCACACACGTGTCCATCTCAGGTCCACTTTTCCCAATCTGTGGCCTTCCTGCCAACCTCTCCACCCCTCAGCCCACATGAAAGAGACACTCAGGCCTCTAAATATATAAAAGATGCAAATGACGCAAGTGACTGACACAGCATAAATAATCCATAAAGGCACATGAGAGGGAATGTGAGCAGCAAGACTGACTGTAATGATAAATAATGTATTACAGGAGACAGGCCTTGTTTATTTTGGTGGCTTGTGTGATTCCTCACAGACAAATTATTCCACCTGTGTGACTGAGAGGCAACCGTAACAGACAGCAGACTGAGGAACGCATTCATCTTCAGTGTCTGTACGTTATTTGGTAACTGGTACTCCCAAAATAAATCAATCAATCAATCAGTATTTTGATCTTGTTTTCCAGTAAAAATATCTAGACACTGCAGATTTTTTTAAAGCAATTAACCTCATTAAATTTTTTGAGATTTATGCTGAAAACAAGAACAATTTGCCAATAGTATATATATATATATATATATATATATATATATATATATTTGACATCACACAATTTCTATATAAATATGTGAAAGTGTTATACAGTTTTGGTTCTCAAGTAAATTTATTTTGTTTTAAGAATGTTGGAAGAATTTGTACTGGGAAAAATAAGAGAAAAACTATGATTAACTAAATTATTGTTGCAGTCTTGTACACAAGAAAAACAAGGCCGGACATAATTCAAAGTCTCACTTTCGAATTGTGAAATGTAGGTGTAAATACATATAAAATGTTCATGGTGGATGAACACCAATGATGACTGAAAGAATATTTCTGTTGTGGAAAACAACCATAACAAAACATCTCTTCACAGAATTTAATTTGCATCCCAAGGGAGCAGTATCTAGGTAACCACATCAGTTTGTGGCTCTGAAATGGTGCTGATGGTGACAGTGTTAAATATGCCCAGTGAAGCACACCTCAAAGACTGACACACACACACACACACACATGCCACTCTGTGGCACGTCACTACTATCCTGGACACCCGGAGGTGTGAACCACGCATTGGGCTGAGAAGCAGAAACACTGTGAAATGTCCATACAGAATTAGCAACAGCAATTAGTGGCATTTCAACACAAGGATGAAAAGAAACAGGCCGGACCTCAAAGAGCCTCATCACACAGACTGACAGCTCTGAGACGAGTGTGCTGAGGAGAAGGGATGTAAAATGGCAAAGCTCAGTTTTATTCTGCCTTGTTTGTAATTTGTAACAAAATTAGTGACGGAAATGTTCATTGACAAAGGCTTTTTTGATTTCATCTGCGATAAGATGCCAATGATAAAACACTTTTAAAGCACAGAAATGTGACCAGAAAAAAATAACACTGCAAGAATTGATCTAATAGTGCAATTGGATCTGCACTGAGCCACTTTGTTAGCAGGTTAATATGTTCACTGAAATGCATGCATGCACAAAATTAATCATATAGCCACAACATAAACATTATTATGCTATGTATATTTGTACCAACACAAAGAAATTTACAGGGGAACTTGAACTGCATTACATGTTAGTCAGAATATGAAACATTGCGAATATGTTATTGCATTAGCCTATGTGTAGCGTGTTGTTATGGAAACATAGAACATGTTTCTAAAACATGGAAAATTCATAACAATCTCTAAGATTAAAAATACACAACACCAAAACTTGCAGTATAGTCATGATATGCAATTATTTTAGGAGCTCAAATATTCATGTGATGTATTTTAAATGCTAATATCTTTCATATGGGTTTGATTTTAATTCATATTTTTTATACTCTTAGTATAAGAGTATAAAACTCTTTTAACTTACACAGAATATGCCCATGTATATCTAGTGTACTTGCTTCCAAGTGTTTCAGACTAAACCCTAAATATATTTTAAAGATTTTAAAGTCTTGAACCTGGCAAATTTACACAAATTGAAAAGTTCAAAATTGTTTTATAAAATAAAATAGTGATAATAAAATGTTTCTTAAGCAGCAAGCATATTAGAATGATTTCTGAAGGATCATGTGACACTGACGACTGCAGTAATGATGCTGAAATTTCAGCTTTGCCATCACAGAAATAAATGCATTAAAATATATTAAAATAGAAAAGGTATATCAAAGTCTAAAAATATTTCTAAATAAATGCAGCTGAGCAATACACACTTCTTTCAAAAACATAAAAACAAAATAAAAATGTCTTTCGAATGGTAGTGGCATCTGGCAGTCAGAAAATAGTCATTTTTGCACATTATTGACTAAAATTTAATGCCATTCTAGAGTAAAATAGACAAAAAGAATGAATATGACATGACGATAAATACATTTTAACGTCGTTTACATTTAATTTAAAGTCAATAAACGCTGTTTATCAATATGCATTTTTAGCTAAGGGGAGCTAAAATCACCAGAGCTCCTGAAGAGAAAATGGAGTCGAGAGAAACAGAGTCATCAAAGACTAACCAGATGCCATGAGCTGATGGGAAGGAAAAAAGACAAAAATGAAAAGCCAACACACACAAAAACAGAAGCAACAACTCCTGTAAGAAATGAAACGGGTGTGTGTGTGGAATAAATCTGAAAAGAGAAGCGTTTAAAAAAAAAAAAAAGCTTGTGTGCGGGGGTTTTAGAAAAAAGAAAAGAAAAACCGAGACAGGGAGAGATGGTGAGAGATTAAGAGAGGAAGAGAGTGAATTCCATCAACGTAGGGGTGAGATGATGGGGGGATATGGGACAGTGGAGGGAGGGGGCACATCTCGGAAGGGCAGAGCAAAGCGGGCACAGGTGACTGTCATGTGTGATGATTATTATTACTGTACACCTGCTCCTCCACACTAATTAACTTTGGATATGCAAATCAGCCCTATTGCATCATGGCCTCTCTCTCCTCCCCTACAGATAAGAGGATGTTCAGCTGCTGGATTTAATTAGGATAATGAACGGTCGGACCGCTGAGGGAAAGAGAGAAGAGGAGGAGGAGAGGGAGAAAGGGATGAAGAGAGAGAGAGAGAAAAAGAAGAGGGAGAGAGGTAGATGAATGAAAGTGAAGCTGGATGAGACGGAAAAGGAAGAAATATGTCAAGGGAGAGGCAAAATTAGACAAAAGATAGAAACAAAGGGGATGATGAGGGGGAAAGTCTGGAGTTTTGATTGAAGAGAGATAGAGAGATGGATGGAGGCATAACAAGAAAGAAAAGTGAAGGCGGGAGGGACCATCCCCACGCAGAAACCCCTCCCCTGCTTGAATTCGAACGATTCGTTTGAAAGAAGAACAAACAAACAACAAACAATACACTGAAGAGCGCCCTGACACACTTTTATAGCCCGTACTTGCTAATGCGCACACTTTCTGTCATGCTCTAAAGTCTCCATGGCGGTGGGTGCGGATTGTGGAGCTCTCACGGGGCTGGATTGATGAAATCTTCGGAGGAGGACCGGAGCGATGCTGCGGTGGAGACGGTGGGTGTTCTGACAAGGACAACAGCCCTCGTGCCTCCAAGTCAAAGGAGAAACACAGACTCTGGGGCTGACAGACAGGCCGCGCCAGGCCTGGACCGCACCGGACAGAGCCGTGTCCCGTTACCCGTTGCAAAAAACAAACTTGTCAGAGTTATACGTCGGCATTTCCAAACAGCCAAGTTCAGGACATCATTGTCCAGTTTTATAGCACCAGCTTTCTTTTTAATAGCATATCAGCTGATGAATTGACGGGCTGCAGAATGATAGTGTTGCTGGGAGTTTAGAGATCTGGTGCTCAGACTAATTGCCCTGTCAACACCAGGGCTGGAAATAGCCCTATCTCTGAAATGGCAAGAGAGAGGATGAGACCGAGACCGAGAGGGAAAAGGAGAGAGCGATGGAATGATAGAAGAAAAGGAAGATGGAGATGATGTGTGTCCAAGGGTGAGAGAGGAGGAGATGCCGTTCGGTTTCACTATCTCACTCTCTTGCATGACAAACAAAGCATTTCATAATCAGACACACAATACAAGATGTTTCAGTCATGATGGGGACTTTGCGTTTTTAGGATATTTTCTCTCCTAACCTTAAAGTCTAGATGAAACAGAAGTAGCGACAGATACCTTCTTTCTTATTGTGATGTACATCTGACTGTACAGGATTATCGAAAAAGAAGAACATTTAGGGTTCTATCTATCAGTTGTTGATTGGATTTTGAGATGCGGGCGTTGCACAATGAGATGTTCACAATAATTGCACTTTCACCATTAAAGAAAAAGTTAACCCAAAAATGAAATTTCTGTAATCATTTACTCATCCTCATGCCATTCCAAACTTGTAACTTTATTTCTTATGCGAAACACAAAAGAACATATTTTCAGAAATGTTTTTTTTTTGTCTGTCCATAGAAGTCAACGGTTAGATGGTTGATTATTAAGTCCCCCTGTGGTAAAAATCAAGCTTTTAATGTTGTTTACAAGTCTATGTGGTGTTTTTAATATGCTTTAAGACAAACCATGTGCAAATACATAAGTCAACACCATTGCTGAGTATTTTCTCTTTAAAACTGCTGTAAACCAAAGACGGTCTCAAAAACGCGGTTTGAAATCGCTGATGTTTCTGACATCACAAACTACCTTGTAACCAATCACGTCAACATGTGATCGTCTATGAGTTGATCACTGAGCTGGTGTGAGTGAGTGGAGGCTGGGCTAATTTGCATATTCATAGAACCGTGTATAATGAGGCAAGTGTGTTACATTCAAGCTATTTTAAGGCATGAAGAAAATTTTTTTTTTTAAGGAAAAAACGTTCACATATTTAGTTTTGGTGATCAAAGATGAGTTTTAAGGGATAAAATGACTGACTACAGGGGGACTAACATTCTTCAGTACGTCTTCTTTTGTGTTCAACAGAAGAAAGTAACTCATACAGGTTTGGAATGACATGAATGTGAGTAAATGACAGTATTTTCATTTGGTGGGGGGGGGGGGGGCGGGGGGGGGGGGGGGGGGACTATCGCTTTAATGTTTAGCACATGAGCAGCATGAACATGTTTACAAGAACTGAAGTTTACTCTACATTTTGATGAACATCTGATGAGCATATGACTATTTGAATGGTTTTTTTTTAAACATTCACATATCATACTATTACAGAAAGAAATAGCATCCACAGTTGTTGAAAAACACTAACATTTCCAAATCAGAATTCCAACAAATACTTCTTCTGATCAAAGCACTGACCTAGCAATACCCCATACGACAAGTGGATTACACTGTATATAAAGTGGAAAAACTCTTGATGAGTCGGTTCCAGATCTGCTGTTATTGTTCTGCAGGAGGAAGATAGTTCAGATTGCCTTGCACCGCTGCCTCTCCAGAGCGACCTGCAGCCAGGAGTTCCTCTCCCCCACTTTTAATCTTTCTGCTCCAGGTGATTGATTGGAAAAGGAATGAGCTGTTTATTGGATGCAAGGGAAACAAATTGCTGTTTTAAGTGTGTTGCCTTGATACCAGACATGACTTAAGATGAAGCGTCTAACTCTCTCACTCGTTTTTTTTCGCCATCTCTCCCCATCTCCCCGGTGTGTGCTACGCACAACCTTCATTTGGAGAGCTGCCAACGCAATTCCACTTTCACCCGCTGCATAAGTGTGCACTCTCACACAGCAGCCATTTAACATGGCATCTGTTTCAGATGCCTTTTATCAACCTATAAAATCAGCCCTTAGGTTTCCCGCACACGCAAACGAACTTGTGATCTGGGTGAACGGTGGATTTCGCTTCGTAAATAGAACCGTAACCATCAAGAAGTCACTCCCAAATAATCAGGGATTTGATCGCCGGGTGAATAGCGGGGGACGCGGAAACACTAATAGCCAGTAAAGGGTTATCATACGAGATTCAGATACTGACAACTGCTGTCAGCTTAGTCGTACATTCATTAACACATGTTGGCAGATTTCATGACTACTCAGCATATACCTGTCTAGACACCTTGATGGTCTTGGATAAGAGCCAGACCTCCCACATTACAGGCCTTGTTGTGTGAAGGACATATGGAACCATCTTGGCACGGGCTTGGCACACACTGTGAGGTCATAGCCCACTGTGGACGGGCCATAATTACACACCAACGGACAGACAGGAACCTGACTGGACATGGACAGAACTCAGATGGGATAACAGGCCCAGCGCCACCATACTGATAGATAGTCATCAGTAGATTTAATATCAAATGGAGAACTTTAAACTAGGGCTGTCAAATGATTAATCACGATTAATCACATCCAAAATCAAAGTTTTTTTTACATAATATATGTGGGTGCACTGTGTATAATTATTTTGTATATATATATATAAATACACACACATGCATGTATATTTAAGAATAAAATATTATTTATACATAAAATATTTATATATAATATAAATTATATATAAATCTATATACAGTATATACATGAAAATATTTCTTAAATATATACAAGCATGTGTGTGTATTTATATATATAAAATAATTATACACAGTGCACCCACATATATTATGTAAAAAAAACTTTTATTTTGGATGTGATTAATCACGATTAATCATTTGACAGCCCTACTTTAAACATACAGTACCATGCAGTTAAGCAACCAGGATATATCAACATCCCTCTATCCCATACTTTTGATAGTCTACATACAAATACTCATGAGAATTGCACCTGTTTCTACTGAAGTCAAACTTTCAACGAATCGAATGTGGGATAAGAACCTTTTCCAATAGGGATAAGACCTAAAACAACTTGAGCAATGTGCATTTAGATTAATCACAATGTCTTTGTCAATCAAAAAGCAGTTTTATGTTTATCAGATTTATGTTAAATCTCCTGTATTACCCCCTCCTTTATTTTATTCTTTCCCCACATGAACGAATGTGCCCGTTCTCAGGAGGAAAGTGTCACGTGACCTACTTAATGACAATCTGTCTCCGTGCTCACATTTCTCCACTCGGCTTATTTATTTGATAAAGTGCGATGCCTTTCCTTTTGTTGCCCTTAATCGGAGCTTAACGTCTTTACTCCGAGATCAATAAACTTTATGAATTATTTTTCCGCCGTCTATTTTTATGGTTCCTTTTGCTCATTAGCATGGCTGGCTTTATTAGCTGAGGCTGCCAGTGTCTTTAGCCGGTCCTGTGTTCCTTAGGTACAGTAAATATCACTCATGTTGTAATTAATATGCACACCCTCAGCACTAATTAAAACACAGACCCCTCCAACCAGCTGGGCCCAAGCAGAAAGAGCGGCAGTCGTGCCGTAATGAACTTGTTGTAAATGTGAGCCCAGCCATCGGATATCATATCCCTAGGAGCTGACAGCATGCAACGGAGGGAGAAAGTAATAAGATCCATGAACTTGTTAATACCCACCCAACCATCCAGAAGCAAACCCCCACCATCTCTGGAAAGAGAGGATATTTTAATGACACATCTCTAATTAAAGCCTTACTTTATCTCCTGTGTTTGCTTAAGAGCGATTGATCGACAGCAAGAGAAAGAGAGAGAGATATCTCCAGCAATGAAATGTTCATAGAAACAGAATTTTAGAACTTTGTTTAAACTGAAAAATTACTTCCAAATGAGTTGTAATATAGTACACTGTCTTTCTTATGCATTGAACTGAAATATCTCTATAGGCATATACATGTTAATTAACACACAGAAAGTGAATACACAGAGGTTTAACCCAACATATTAAAATGCTAATTATAACTCTTCACAGAACGGCAAGTCAATACAATCCATTAAAGAATTTTCATATAGGGATTACGACCCCTCGGTTTTTCATTAGTATAGAAAGTTTACTTTCTGTGTATATTGTAGGAGACTTCTCCCTAATGACCTCCTGCCTTACAGCCTAATCTGTTATAAATGTATCTTAGATCATTGAGCAAACAGTGGGAAAGGTCAAGGCTATAAAAGAAGAACAGCGGAGAGTCTGAAGGAACGTTCACAGAGCTCCCGTCTCACCACTAGTCTCTGCTGTTGGATCACTTTTCAACCCTTCATGCTCTCCACAATCCACACAAACCTGCGTTACTCTGCCATGAAATGTGGTATTTTTATTCCAGAGTTTGTTTGAAGACTTGAGAGGTCCAGAATGTGTGGATGAGAGCGAGTTCGTTCTTGAGGAAGCAACATACAGTAAAGCTTGTTTATGTTTATGGAATAGTTCACCCAATGAATCTGTTATCATTTACTCACCCTCATTCCAAACCTGTATGACTTTCTTGCTTCAGTGGAACAGAAGATATGTTGAGAAATGTCTCATACAATGGAAGTCAAAGGTCGTCAAAGCCATTTTGTTGTTTTGTTACCAACATTTATTTAATATATCTTCTTTTGTGCTCCACAGAAGAAAAAAAGTTCATTCAAGTTTGCAATGACATGAGGGGGAGTAAATAATGACAGAATTAGCATTTTTAGGGTGAACAATTCTTTAACTGATTTCACATGCATTCTACTTGCTAATTAAAGGGATAGTTCACTTTGAAATTAATTTTTGGTATGTTTTAGCTTACCTCAAGGGCATCCAAGACGTAGGTGTCTTTGTTTCCGCAGTAGTTTCAATTTTTTTATTTTTAAGTCAAACCATTCTTGTCTGTCAGTCATATAATGCAGGTCTATGGTCACCACCTCCTAAGAGCATGAACAGAGAAGTCCAAATTAAACATGATTTAATGACTCGTGAATGTAAGTACACATTGATGGCCTAAGACACGAAACGAGCGGTTTGTGTGAGAAAACGAACAGTATTTATATCGTTTTTACCTCTTGTGACCACAGCCACGTCCAAGTTATCTGAGGGTTCCGGCGCTTCGGTCTGTGCGTTACAAGAGGTAAAAACGATATAAATACTGTTCGTTTTCTCACACAAACCGCTCGTTTCGTGTCTTAGGCCATCAATGTGTACTTACATTTACGAGTCATTAAATCATGTTTAATTTGGACTTCTCTGTGCATGCTCTTTGAGGTGGTGACCATAGACCTGCATTATATGACTGACAGACAAGAACGGTTTGACCTAAAAATATCAAAATTGAAACTACTGCGGAAACAAAGACACCTACATCTTGGATGCCCTTGAGGTAAGCTAAAACATACCAAAAATTAATTTCAAAGTTAACTATCCCTTTAATTTCCACCTATCCGAAAGTACTAATGCCAGAGAAAACTTCCATCAACCAACCAAAATGCTATGAGGTGCAGATATCACTGCGGTTTAACTCATGATGCAGCTAAACATGTGGTCCTAGCTGAAACTAATGAAGTCTTTCTAATTCGGTTATAGTTTATTAATGTCAAAGACACAAGTCCATTAATCAAGTTATAACGCAACTGTGTGCTGAGAGAAATGGCTGGATTTGGTGCAGTAATAAGATCACATACATTTTAAAGGTCTGCGATTATCACCGTGGGTTCCCAGGCTCAAGTAAGAACTCCAAAAACGATTTTCATTCGGCACTCATTAATATGCAAAATTATTCAAATGAGATTGTAATTAAGCATCTACTCAGTGGAAACCCTTTTCATGATAATTTATGATAAACTCTGTAGCTGCTTTGATTGAGATTGATTTTTCGGTGCAGAGAAACTGTCATGAATACAAAACTGATTTCTTCCCCTTTCTCTCATCTGCTCAGGTATACAGATGCAACATACCCTATGATTATTATGATGTAGGCAGCTTATAGAGATATATTAAGCTAATCTGAATAAATTCATCTGACGAATCGGAGGAGAAATGGAAATCCTATTTTTCATGGATTTTTAATGGAAAATCTTCATCTGTACAACGTGTTTCTAAGACCTTAAATACTATAAACATTGTGCTTCAATTAAAAAAAAGAGAGAGAGAGAAAGGAAAAAAAGAGGAGAAGATAACTAGAGTATTTTACATTTGATGCACGGTTGAACAAGGGCTTAGAAGAGAAGTAAATGGAGGGCAAGAGCATGAGAAGAGAGAGAGGGAGAGAAAAATAGAAAAAGAGGGGAATTATTATAGCCCAAGGGTTTCTGTGTTTCTCATAGTCATTCCCTGCTCTTAACAACCCACTGGAGACCAAATTAAAAAGGACTGTTAACTTATGAGGTTCACAACTGAACCACACAAAGTCTAATGCTCGCTAATGCCTTTTGTATGATCTGATGTACTGAGAGGCAGTTAAAACAGCTAAATGAATGCCCAGCGCGGGAGGTCAGACTGTTTCTTCACATATGGACCTTAACAGGCATGCAATACAACATTGATTTTATCATAAAACTTCAATTAAATATTTTCTACACTGTGTAACCATACTCCAATGAATTCATAGCGAGTAAATGTTCCATCGTTTATGTGAAAGCATGTTGTGTGTTTATCCTTGAGGTGCGGCCTTCATAGGCGGAGACAGAATGCAAAGAAAGCTGATGAGCTGTGGGTGGATACATAGATGATAATAGGCATCATAATTAAGCAAACCTAAGCGAGCACTTAAGGGACTCAATATCCACTGTTATTAAGGCAGAACATAAAAGGAAAAGTTAGTGCTAAGTAAATAATATTATTGTAATTGGCACACAGGTGAATAATTCAGCCTAATTCTCAAAGCTTGTTAAGGTTCCCCAATGTGTACGGCTAGAGAAACCGTATGCCTTTCTACTGCCATTCAACTCAAAGATTTGGGCTACTATAAATATCGACTCAGATAAACAAACAGATGTGGTCACTGCAATCAGAACTGAAGATTGCATTACTATTTTTTTATTATTTTGCAGGCTTTTACCAACATGATATACATAAGAAACAATGTGCACCTTTAATTCTTGATTTTGTAAAAATATACATTACCGGTCAAATGTTTGGGGTCAGTACTTTTTTTGTTTTGTTTACTTTCTATTCATCCAAAAAATATTGAAAAAACATTATATAATGCTTAACAGGTCATCAGTTAATGTACATTCAAATCAGACAATTAGAAATTATATGACTTATTAAACTACTGATCTTTTCATAGCATAAGCATATTAAACTACTGATCATTTCATAGCATAGCATATTATAAAACAGTTTCTGTTCTGGATGCTGAATTGTCAATTCAGCATTCCAGTCATGCAAAATATCTGAAATGCTGACTTGACGAGTCAGCACCCATTGAGAACATTTCCTGTTATAGTTTGTGGAATAAAGGCTTTTCAAAAATTAGCTTAATCAAATAAAATGAATGAAAATTAAAAATAAGTATGCAAATTATATAGCTTTATAAAGGCAAAGACATGTCCTGTGTTTCGTGCCTTCTTACTTCCTTTAGTCACCATGAAAATCATAATGTGACCTGTGAATCCTTATTGCTGAAATGTTTGTTAATAAAAACATCAAATACCCTGTTTACAACAGTGGAGCCAGTGCTGGTTTTAGAGGCAAAGCCAGGCCTATACTATATAAACAAAAGAAACGAAGACCAAGTACGGACATAAAGGTCACAGATCTGCAAGATGCAAGTTGTTGATATGGCTTAATTGTGAGATGTGAGCGGTATGAGAGAAGACACTTGTGGTCAGGCTGAGAGAGCTATAGAGGGGAGACATGGAGAGGAAAGAGCAAACTCAGAAGGGTCACAAGAGGTCAAATCAGCTAAATAAACCACACCACACTGACCTGCCTGTTGGCTGCCTTCAATATAGCAGCACTGCTTGTACTATCAAACAAGCACAATCTTTTAAAAAGAGAAAGTAAAGCCGGGTTTAGTGATGCCATTTAATTTTCTTCTTGCCTATTGGAACCCACCAGAGTTCAGAAGATTCTATTCCACTTGTTTCCATAGCATAAATTAGTGCAGAGCCTTAAAATCAACTGAACAATAGGGGAGATAGTTTTTACAAAGGCTATATCTCAATATCCGCAATATACAGACTCATTAATGTCAGGTCGGGACAAGGTCACATGCTTTTAGATGTAATTTTGTACAATTTATAAATTACAATTTCTCTTGGTCAAAACAATGTTTAGATAGTTGTTTTAGATTTGATTGAATTGAGTTGGGATTCTTAAAAAATAATTAAATAATTAAAAATAAGCTTTTTCATGCCAAATACAATGTGACAACTTGCCTTGCTCAGATCAATGTGCTTTAATGAGGCATATCTTTGTTTTTTGGGCAATAATAGTGAAAACATTACATAGATTTTTCGCAACCAAGACTTTAAGGTTTGTGTCTATACAGAATTTAACATTTGAAAACAAGCATACTCTGAGAAATATTCACTGGAGTAAAAAAAAAAAAAAAAAAATGCAATGAGAACTGCCTAATCAAAAGGTACATGAAATTATAAAAAATAAACATGCCACAGACAGACCTATGACTGTATCTTTTCACTGAGTGACAGCGTAGTAGATTACGGTGACCGAGAGAGCTCAATGCGCTGCAAATGAAGAAAACACATGCAAATAGAAAAAACACCAGCAAACTAAGAAAACATCTTAATCAGCTTGACAACACAACCATACAGAAACACACTGCAAAAACTCACAACGCAGCCAAATACAGAAACGCATTGCAAATACTCACAATACAATCAAATACAGAAATGCACTGCAAATACTTACAATGCAGGCAGCCAAACACAGAAACGCACTTGAAATAATCACAACACAACCAAAAACAGAAATGCGCTGCAAATACTTACAACACAATCAAATACAGAAACACACTGCAAATACTCACAACATGACCAAATACAGAAATGTGCTGCAAACTCACAATTCAGCCAAATACAGAAACACGCTGCAATGGAAGAAAACTCATGCAAATAAAAAACACCAGCAAATTAAGCAAACATCTTCATTGAGAGTTGAGCTCTCTTGGCCACCGTAGATGGTTAAAGTAACCATGACATCAAAATGTATTTTTTCATTCACCTCATAGGAGAACATGATTTCACCAAGTACACATGTCCTTGAATCAACATCTTTGTTGATCTGATACTTCGACACCAGTGTAATTCACCCATCATTTCCCTATGAATTTAGGGATATGTTAGGGTTAGGTTTAGGGGTAGGGAGACGGGTTAAGACTACATTTTCGGACAAGAATGTTGTTCCAGGATCAACAAAATGTTGATCCAGGAACATGTCTCACTTGGCAAAATCACGGCAACCTTTCCTCATAATCTCTAATCAAAATAGCTTCCCTTCCCTCTTGCAATGACATCTCTTCTCTGATGACGTCACTCGCATGAGATTGCAGGAATAACAAACCACAACGATCACAATTCCAATGAACAAAATCAAGTCCCTCCCTACATTTCTTCTTGTTCGAGAAGCCGTTTCACTCGGATATACACTCACCTAAAGGATTATTAGAAACACCATACTAATACTGTGTTTGACCCCCTTTCGCCTTCAGAACTGCCTTAGTTCTACGTGCCATTGATTCAACAAGGTGCTGAAAGCATTCTTTAGAAATGTTGGCCCATATTGATAGGATAGCATCTTGCAGTTGATGGAGATTTGTGGGATGCACATCCAGGGCACGAAGCTCCCGCTCCACCACATCCCAAATATGCTCTATTGGGTTGAAATCTGGTGACTGTGTGGGCCATTTTAGTACAGTGAACTCATTGTCATGTTCAAGAAACCAATTTGAAATGATTCGAGCTTTGTGACATGGTGCATTATCCTGCTGGAAGTAGCCATCAGAGGATGGGTACATGGTGGCCATAAAGGGATGGACATGGTCAGAAACAATGCTCAGGTAGGCCGTGGCATTTAAACGATGCCCAATAGGCACTAAGGGGCCTAAAGTGTGCCAAGAAAACATCCCCCACACCATTACATCACCACCACCAGCCTGCACAGTGGTAACAAGGTATGATGGATCCATGTTCTCATTCTGTTTACGCCAAATTCTGACTCTACCATCTGAATGTCTCAACAGAAATCGAGACTCGTCAGACCAGGCAACATTTTTCCAGTCTTCAACTGTCCAATTTTGGTGAGCTCTTGCAAATTGTAGCCTCTTTTTCCTATTTGTAGTGGAGATGAGTGGTACCCGGTGGGGTCTTCTGCTGTTTTAGCCCATCCGTCTCAAGGTTGTGCATGTTGTGGCTTCACAAATGCTTTGCTGCATACCTCGGTTGTAACGAGTGGTTATTTCAGTCAAAGTTGCTCTTCTATCAGCTTGAATCAGTCGAATCAGTCGGCCCATTCTCCTCTGACCTCTAGCATCAACAAGGCATTTTCACCCACAGGACTGCCGCATACTGGATGTTTTTCCCTTTTCACACCATTCTTTGTAAACCCTTGAAATGGTTGTGCGTGAAAATCCCAGTAACTGAGCAGATTGTGAAATACTCAGACCGGCCCGTCTGGCACCAACAACCATTCCACGCTCAAAATAGCTTAAATCACCTTTCTTTCCCATTCTGACATTCAGTTTGGAGTTCAGGGAGATTGTCTTGACCAGGACCACACCCCTAAATGCATTGAAGCAACTGCCATGTTATTGGTTGATTGGACAATTGCATTAATGAGAAATTAAACAGGTGTTCCTAATAATCCTTTAGGTGAGTGTACGTCACAATAGCGAAGACAAGACTATCGCAATTTCCGTTTCATGCCAAGTTTAAGATTAACAAATAGATTTTAGCATAAAGAGAGTATAAAATAAAACATGTTTGCAGATGCCAAGTACACACTTGCAAACAGAAATTTCACAGACCAAAGACAGCGAAAGGTGTCAGAAAGTCGGTTATGGCATTGCTGCTGCTTTCCTTCACATCCAGCAGTGTGTGGTTCTAATTGGTTGTCCTGCAGGGCAAAGAAGAGTGCACATGTCTGGGGACACCATGTCAAAGCAGCATAGAAGCATGTGCACACGCTTTCAGACAGAACTCCCCTGTGTCTGACTCTGTCCTCCTCCTCTTTCTTCCGCTTGCTCTCTCTGTCTACCTGACCCTAAGATCGATGAGTCGCACAGAGGCAGGGGCTGGCCATGTGGACAGCAGGGTTGACACAAAGCTAAAAGGGCTTCTTGCCGTCTTACCACACTCATCCAGGCACAGAGCACCAGACAGCTTAATTAACCCTGGGAAACAGGAACTACAGGTTACAGCCAGGCCTCACTGTGTGTTTGCTACAGAGGGAAAGAACTGCCACATAATGCTATAGGAAAGAGTAAATCTACATTTCTCTCTCTCCTAGTTCCATTTTTATATATGTGGTGGCTTCTTGAGAAAAGCAACGTCATAAGACAGTGAAGATAAACAAGGTGTTGGTGCAGACGGCGTGTAGAACAGTAAATCATCTTAGTCGCAGCTAATGCCGAGTTCAGACTGCACGATTTTAGCCCCGATTTTGGCTCGCCGTCAGGTTTTGAGAAATCGCCGACAAATGCCCGAAATCACAGGCAAATCGGTGCTCGTTCACACGAGTGACAATCACGCAGTGTGAATGAGCAAAGACGCGATCTGAGAGAATCACCGACGAGTCGCCGACGCCCGTGAGATATTTGGCATGCTAAATATCTGGAGCTGTCGGCGATTCACAATCCTGCTGTGTTAATGTGTTCTGACTAAAAACTACATCGGCGATGACCGACAGCCAATGAGAGAGCAAGATACAGGGAGGAGGAGGAGTTATAGACCAGAATATCAGTATTTTAATAGATAGGCTTATATTTACAATTATATCAAACAGAAACAAAGCACAAACATTTGCATGACCAGCAGCAACAGCAGGACATTTGCAAAATTATTTATTTACCCCCAACTCTCTTTGCAAAACACAGTCCTTGCTCCCCTCGTCTTCCCAACCTTTTCCTGCATAAACTGTTTAACGAGTTCGTTTGCCCATAAAATCTTTAAGATATTAGGTTAAACTTATTTGGCTTGCTGTCCGCTGGAGAGGGGCTCGATGAAGCAGCTTCAACTCGAGCTCTGATATACCCCCCAGTGGCTAAATGTAGGACCTGTTAATTAAAGGGCAAGGTACCTAAGATGAAGGTGGAGTTTGGGGAGGTGGAGGGATACTGGAACAGCTGATACTAGGGAGAGGTAAGCGGCTGCTTATATACTCTGTTTGTTGATTGAAAGATTGGATGGGCTCGCTCCTCCCTAACTTACGTTTAGGAACTTCATTTATAAATTGTTTTTCATTTTCGCTACAAATCAGTGCACAGACAATTTGTAGGCTATCATTTTTAATAACAAATTCAGTGTCGCGCGAGAACTCCGGTCTCACGTACGCGTGATCTTCCGTTATTTCCGTATCACTTCTCGCGTTTGTTTTGTTGTGAAACGTAGTTTGCGGACCAGGCAGAAGTTGTCGGCGATTCTTTCTTTTGTAAAGTCATGCAGTGTGAAACCTCCTGTCGCCGATCCATCGTGCAGTGTGAACACAGCAGCAACTGAATGTTACCCCAGATAGTCATGCAGTGTGAAAACAACAGTGAGTGACCCGATTATTTTGAAAATCGTGCAGTCTGAACTCGGCATAAGTACCAGCAGTATGAACTGACGGCAATATCTATGGACTTTTAAGGTAATCAGCTAACCTAGTTATTTTTATTGTTGCCATTTAACTCAATTTTAATATCCAAATGTTAGTGAGAAGAACAAAAATAAAAATAAACGTTTAGATATATATATCTGCATATGCAATGGACACCGGTTATGCTCATCTTTGGTAGCTCCTTTGAAAGTATCTTGAGTAAAACAGCTTTGTATTTAAGGAAGCACATACAAAACACCTGAACCGGAAACAATGCAACCTGTTTTGCAGAAAATGGAAATTTGTTGCGCATATAACCCCCTTGTCACTTGATCCTTCTGAAATCATTCTAATATGCTCATGTGGACTTTTTTTATTCTTTGATGAATATAAAGTTTAAACAATGTACTGTTTATTTGTAACTGTGTTAGTGTTTACTGTCACTTATGGTGAATTGAATGTGTCCTTGCTGTATAAAAGTATTAATTTATTTAAAAAAAACAAAATTTAATTACTGACCCCAAACTTCTAAACGGTTGTGTATGTTCATCATATTACTGCACAGCTCCATAGCTTATGCACACATATATAGACGATTGCCGCAGAGCAGTTTTAAGGCTCAAATAAATATTATTAGTATTATCATACACACTCAATAATATCAATTAGATCTTTCTTAATTCTGGTTTAAACTGCTGCTCCTCTGAAGGACTATCGGCCACTTGAAAAGCAATGGAGATATTATGAAGGCATGTAAATGATTGACACCCAAGGGCTCATCTTTAGGAAACGAGAATAACTTAAAGGCATACATTTCAGTGAAGATGCCATCGCGAGCACTCAGACAGCACCAATTCAACGTTACAGAAAGAAATCATAATATCCACAAAGGTCTTGCACTATCTATTGATTTAAATGAGTTGGACTCTGGCTGGATTGTTGCTATGCAATATTCTCCGATTTTTGTCCCACTCTTTTTTATTATTTGTTTATCTAGGACGAAAACATAATAAAGACCACTGCAGAATGCACAGCTCTAAAAGAGAAAAAATTACATCATAACCACCAGCAATCTGCACAAATAGTGGCACATCATGAAGAGATATATAGCCCTAAATGATGTTTGGTTTGGGGTTTTACATTTCAATTTAGCCTCAGGCCTTAGAGACATTACGGCCCTAATGTACATCTTGGTCAGTGCATGTTCCCTGAAGCAGTCCGCATGCTTTATTAGCAAGTATCTGGCCCCTTTGTGTAATAGCAAACCAGTCTCTCATTACTGGTCATTAGATTCATATTACTTGTATTTGAAATAGTAATACATCTTGCAACCATAACTAGTTTTAAAGGCCTCAATAAGGCACTAAAGAGAAAGAAAATACTCGGAGCAAAACAGTTTGTAATTGGAACAGTGTAGAGGCTGTTTGCTTGTATGGACTGCTAATGTGCTTCTCTTGTATAATAACTTGTACAATCAGTACAGCAATGCAGACTGAAATAATCTTGCATTTAAGGCATACTTTGACTCAGATGAACATATCATTTTGCAGGCAATGCCTTGGGGTTACAATATGATAAGTCGACATGTAATGCAGACAATATTAAACAGCTTATTTTAGTGTGCTGAATGAACACTTGATAATGGAACCGATGCAATAAGACCCATACTGGGAATAAGAGAGAGAATTTTTAGCATCCTCACCATTTATTTTCTTTACAAGCTAATAAAGAACTGCACACATGAAGAATACTAAACATGTGCTGAAAGCCCCAACGCAGCCAACATGATACGGCTTGACATCTCTGCTTCTCGCCAACCACGTATGTCAGTGTAATGATCTGTAATAGGTCAGGTCATTATGCCCTTTTACATTTGCATCTATAAATACACCACTTTTTTATTGTGTAGTGTTATGTTGTGACATTTTAAAATGCATTTTCCTCATCCGTTCCACATATTCTTATTTGATGCTGATGTTTCCCTTTTCAGAGTATTACTGCTACATGACCCAAAAAGGTCAAAACCAACACAACACAATCGTACAAAAAACTGAACTCAGTCTCATGGATCTGCACTAGCAAAACAAGTATCAAAGTATCATCCTTAACTTGTTAGAATTGTGACAAAATGTCACTCAAAATGTTCTCAGAAGCCTTCAACGCGTTTTACAAATATTTTTCAAAAATCGAAACAATGTGACGTGTAAATTAGACAAACAACATTTCAACATGGTAGCAGACTCACCCATGTACAAAGTCTTCTTCTTCTTCTTGTTGTTTAATGGCGATTAACTCCTAAGGAGCATTATCGCCACCTACTGTGCTGGATGGAAAATTAACCTTGGGTGATAAGTCTGAATTTTAAAAACTGTCTGCCTGTCTACTAACTATATCATCCCACATACATCATCATTATTTATCATACCTGCAATAGAGGTTTCATTGAGCTTCATCCGGCGCTGCGTGTTCAGCTCCTCCGTCCACACTCAGCCCCCATGGCGGGTTCAACGTTACACACATTATAATCTAAATCCCAAACCTGAATCATATATAAACGCAATTAATGCTCTATATATCTGCCTGTCTATTAAACCTTTTCCTAGAATATCCTCATTCTTCATTCTATCCTCTCCATTTTTCAAATGACTGAATAATACATCCCGAAAAATATTATACTTACTACAAATAAATAATACATGACATACATTTTCAGATACACCACATGCATCACATAATCCATTCTCATGTAACCCCATAATTGCCAGTGTTGAGTTTAACCCTGTATGTCCCAGTCTTAACCTAGACAGCAATACCTCTTCTTTCCTATTTCCTCCCTGGCAATGTATCTTCCCTACTGTCTGTGTGATACTATGACACCATCTCCCTTTGCTACTACTATCCCATCTAATTTGCCACTTATTCATTAACTTCCTCTTTAAAATCGATTTTGCCTCCTTTTTCCCCATAGGTACTCTAACATCCACCTCCCTCTTGTCTAGTGCTTTTTTTGCTAGTTTATCAGCAACTTCATTACCAGATACCCCAACATGTGCTGGTACCCAACAAAAATACACCACTATTCCTGCCTCTTTCAGTCTGTATAATGATAAATATATTTCCATTATTAAATCTTCTCTGTCTGATCTTGCATGTACTATACTAATTAAAGCTGAAGAAGAATCTGAACATATTACTACTTTATTTGGTCTGACTTGTTCAACCCACTGTAGGCCTATTATTATAGCTGTTAACTCTGCAGTGTACACGGACATCTCATCGGTCAACCTCAAACTAATCTGTTTTTTAAAATATGGAATATATACTCCTAATCCAACCTTTTGACTGATAGGTTCCTTAGAACCATCTGTAAATATTTGTAATACTGAATAAAATGTGTTATTTAAAAAGGCATTAATCTCATTTCCAATGTACTCCTCTTTGGACTTGCTTAGTAAACTCAAATCTACAAGCGGTTCAGGGACTTTCCATGGTGGAGTATCAGTAAGTGGTATATTGGGACAGAAGATCTTATTGTCCATACAACATTCCTTAGCCCATACTCTGCTCTTCCATCCAAAACTGTGTCCTTCATCATATGAGTATTCCCAGCACTCCTCCAATACTTTGCGAGTAAGGTGATTATTTGCTGATTGTTGAAGATTTACCCAGTATGTAATTGCCAGTTTTTCCCTTCTAATATCTAGAGGCATCTCTCCCATTTCTACTCCAATTGCATCCACAGGGGATGTTTTAACTGCTCCACAACATATTCTTAATGCTTTGGATTGAATTATATCTAATTTTTTCAGTAAAGACTTTGTTGCCGACCCATATACAATACATCCATAATCAAAGCAAGAACGAATCAATGCTTGATACATGCACAACAATGCACTACGGCTAGCTCCCCAATTGTGACTAGCCACCGTACGCATGCAATTTAAGATTTTTTTACACTTTGACTCAATTTTACTGATATGACATTTCCATGTTAATTTTTTATCAAACCATAATCCAAGATATTTAAAAACAGGTACTCTTTCCAATGTTTGATCATATAACTTCAGATCTAAATGTTCATTCCTCTTGTTCTTTGTGAATAGCATATATTGTGTTTTAGAGACTGAAAACTTTAGACCCCAATCCAATGACCATTCTTCCACTTCTTTAATTGACTCCTGTATACCTTTAACCACATTTTTAATATTACGGCCTCTCTTCCATAATGCTCCGTCATCTGCATAAAGAGCCAATCCTATTCCTGGTTTATTCACTTTATCAAAAACATCATTGATCATTAAATTAAACAATAACGGGCTAATTGCACTACCCTGTGGAGTTCCATTTAGAATGTTATAAGGAGCTGATAATTCTTCCCCAATTTTCACCTGAAAAGTGCGTTCAAATAAAAAATCTAAAACCCAATTATAAAATTTGCCACCTATTCCAATTTTATTCAGTTTAATTAGCAAACCTTCCCTCCATAAAGTGTCATAAGCCTTTTCTATATCAAAGAAGACTGCAATCATGTACTCTTTCATTACAAAAGCTTTTTTAACTTCATTTTCAAACAATACTAAAGCATCTGCTGTAGACCTACTTTTCCTAAAACCACTTTGAAATGTTGATAACAATTCTCTTTTCTCTAAAATGTAATTCATTCGCCTCACAATCATTTTTTCCATTACTTTACATAGTGTAGAGGTAAGAGCGATGGGTCTATAATTACTAGATTTTGTTATATCTTTCCCAGATTTAGCAAGAGGGAGCACAATTGCCGTTTTCCATTGTTTAGGAAGGATACCCTCATTCCATATATAATTATATAAATCCAGTAATATTTCTAATGCTTTTGGTGATAATTTCTTTAATATTCTATAACTTATCAAATCTTTTCCTGGTGTGGTACTCTTTGAGTTATTAATTGCTGTTTTTAATTCAAAATAACTAAACTCATCATCCAAAATATTATTAAAATCTTGTTTTTTCTTGCAAACATCTCCGTAAATATTCTTAATTTGCTGACGTCTTGTTAAAAATGTATCATCTAAATTGTCAATGCTATGAGCTTTAGCAAATGTTTGAGCCAACATAGTAGCCTTGTCTTTATCTGTGATAGCTACCTTCCCATTTTCCTCCATTACAGGTATTTTTTTAAAACTGTCAATTCCATTCATCTTTTTAATCATACGCCAGACTGCATTTATTTCAGTTTCTCTCCCTATCATATTGCAAAAGTTTTGCCATGCTGACCTTTTTGTACTTTTAATAATCTTTTTAACATAAGCCCTTTTTCTTTGATAATCTATGACTGCTTCTGGTGTGAGTGTTCTTTTTAAAAACTGAAATGCTTTATTCCTGTCTCTGATTGCTGCCGAGCACTCCTCTGACCACCATGGCACATTCTTTCTTGTATTTACACCACTTGATAGTGGGATAGACTGAGAAGCTGCAAAATAAATGCCATTCACTACTTTATTATATCTGTCATCAACACTACCCTCTACTGAGAGATTTTTGAATTGTTCTTCACATAACATTTGAAGTTTTCCCCAATCTGCTTTCTTATATATCCATTTTACACCAAAATTACATTTTTGTAGTTGAATCTTATTTTGAATTACACAAGTCACTGGAAAATGATCACTTCCTATATTATCTTTAGATACTGACCATACACATTTACCAGCTAATGATGCTGAAACTATTGTGATATCCAGACATGACATTCTACCACTTGCTATATCTATTCTTGTTGGATTGCCATCATTTAAACATACTAAAGAGTTATCTTCCATGAACTCTTCTATTATTTCTCCATTTTTATCTGTACTCCTGCTACCCCAAATACAATTGTGAGCATTAAAATCACCACATATAATCATTTTATTCGCCTTTTCTCCCATAACACTTTTCAGGATATCTATCGTTAATTCTGAACATGGATTATAGAAATTTAACACTCTGATTACCCCCTGTGTACCCATTATTTCAATACATATACTCTCTGCATTACCTTCATTACTTCTTTGTCTATATATCAGATTTTCTTTTATGAATGTTGCACATCCCCCACCTCTACCATTAATCCTGTCCTTCCTTATTACCTCATAGCCGTTCATCCTAAAGTCTAATGACTTGCATAACCATGTTTCTTGTATACAAATGATATCAGGAGATTTATTCAGATCTGCAATATACTTTTTAAACTCCTGTCCATTAGCTATTAGGCTTCTGGCATTCCAATGAAGCAACAGGAAAGACATGATAATGTTATATATCATTACATTGAGATGCATCATAATTTGTTGTTATACCACCTTCTGTTCTCCCTTCTTTAGACTGTAGAATCTTGTGAATTTGTTCTGCTGATATACCGATGCAGTTCAAGAACTTGTTTGCACAATCTACCACAATTTTTATTTTATCAGATCTTCTTCCTACCTGCCCAGTGCCATTCACCACTGCACAGATAAAAGCCACAAAATCAGTTTTGTTCATGTTAATGTTGTCATTTGAATCATTCTTTATCAAGTTCAGCTGTTCCATTGACTTGTCAATCTGAGAGGTTTGTTCCGGTCCAATATGTATTCTTGTATCGCCTACATGTTTCACTCTACGAGCTGCTTCTGCATATGTTACATTCTGGGTGGATTTTACCTTTTGGATTTCACGAGCCTGTTGCTGCACTGGACATCCTGCATATGCAGCACTGTGTTCTCCCCCACAGTTGCAACACTTGATCTCAGCTCCTTCCTGACACTTCCCGTATTCATGCTCCCCTCCACATTTTGCACAACGCATTTTCCCTTTGCAAACAGCAGCAGTATGACCTATGCGCTGACATTTATAACAACGCAAAGGAGGGGGTACATACTCCCGTACCACATAACTGATGAAACCTAGCTTTACCTTGACTGGTAGATTGCTGTCTTCAAAGTGTAACAGCACAGAAAGACTATCACACTTTTCATTATCTTTCCATGTCGTCAATCTTCTAGCCAAAGCAACTTTGCCTCCAATCAAGTTTCCTTTTATTTCTTCCATAGTTACATTTAAAGGAACTGCTGAAATAACACCACGTTTCTTCATATCTATTCCAGCACAACTTATTTTACCACCAGCTAGTGTTTTCAGTTTTAGAATCTTTGCTTTCTGATTTTCATCCTTACACTTAATCAAGACTCTTCCATTGCTCATACATGTTGCCCCTTTCACTGATCCCACTTCTTTTTCTATCGCTTTTGATAGTTTAACAGGATGCATGTATTGCTCTGCTTGTTTGACAAATGTGATCATTACTTTTATTTCCTTTTCCTCACTATTTCTCATCATCCTTTGCCCTGAATCCCTGATTTTACTTGTACATTCAAACTCATCACCCATGTTACTTCCTTTTTTCCTTTTATTATATCGCACTTCTTGGAACTCCATATCTTGATTACCATCATCGGATGAATCGTCCATTATGTCCACCTACTTCAACTCAAGAACCGTTCCTGATTTGTCCTTTTAGAATCTATTAATTTGTCCTGACGTTTCTTTAACCGCTGCCAGAACTCTTCGACGTCGACCGTCTCCACAGAGTAGCCCAACCTGAGTGAGTCCGTACAAAGTCTTAAGTCCTCCTCTGAACTTTGACCTTGGAAGGACTTTTCCACAACTTTATATATTTTTTAAAATAAAAGTGTTAACATTGTTCATTTTAATATTTTTCATTTTTAATTGAATCTAATTAATTGCGTATTGTGTTTTGCATTTTTTGCATTATTATGTCTGGTGTTTTGCATTTTTCTAGTGTTAGTCTTTGCATTAATGCTAAATCTGGGGTAAAATTTGTAAAAAAAAAAAACAAAAAAAAACAAAAACATACTCAAGATGAAGAGGACTATGCTAATCTTCTTTTTTAATATCCAAAACATTACTCAAATAATTTATTATTAATTAAAATATTTGGAAAATTATAGTTTTTATACAGGGTTCATAATATTTGAATCTAATTTAATTTAATTTAATGATTTAAAGGTCAAGAGACATGTTTGTCACCTTATTTTGAGCATGTGTGCCTGCAGTTGAGGAAGTGACAGACAGAACGTGAGAGAAAGAGAAGTGTGGCTCACTAAAATTGTCGGGACAGTTTCACAGGGGCCTTATCTGTCACTTCTTGATGGCCTTGGTGAAAATTACAGCCTGTCCGTTTACAGTCCATATTGAGTATACATAACACATTAAGAGACTCATTATCTATTTCAGACCATATGGACCTGGGCTGAGGTGGGTCACTGCAAGGCCATCCTAAGCTGCTCTCTCTAATTGCAACAATTATGCCATCTTCATTACAAGGGGCATTTATGGAAAATGGTGCCACGGCCCCTCAAGATTGCTGTCATTGCACTCTGGACTACAAGAGAGCCAAGGAGATTTGTCCTGCAGCCCACTCAGAGCCCAAATGTGCTCATATCCCAGTGATTCTAAGCTGAATGTGACAGGGAATTTTCAGAAGATCTAAAGTTGCATGCCTGTGTAAAAGCACCTCATCTATCATCAGATTTAGCTGACTGAAAAGTATATCTTTGTAAGATTTTAAATCAAATAGTTCTTTTGAGTTGGTTCTTTTCAATAAAAAACTTGTCTAAACTACTCACACACGAATTACACTGAATGATTTATTCACAAATTAAATTGAACAACTCATTCAGGATGAATGGGAATGTAAAAAAATATCGTACGTTTGTTTTAGTTTCCGTTCCCCACTTCCGAAATCGCGAGATGTCGAGGAAAGCATTCCACTGTAAGTTAGATTAAAAAACATAAAGTGCACATTTTATTGTGGCAAATATGAGTAGGGTATGTGTATTGTGTACAACATTTGCAACTGCTTTTTATCACTTAATTAGAAGCACCACAATTTTAAAATTGTGTCTTCTGTTAGTTGCATAGCGACTTCTGAACAGACATACAGAAGTTTATTTTAAAATGCAAAGTATTGAAAAAAAAATACTAAATACTAAATACTAAAATACTTAAACATGGTGCCCTCATGTTTCCATTGTGTCTTGTCTAGTTTTGTTTGTGTAACTGCTGTTGGTGAGTGTCATGAAACCAAGTCAAATTCACGTTTTTTGTCTGTGTTTGTGTCCGTGTCTGTGCCAGTGTCGGTGTCCGTTTCCGTGCCAGTGTCCGTTCCACTGTGTCCATGTGGGTGTGTCCATGCCGGTGCCGGTGTCCATTCCGGTTTCCGTGCTGGTGTGTCCGTGCCAGTGTCCGTGCTGATGCCGGTGTAAGTTTCGGTGTGTGTCCATGTGGTTGTGTCCATGCCCGTGCCGGTGTCTGTTCCGTGTCCATTTCGGTGTCCGTGCCGGTTCCGGTGTCCGTTCCGGTGCCCGTGACGAGGGTCCGTGCCGGTGTGTCATGTTGGTTTGTCTGTGCCGGTGTCCGTGTCTGTCCGTTCCGGTGTCTGTGCCGGTGTGTCCATGTTGGTGTGTCCGTGCCAGTGTCTGTTTCGGAGTCCGTGCTGATGTCCGTTTCGGTGTCCATGCCGGTGCAGGTGTCCGTTTCGTGTCCGTTCCGTGTCTGTGACGGCGTCCGTGCCGGTGTGTCCATGTTGGTGTGTCCGTGCCGGTGCCCGCGAACATGGTGTGTCCGTGCCGGTGTCCGTTCAGGTGTCCGTGTGCCTGTGTCTGTGCCGGTGTGTCCATATTGGTCTGTCCGTTCCAGTGTCTGTGCCAGTGTGCCCATGTTGGTGTGTCTGTGCCGGTGTCCATTCCGGTGTCCGTTTCGTGTCCATTTCGGGGTCTGTGATGGTGTGTCCATGTTGGTGTGTCCGTGCCGGTGCCCGTTACCGTGCCGGTGATCGTGGCGTGTCCGTGCCGGTGTCCGTTCAGGTGTCCGTGTGCCTTTGTCTGAAGTGTAAAATCATTGGTTACCCGTAAGCCAATCACATATCGTTTGGTTATGACGTGTGTTATTCGCCAGCTCAGCCGCATCGAACTTCCACTGTAAACACATGTATGATACGAAACCATCAAGCGAAATACTGGAGTGAACATGGCTGACCGAGTTTTGCTGCCTCCTTAACCTGATCCTCCATGAGTGCAACCAAGGGGGACACAATCACAACTATTGCCTTGCCGGCCTTTGGCCTCCCCAGTTTCTCGCTGACGATCGGTAGTATTTGATAAATTAAACTTTTACCAAAACCTGTCGGGAGGAGGGCCACAACATCACCTCCATTCAAAATGTTTACCAAACACTCTTCTTGTTCGGCCTTCAGTTTGGAAATGCCAGGAATATTCTCCACAACAGAGCGAATTGCATCCCGTGTCTCCATATCCGCGGTCGTTTTTGATTTCCCCAATCTTAAACTCGGCGCTTAGCGTCTACGTCACGGCTCTCAGCCCGCCCTCTGTTCGTTGTTTGGCCGGCTGTTTTCAGGCCGGAGGAAAACTGAGAGACATGTCGATGTCTCAGACTGAGTACAGAAGCGAACTGAAATAGAGCGGAAGTACGAAGTCTGACGTAGTCAGGCTAAAATAGAGCAAGTAGAGTGAGGTTTGGTTATAACTAAGCAAATATTTAAGTAGTACAATAGTAATTTCTTGCTAAAAATTACATCAAAAGTGGAAAACATTGGTCATTTACACAACAACAGACCACCATTCTAAACTTTTAGACTATTTTTTTTAGCTCAACTGTCACAGAATGTAAAACAGGATTGTGGGATATCAAAGGCAACGAAGGATATATCTATGCTGCCGTAAAAAAAATATCAGATGAAGGTATCAGGGGACAAGAAGTGAAGCGTCAGTGGATTCGGACATGCCTTGATGCCTTTCTACCTTGGAATGCATCCTCCGAAGGCACCGTTTTAAACTTTTAAACCATTCTGAAGTGTACACGGTGGACACTTTAGACCACGAGATATGATTTGTCAATGGCAGTGAAGCAACATAACTGACGCTGGTAGGTCACATGATAATGACAACATAGCGAATGTACGTCCAGATTACATTCATACACATATACTTACTGTACTACTATACTACTCAAGAGAGTTCACAATTTCAGACAGCCAAAATGATCTGGGTTTACTGGTCACTGACAAAGGGCTGCATCCGAAAACTGAAAAATGCTGCCCTCGGAGGATGTATTCCACGGAATGCATCAAGACAAGTCCGAATCTGTCTCCTGAGATACCTTCAATCAATTTTTGAAGGCAGCATCTATCCTTCTCTGCCTTTGATATCCCACAATAATGTGCTTTCCATTCTGTGACAATAGTGTGGTGCAGGTATTTTTTTATTTAATTACATTTTTCCATACTAGGCTTTTGGATTAGGCCTATTGCTAAAAACAAGCTCTGTGATCAACAAAAGTTTATGATACTTAGACTTTTTGTCCATCGAGATAATTTTCACATATCAACACAAATTTTATGAATTTTGAAGCCTGCAGTCGCCAGAAGTAAAAAGCTAAAGGTAGGCTATAAACGAACTACACCAGACACCACGGTCCCACGACTTTAAACGTCACCATCAATGTTGCTGGGCAATCTTGCCGAGCAATTGTTGCTTGGGCACTTTCCCATTGAAAATGGGGAATACATTTCTATCTGGATAATTTAGATCGGTCATGGGCCTTGTGTCCCATCTGGTTGCCCGTTGAAGGCAACATTGCCCAGCAACATTGCCCTAAAAGTTGCCCTGTGTATCATCACCTTAAGCTTCTGACAACTCATTCAGTTTTTATCTAAAATTATTTTCCCAGAAAGTTTGAGTTAGAACAGTTTATAAGACAATTAAATAAGCATAAGGGTGTAAAAACGGACTGAGCACCTGTTCGGCGCATGATGGTGTTTAATGTCCCCGACTGACTCTGTAGTCTCATTTAGCCACTTGTTAGAAACCGCCTTTTTCCAAGACACGTAATACCTTAAAAATCACGAGTGGGGTATTACTGATGTATTTTATGTCATAGAATAAAACCATAGACCTTATTTAAACCATTTAACAAAAAAACGATTAAAAAAAAGTAAAAACCACTGCTAAAATGCTCACTTGTTTCCATGTTTTGGCCTACAAAAAAAAAAAAGTTTTACCGGTTTCCACTTTTGATGTCATTTTCTTACGAGAAATTACTATTGTACTTATTAAATATTCGCTTAGTTATCACCAAACTCTCTATTTTGCTGTAGACCATTAAACCGCTAAGCTGCCACATCAGTTTCGTAACGTCACCTTCCTGTGCAAACGCTGCTGCCTGCAAAGGCATTGCCTTATTGGACCATATAGGACAGCGAGGCAGTCTGCCTTTTTCAGCCACATATTTAATTAGTGCTAATTTAGTGAACCAACGAAGGGAAAAGTAAGTCACTTTAATAGCTGTACAGTAATATTGTTCACAAATAAAACATACTAGAAATAAATATGTTTAATTATGACATGACCGCTTTAAATACAGGTTGGTTTTAACAGCATTTGATGTTAAATGTGCAAAAACCACACAACCCAAAATATGTCAATCATTTTAGTTGTGTATGCAAATTATAAATACACTGTAGGTTATAAATGACTTTGTTTGAATGAGTTGGAATCAACAAACTGTGACCGCTTTTGATTCAGTTCTTTGCAGCAAACTGTTCGAATGAATCGATTCGCGAAATTGAGTGGAACTTCTCATCCTATTTGAATGAGATCGGCGCTGCCTATGGCGCTGCGGTGCTGCCCGCGCTGCCCTGTGATAAAACTTGCTACGGTGTTGTTCCGGCTCTCTAAGTATTTTATTGGTAGTTGAATATGAAGGGCACACACATCTCTGTTTTTGATTGGTTGGTAAAGATTTGGAACCGATGTCAGGGGAGTGTCAGTCACTTTCAGGAAGTTCGTTGCAGTCTGTTGCGGTGAGACAGCCTGCACTGACTGGATGAAATGAAACTGTGATTATCAACATTCTTCCTCTGTATAACATTATACTTCTTATTGATTGTTGACATGCTTTTATAAGGCGGCGTTATTGTTATTACTAGTTTGTTTGTTAAACAGTGGTTAAATAAGGAACCATTAAATGAATGACAGGAACTTTACATTGCTCTCTTCAGTCATTAGGATTATTCGTTCTGAAACTTTCTACATGACAATTTAACATCATGGCTCCAAAGAAATACACACTACCCCGTCCACTTCCAGACGGATGCATTTTAACAGATTCAGAAAAGAAAAATTGGCGCATCGGCAAAATCATTGGAAAAGGTGGTTTTGGACTGATCTACTTGGGTAATAACTTTATATTCTGTGTTAATGTGAAATGCCTTCATCATTTCAGTTTCATCTATGGCATTAGACATGGTGGCACAAGAGTTCAAAGACCTGAACATTTATATTGCTAGTGCACCTTGAATTTTAAAATGATTTTCTAAAGGTGTGCTTTGTTTTTTTGTTCAATATATTAAGTTACAGTAGTGTTATTTTTTAATGTTTAGAATAATGGTATTTTTTATTTGTTTACATTTTACAGCCTCTCGGGATGTGAATGTCCCTGTTCAAGATGACACTGATTTTGTGATCAAAGTGGTAAGAAATATATTGAAACAGTTTGATGAGATATCACCCAATACATGTGCTAAGTGTCTACAATTTCTATATACATTTTCAGGAATATCATGAAAATGGACCTTTATTCTCAGAATTGAAATTTTACCAACGAGCAGCAAAGCAAGATACTAGTAAGATTCTTTTTCTTTTCTTTTTTTCCACCTAAATTCTCTCCATATTATGTAATGTAATTATATTGTTATGCAAGACATTTTAAGAAAAAAACACTGTAATCTGTAACACTGTACATCTGTAAACAGAAACACTGATTTTATTATTGCCAAAGGATGTAGAGAAACATGTGTGCGTGTTTGGAGTAGTGTTGAATGAAAATACTGAAGACCCCTCATCTTCATCTGAGAGTTCTCAAACATGAAGTGCATGTCACTGATGAAGTGGCTATAGATGTAAATCAGCCTGGCTAGGCGAATTAATAAACCAAAGCAAACATGCACCTCTGTGGTCGTTAGTGCAATCCCAGCTTGTTTGAGCTCTAATTCAGAGAGAGTGACCAAATTGCTGATAATGATGCTGGTTTCTCCAAAGGGCCCCTGACCACCTGTCAGTCTGGTGCACAGCCAGTCAAGACAGATTTCCCTTCCAGCTAGGCTGGAGGAAGTACTTCTTTATCAGTGTTTGAGAGATGCGTATACATATAACTGTATATGTTTATAAATCGCACAAATGTATGCTAAAACATTTTCTAATATCACAGTGAACAAATGGAAGAAGTCTAAACACCAGGAGTTTTTGGGGATCCCAACTTACTGGGGGTCTGGACTGGCTGAAAATAACGGGACAAGGTATGGAGCTTCAGTTCGACTAGGGTTGGCCGTATATGACCACCGTGATATGAGTAATGCATTTCACTGTAGTGGTATATATATATATATATATATATATATATATGCAATTTTGTATTGGTGTAAATTCCTATTTAAATGCCTGTTTTTGATGGACAAAAAATAAGATGACAAATGGATTATACTGTAAGTCTGGGGTTAATACAAAAGCAGTTTCAAAACAGTAAAATAAGTATAAAACGGATAGTTCTGAATCTGATTTGGGGAGTCACATGTGAAGTCATGAAATAGCCAATATATACACATAAATTCTATATTGTTGCTCAGCCACTGTAAACAGTGAAACTGCGCTTT
This sequence comes from Rhinichthys klamathensis goyatoka, assembly GCF_029890125.1. Lineage (NCBI taxonomy): Eukaryota > Metazoa > Chordata > Actinopteri > Cypriniformes > Leuciscidae > Rhinichthys > Rhinichthys klamathensis. Next base: position 906,399 of record NW_026606962.1, read on the forward strand.
GTTTCCTTGTCTTGACTTGTGTGGGACACATTCTGCTTTCGTCACTCTCATGTAAATAATATAAAACAGTCCTTTGCCTGTTGATAAACAGAACAGCAAAATCGTTACGTGTCATATTTACACAGTCACATTAGTATACTCACTGTCATACCATAAAATTTGACATTAACGTCAAAAACATTAATTTCACTCATTCACTTTTTTGGTATATTTAAGTCCATTTAAATGTTGTTGTCTGGTTGTATAGGTACAGGTTTATGGTGATGGATCGGCTGGGCACAGACCTGCATAAGGTGTTAATGGAGAATGGTGGACAGCTGAGGAAACCCGTCGTGCTACAGTTGGGTGTCCTCATGGTGAGACGTGGCTGAACTTCATTCAACATTTAGTTAGAGCTGCTTGCCAGTGTTATTTTAGTAATATTTATGTACTATTATAGTATTCTTTAATATTTTGAATTTGCTTTCATTTTTATATTTTAGTTATTTGGTTGTGTGCTTGTTTTTTTTCTTCTTCTATATAGCTTAAATTAATTTTTTTGTCATTTTAAACTTACTCTTATTTTTTTTCACAGTTGCAATACAACATTTTTCATTTAAGTTTTTTAAAGTTTTTCATTCAATATTTGTATTTTATTTTATTTCAGCTTTATTTCAATTAACAAAAGCGATAACTAAATTGCTACAATTTATAAACCTACTATAATCGTGACCATTGAATATGCGACCTCAGTTAAGGTTTGATTGAACATGGTAAGTGTGACAAGGCAACATTATTTACAGTATTACATAATATGCTGGTTTTTTGAGTAAGCTTTTGTTGCATTTTCTGGGAGTCTGGCTGCCTTGCATCCAGCTCATCTGCCTGTAGGTCATTATGAGGTTACTAAATTATTCATGTTAACCTTCCCCTCTGTCACTTTGCCCTTAACAGCTGGATGTGCTGGAATATATTCATGACAATGAGTACGTCCATGCTGACATTAAGGCTGCCAATCTCTTATTGGGACACAGAGATCCAAGCAAGGTGAGTTTGTATGCACATTACCACAATCAATAAGGGACATCTTGAATGATTGGTTATCTTTTTGGGTCACACTTTATATTAGGTGTCTTTGTACTGATTTTTTTATGTAAGTACATAGTAGTTAATTTACTTACTGTGTTCATGATGTATAGCAAAACACTTTTGCTGCTAAAAAGGTGGGATACAGGTAAGGTTAGGGACATGTTTGGTGGTATGGACAGGTTTAAAGGTGGGTTAAGGGGTAAAAGAAGGGTCAACAGTGTAATTATAGATGTAACTACAGAAATTACTTGTAGGTGTTTTTTAAAATACAAGTACAATGTAAAAACGTATGTACTAGGGCTGAGATTTAAAGATTTAAAAATGCTATCAATCACTTACTTAACGTGAAATTAAGCATACATTATTTATCTTGTTTAAAGCGTTTACTTTGTCACCATTTGCTATATCCAGCAAAGTAAACTATTAGATTAAAGGGGGATTCTCACAAAACTGTATTTTCTGCAAGCCTTTTTTCAAGGTAAATATAGGTGTCTTTCCAAAAAAAGGCACTTAGAGAATTGGAGAAACATTACATAAGGAGTCCATATAATTCATAAAATTATTCACACAAAAGCACCCATGAAAAAAAGCCATTACAGAACAAAACTTTTCAGAATGTTCAGAATGTGTACAGTGCAACATCAAAGAGCTTGTTTAAAACTTTTTAGAGCTTGTTTAGTTTTAGATGTCAAGTTGCAATACTGAACAGGACCACATGGAGATGCCAAAAAAATTAAAACAACTAAACCAACTGCCTTGACCTGACTGCATTATGCCTACTTCAGAACATGGATATATTCTAAATTACTAAACACAGAAACAAACACATGACAGATACAAACATCCTGAATGTGTGTGGAAACAACTTGAATGTACTGAAATGTCTATGCATAAATACAATGGGAGATCAGTGCATCGAGCGTACACATACACGGTTTGTTTGCGCATCAGTATAACGGACTCGCGCGTGTATGACTCCTGTACGTCCCTGCAATTGTCTTTACCTTGATTACAGTCCACATCCATCAAAACTTTACTAGCGAGAAGCTGGTTAGCTTTATCCAGCCGAGAAACGTAGTTTGTGTATCATCTGGTCATACAACGGTGGGATGTTTTGACGTTCCGTTCAGTCTGTATTTCACACAGTGCGATGTGTGAGGGCTCGCACTCTTCAGAAACAATCACAGAATATGACAGAGCTCATGTTTTAAAGCTAAACAGACAGACTGAGAAGAACAGACAGTTCTCTCTGACATCTCTGATGCAATAAGCCTGGACTTCTAAGATCATGTAACTGCGTGACGTAAATTACGTTAATTTCGCGTTCTTTAGTCATTTATCTGCATTATATAGCCCGAGTATGTACACAATGCGTGCATTCATTGTATCAAATGATTGTTAGTACATAGTAGTTAAAAACACCTAATATAAAGTGGGACCTCATTTTGTGTACTCAAATGTGGCACATGTTTGTATTATTTGAATAGAATGTTTGTATTATTTTCATTGATCGTCTACTAAGATGGCCCGCCAGCATTGATGACATTTGGAACTTAAGTATAATGGAGTATAATCAATTAAAGTCTCAGTCTGCTGTCATAACTTGACCCCATTTCCTTGTGCTTTGCACTAAAATACCATATACAGTAGGAGAGATTCAGTTTGAAAGAAAATGTCTTTGGGATGATTTATGCTGACTTTATCTTTTGCAGGTGTACTTGGCTGACTATGGACTGTCATACAGATACTGTCCTAATGGAGAGCATAAAGAGTACAAAGAGAACCCCAAGAAAGGACACAATGGCACCATTGAGTATACAAGCATTGACGCTCACAAAGGAGTAGGTAATGTGAAATCTGTCATTTATTTAATCTTTTTAAACCACGCTGAGGTATCACTGAGATAGAAACATATTCCATTATGCACAAATGTCCTGTGTTTCCCAGTTAAAGTCAACATAAATTGCCATTTGCAACCCATTTTACTTTCATAATTTGAAGTATTTGCGTGTATATAAGTGAAACTGAATATTCAGTGAGATAAAAAAGTAGGGAATTGAAATAACATGAATCAATGTATTAGCGACAATTAGACCAGGAACATGCATCCAGGAAGTAAATAGGGATAGTTTACATTTCATATTAACGTTAAAGTAAGAGGTTCACCAAAAAGTATGAATTCACTATCCAGATTACTCGCCTTATAATGGGGTCTGTTTATGTGGCTGGGACTTGTCTGTATCATGTCCTTAACTTTGGGTCACACTATTGGAAACACATTAACTCGTAAATTGTGTACAGCCCTTTTTATTGGATATTGATTGTTCTATCCATGCTTACTTGGGCAGACTTAATTCAAGAAATCCATAATTAGTCAAAGTCATAACCTGCATCTTGTATGCATTTACTATTAATTAAAGCTTTGATGTTTTGTTGAACTGGGACTCAAAGCCAATATCTCTGCCTGTGTTGGCCATAGGATATTACAGGAGTTCAATACTGAATACACTGTGGTAAAGCTTGCTAATAGCCATGTTTCTGTTCCTTTTAATTTTTAAAGCACATGGAGAAAAGACAAGATGCCCAGTCAGTAGAAAAATATTTTTTAAAGTTTATTTATTTATTAAATATGTTTAACACGATAATATTTTAAATGTATACATTTATTTAATTTTATGCTATTAGAGTTTGAGTTAGGGCTATGCGATTAATCGAAATAGAGTTTCGACTTTAATTTTGGCTTCCAACGATTATGAAAATACGATCATCGAGATAAAGCGATTATTGTGCCTCATTGTGTTCCTTTCAGTAAAATCATGTAACATGACTTTCGTAAAACGGGACATGCTTGATATTAACAAGAGTTACTAAAAGCACGAAAGAGAACTCCCGCTGTTCCTCAGGTGGCTTTCTGTGCGCATGTTCTGAAACTGAGCGGAACACGGACAAACAAGCTTTGGGTGTGCACCTAAACAGTCAAATACATGCAAAAGTATGTCAAAATCCCGGGCTTGGTGAGTATTCACGTAAACCCAGTTTGTTATGTCTTAAGTGAATGTAAACAGTTGTGAAAAATAAAATGTTTATCAGTATATTGGATCCGTGCATTAGGTCTTAAAGGGGTCATATAATGGTACATGCACTTTTACAAGTTGATTGTACTGAAATGTGTGTTGGCAGTGCCTGTACACAAACATCATAAAATGATAAAAATCCATCCAGTGTTTTTGTTTTAATCTCCTTATATGTTTTCCCCTGCCTCAAATCGAGCCGTTCGAGCCTGTGACGTCACACACTCGGAAGCCCCTCCCACGATTGTTGAATGACAGCCGTGTTTCAACACAGACCCGCCCTCGCTCGTGAGCGAGCTGTCAATCATAGTCTGCGCGGACCGGCGCGGTCATTGTTGATATGCTGGAGCACTGTCTATGAGCAGAATGGCGTCTAAGCGAAGTGGTGTTCTGTTCTTGGGTGTAATAAGGAACACAGCAGTCATTTTAATGTTCCTAAATCCGAACCGCTGAAGACGCAGTGGCTGTGTTTGTTTTCGAAGGGAATATTCCCCACGAGCAACGTCAATGCTTTCATATTTGCGCGAATCATTTCACACACCAGACTGCTTATAAACGAGGAGGGTCAGTATAAAGCTGGTTTTGCTAAGAAGCTGCTCCTGGACCGGTACCAACTATTCGTGTTCCTGCTGAACCTCCAAAATAACTGAAGTGAGTGTAACGTTTTATTAACCTTTAATATTTATATTAATCTTTGCAAATCGCTAGATGCACGCTTCACAATGAATGCGTCTAAGGTTTACACTCAGGGTACATTACGGCATGTTTTCTATGTACGACGTTCTCAATATAATTCATAATCCCACGTCTATAATGAACAATGCGTTATGGTTATTGTGTTATTGTGTTACAAACGGTGTACGCGCAGAACAGAGAGGCGGGGTGAGCAAAGCTCATTATCATTTAAAGTCATATGCACTGAAACGACGTGCTGAAAACAGAGCTGTTTTTGACCAGGTAAAATAAGTGTTTTCTTACAATACTAATGAGATTTTTTAATTAAAGTATATTACAAAGTTTTAATTTAGACTCTAAAGAATCATATTAGCTTGTACAAAAATTGCATTATATGACCCCTTTAAAGTGACAGCGGCCTAATATATATTCTGCATGTATGTGTCATTAATGTTAACCAGAGAACAAAAGACAAAGAGAAAAATCACTAACTGTTCTAAACTCAATGACATTTGTTGCTTTAATAATTTATATATTTTTTTATATTGTCTTTGGTTTACTTATTTTCGATAATTTTAAGGACCTTTTTTGAACTTACATTAGTTAGTATTCTGCTGTTGTATCGAAATTTCGACAGAGCAACCTTATTTCCAGAAAATATATACTTGATAAATATCACTATTGTTAAATAAATTACTCGTATAAGGTTTTGGTCAAATGGCCCACCCATGATCGTGTTAAATAATCGTGATTACAATATTGACCAAAATAAGCATGATTATGATTTTTTTGTGTGCCATAATCGAGCAGCCCTAATTTGAGTAACTGTTTTTAATAAAACAATTTTTTTAACTTGTTTCTATTTTATTTTTGGAAATGACTTTTTTTTAATAATATCATGCCTAATTTTCTCACTTTATATAAATAGGGCTGCATACAGTACATCAACATATAAAGCTAAATTTATCTATTTTTTTAATGACTTTTAAGGGGATTCTCATATTTGGGGGTCCATGGCATAAAAAAGTTTGAAAACTCCTGGCATGACAAACCAGAGTTTCTTACTGTATGTGGATTGAAACCTTCTCCCTCCATATTTTTCTTTAACAGTATGGTGTTTTCATAGCATTAGGATGGTTTTATATGTGGAGGATGAATGCATGTGGGAATGCATATGTGTATTCCTATTTAGATATAAAAGGGGAAAAAAAGTGCATGAATCTCTGTAGCTCATAACATGGACCCAGTAAAACACATTGTCTGATACATCGGAAAGTAAATCATGCTCAGGTTCAGACCAAGGTCTGGCTGCTTTTAGACCATGCTCTTACCTGAAACAATTTGTTAACGTTTCATGTACAGGATTCTACATATGGTCCTGATTCCGTCTTTCTGCTCTGTAAATGTATGGCCAGTTGTACTTTGTAAATCACACTGCATATGGCAAGTGATGTAACACTCGAGAGTTTATAAAAACACCTAACCACTGACACACCAATTTGAGAGTTCAATGTCCCGATCCACTCCCAAAGCTAAACTCAAAGCAGCAAGGCCGTAAATTTGACAAACCTCGTTTGCGCCACTATTAAACAATCCGCAGCCGAGCCGACATCACTGCACTAGACGTCTTGACGGAGGACACTGACAGCTGTTGTGTAGGTCATTAGCACTGACTGCCCTGTAGATGAATGGAGATTGCAGAGTGTTTCTTTTCTTTTGGCCCCTAGCACCCCGTGTAGATGTTGATTTGTAACCATGGTGAGGAGTGCAGAGACGGGCACTTCGTGTCCCACTGAAGCCTTTGCTAAAGGCCTAATTATCACCTGTAGGGTTGAATTGAGCTGGCTGAAATTCAGGAGGAGAGGTTCAAGAGTTTGACATGGCGCTTTGGATAATCACAATAACAATAGGCCATAATTATGAACAACAGCTTCTATCTGATGGAAGGTGTTGTGCTCAGCCTAGAATGCATCGTTCTTGTGGATCGGCCTTTTTATAAGTGAATCGGTGTCAGGACTAGGCCAGGCAGCCCACCCCTTCTGCTCCATATTACAGAGTCGTACTAAATGTTTACAGAGATGGTCTTATTTTGTGCACTTTGGTCCCTAATCATAGTACCCTTTCTACATGGCACTTAAGAGGCATTTTTCCAAGGTCCCCTGTAAGGGATGTTAAAATCTTTTCTATTAAAATGTGTGTTTGCTAAATTAGTTTGGTCAAGGTTGAAGAAAAATAAAGAAAACCTATATACGTGGCCTAATGGTGTTGCTGGCTAGCGGGCTGGGAGGCTGACTCTGTAATAGGCATGGCAGGATCAATGATGGTCATGGATTTAGGCAGAGATTTTCCCTTTTGATGAATGCAGTCAATAGGTAATTTCTCAGGAGATGGACTGCAGTTACAGTATTGAGTTAATACACTCTCTAGGCACGAACAAATGATGTGCCTTAATTTACGCGTATTGATGAGGTTGGAGCTTTTCATGAAGGGACAGGCTTAACAGGAGGTTCACTCCCATATACGAGTGAAACTGACAAAACCATCCCATTCAGATTTAAATGTAGGCAAACATAATTCATTGAGGGTCCTTAGTTTAAAGTCAATTCGTAATTGGTTTAATAGCTGGGATCCGAAACGAATATTTCATAACTAAATATGACTGCTGTCTGTCTGGTTGGCATAAGACTAATCAGTTGGTTGAAGTGAGGCCGTTTCACACTCAGTGCTCATAAGCAGATGTGGTGATGTAAAAACTAGACTGGGATATATTCCCATTGAGCTTATGCAAGTGTGAAAGAACTCTCTTGGGCTTATTTGAAGACTGAAACCCCTTGTACTTATTCCAAAAGTATTAATCTCTTCTGCTCCCAAGGTTAAGAACAGTTGCATAGAGTTTTTATTTTATTTTTTAAACATCTTTTATTGTTCTCATGGGCTGCACGCAAAACAAACATGCCTGTGACCAGTGTAGTCTAACTTTTGTGAGCTGCTTCATTTTAGTGAATCAAAAACAAGTGTAGCCTGATTCCTGCAACCAGTGACTCTTGTGAGCCCGTTCTTTTTAGTGAATCAAAAAGATACAGAACGCACTGTGTAGCCCAATTTCTGAAATGAAGCATGATTTCTGAAACAATTGACTCTTAACCGGTTTAGTGTAGCCCGCTATCCCTTTGAAAGCTTAAATTTCCATTGTTTGTGTTTTGAGTCCGGTTCTTTGAATGGATAGTTCAAGAAGATGAGTTACTGATTTGAATCAATCTGACACACTGCCCAGTATAATGTACAGAATTATATATGAAAGAATATGTACAAAAAATGTACATTAGAACTGCAATTTTCAATATTGGAATCGAATTTAATCAAATAAAAATTTGAATCAAATAAAGAGCTTGTGAAACAGAATCAAACTGATTTGGGAAATTGTATCGATTCCTAGCCCAGGGTAGAGGTAGAGTCTTTATTGGGATATTAAACAAATGTAAGAATAATAAAAGACAAAGTGGCCATGTAAGAAGTTTTTAGTATGCAAAAGACATTTACACTAGATGGCAGTTGTGTAATGTGTTACGGCCGAGGTGGAGATGGAGGCGGTCTAAGGAGCACATACAAACACTCTCAGGCTCTTCTCTTAAGGCCAGTAGAGACCCCACGGAATCCAGAAACATGTGGAAACTATTTGGGCCCAGACATTTATTTCTTTGTTTTACTGCTTGGCTCTCTGTCGGAGAGAGTGTCGGGCTGGGCCACAGGCTGTCTGGATCATGTCAGAGGCCGTCAGGATCAGGTTCCTGGACGAGTCGCCAGACCAGACAAAGGAGGAGGGAGTGTGAGAGAGATGTGAGGAGTGCTGGTGGGAGGAAACTGACCTACTCTTTCAACTCTCAGCCCCTCTAAGAAAAGCCCTGTTAGCCTGTGAGGCAGGCCAGGGCACCAGCTGAGAAAACAAAATACTACTCTCCATCACCCCTCCTCATTCTTCGCCTTTTTTATAGGGGCATATTTCAGCAGCCAATGGACGGGTCATTCAATCAAAGAGTTTTAACTCTCTTCTCAACCAAGACTTAACTTCTTTTCCTTATCTTCGCTTTCTCCAACAGCTGCATCCAGACGAGGAGACTTGGAGGTGTTGGGCTACTGCTTGCTTCACTGGCAGTGTGGAACTCTTCCCTGGCTCTCATCTCTTAGGAACCCAGCTGAGGTTCAGGAGGCCAAGGCCAAGTACGTTCCCCTTTTCACCATAGGTCTAATTGTGTACAGTGGCTGCTGATCAGAGGCTTTCTGTGCTTATTCAGCCTGAATTATTCACTCAACTGCTTTATTAAAGCCTTAAAACTAAAAAGGTGTATAAGGCCACATATTTTCTTTCTTGTCTGGAAATTTAAGCAGTGGAGTACACCGCTTTAAAAGGATCTGCGGATCATTAGAAGAGAGAACGACAAGTTCTTCACAGTGAAATTTTAAACGTATATTGTAAGATTCTGTGAGTCGAAAGCAAAGAGGTGTTTTCAGATGCATTTTTACAACAGGACCTCTGTTTAACCTTCCCCTTTATCATCTCTTGACCACAGGCTGATGTCCAACCTGCCAGATTCTGTCCTGAACATGTCCATGTCTGGCTCCAGCACGGGTAGGTGCACGTGAGTGTGCAGACCATTTGCTTTGATCAACAAGGTATGGGGCAGGGACTTAGATTCCTCGCCATCCCCACAAGCACAATCTCCTTGCCTCTCCTTCATCAACGGATTCTAGTGTCCCTGCAGTATCTTTTCCCCCTCCACAGGGAGCGAGGGCACGTGCGTCTTCTGAAAAGGGGCTTTGTGATCTATGATTATGATGAGGCCTTATTCTCCCAACCTTGAGAGGCTGGCTACAGCTGGACCAGAAAGATAAGACCTCTAACATGCATCAAGGCTGCACATGTGGTATACATTCAGCGAGGCTGCCACAAAGAGAACGCGCACTGGCGTAACACTGCATCCAGCATATTTATTACAGTGAAGAATGGAAGGTGCCCATATTAGACACACATTTGTGCTCTCGTATGAACGGAGAGGCCCCTCTACATTGTGCTCCTGCCACTGTCCATTTGTTAGGAAGATGTGGTTTTTGTTTCCTTAGGAATGAAAATGAAGTCTGCAGACGCAGGTTGTCACTTGGCCGGACATTTGCGAGTGTGTTCAGTAAGCATCTAGGTCAACAGCAGGATGCATCAACATAAAACATGCAGACCAGCTCAGTTGGTGTTTATCTGCAAATTATGCAAATACTCAACCACGGTCAACCTCCACAGTAGCCCTCACTTGTGTAGTTTCCAAAAAAGGACACATTTGGGATACTCTACATCAAGGATATTCAATTAAAGTTCCAAGAGGTCCGGTCTCTAGATTTCCTTCCCACTGGACAATATTTGTTTGGAATGGTTATAAATTTCCATGGGTGGCAGAAGTACTTTGTAAAACATAAAAAAATCCCAAACAGTTAAAATAGTCATCAAAGATGAGTATATTGGGACCTCAGAGCCAAAACAGTGGTGTCTGAGAATTTTTCACAGAAAAACAAATTCATCAGTTGAGCCCAATTGGATATGATTATTAAAAGGTAAGATTCAGGCTATTATTAGGGTTCAGGGTTTTCCTCTTGGAAGTCTGCACAATGTTTACATTTTGCTTAAAATAAGTGTCTACTAAAAACAAACAAACAATGTACATAATAATCAAAACGCCCCGTCATCACTAGCAGAAAACAAAATTAACTAGTAATTTCAAAGTTTTAGTTGTCTTTCCTTGCCATCTACACATTATTTTCACAATTACAGTATGTAACTAAGGTAACTGTTCCTTCAAGCAAGGGAGATAAAAAAAAACTAACTACAATGTACTCACACAAAAGAAAAAAGATTTATTGACAAATAAACCAATATAACAATAATATATATAATCATAGCAAATACATTGTAGAACAAAAACTCATCCCCCCTCTAATGATATTAATAACCAGCCAACCCTCTATAAACCCCAATACAATCCCAACTTTGTCACACAGAACAATTGAAAATAAAGCAAAAAGTAAATTACACAAAAAAAACCAAAATTATATTACATAAAAGTATAACAAACTCAAATATACTCCAAGCCAAAAATTAATTCCATTGCAAACTTAAGTCTCAAATCAATAGTTCATGTGTTTTAAACCATCAATATACACTGAACAAAATTATTAATGCAACACTTTTGTTTTTGCCCCCATTTTTCATGAGCTGAACTCAAAGATCTAAGACTTTTTCTATGTACACAAAAGGCCTATTTCTCTCAAATATTGTTCACAAATCGGTCTAAATCTGTGTTAGTGAGCACTTCTCCTTTGCCGAGATAATCCATCCACCTCACAACTGTGGCATATCAAGATGCTGATTAGACAGCATGATTATTATGGAAGCATATGGGTAGCAATATTCAATTTGAAATGTAATATGCAAAATGACAATGCAATATGTAAAATGGCATTGCATTCTGTATTTAAATTTACATTTTACATTACCATTCTAGCAACGTTTGGTGCAAAATGAAAAGGCAAATGTAAATTATGTAATTTCATTTTCAATTTCATACACTAGTTTTAATATGCATATTGAAACGCTTTATAAGTTGCAAAATGAAAATGAAAATGCATTACAGAAATGATTAGATATGTGTAGCATGTTCAAGCAAAAACTGTGGCAAAATGATCATTCAAATGTTATTTTTCTTAATTGCATTTACACTCACAGTCAAGACACTTGCGATTGCATTTTCATGAAATGTCCCGCAATGAATGTAGCAAAATTCAATGTGCACATTGAAAATGCATTCCGAGCCGATCACGCCCCCTCCTGCCCTGTCAATCACTGCATCAAGGCGGGGCTTAAGTTGTGTTGTTTCTCTCTATGGAACCAGGTACTTGGAAGCATGACGCCTCCGGATCGAAGTGGTAGGACACGGGGTAAGTTGGCAGAAAGAGAAGAGACAAGGGGTCGGTAGTGTGACCGCAGCCGCAGGTAAAGCCGGGTGTCACCCCATTTTTTTTTTTTTTTTTTTTTGCCAAAACGAGCACTTTTCGTACATACGTTCTATGGTCACGTAAGAGTGTGATCGTCAAATACACTCCACAGTCCAGACCCCGAGTGAAAGTTGGCAACCCTAGGTCTAACCGTTTGACGACCGTCGACCGACCCCCTTGTCTCTTCTCTTTCTGCCAACTTACCCCGTGTCCCACCACTTCGATCCGGAGGCGTCATGCTTAAGCTGGACGATGGTCTTTCTAAAGGGGCAGCATTTGCACTTTGTCGCTCTATTGCTTGTGCAGCTTCTCGGAGTTCCATAGAGAGAAACAACACAGCTTAAGCCCCGCCTTGATGCAGTGATTGACAGGGCAGGAGGGGGCGTGATCGGCTCGGAATGCATTTTCAATGTGCACATTGAATTTTGCTACATTCATTGCGGGACATTTCATGAAAATGCAATCGCAAGTGTCTTGACTGTGAGTGTAAATGCAATTAAGAAAAATAACATTTGAATGATCATTTTGCCACAGTTTTTGCTTGAACATGCTACACATATCTAATCATTTCTGTAATGCATTTTCATTTTAATTTTGCAACTTATAAAGCGTTTCAATATGCATATTAAAACTAGTGTATGAAATTGAAAATGAAATTACATAATTTACATTTGCCTTTTCATTTTGCACCAAACGTTGCTAGAATGGTAATGTAAAATGTAAATTTAAATACAGAATGCAATGCCATTTTACATATTTCATTGTCATTTTGCATATTACATTTCAAATTGAATATTGCTACCCATATGCTTCCATAGATTATTGCACAGGTGTGCCTTAAGCTGGCCACAATATAATAGTTTGTCCTCTTCTCATTTTCTGCAGTTTTAGCAAAAGAATTAATCTATTTTGCTGTTCACTGTTTTTGCTACTGTGTTGTTAAACTAACCAAGTCATCTGCAGCTCTAAATGCGGCGAATTAGAGTCTTTAGCAGTGTGGAAAGCAATGCGCACAGAACGGATAGGGATTGAATGAAGCGCGTTTGGTTCTAGATACAAATATTAAAGATATAGCGCCGAAAGACCCTTAAGGCCTGTTCACACTGGGACGAATTTCACGCGCGATATTCGCCGACGTTTAACGCCTCGTGACTAAACAAAGGGCGCCAATGTGAGTGTGCACACCGACACGAAAAACGCCACGCGTAAAAGCGTCATTTTTTAAAAAACGCCTCGGGTTCGTTTTTTTTGTTTGACGCGGTCTTGCCGAGCACACATACGTAACGGCGAAGAAGATATACGCCAAGATGCGTCTACACTGCCGGGAAGAAATAAGACGAGGAAGATGCAAGGCAAGATGAATGTAGAGCTGCTGGTCTCGTTGGTGTCGGAACATAAAGTACTATATGACAAACGCGACAGCGACTACAAAAATCTTGATAAAAGAGAATGTTATGGAGTGGTATTGCAGAGCAAATGGGCGCCATCTAATGTCAGGGAATGAATTTGCATGTTCACTCAGCTCATCGTCAGCGAAAATCGCTTGGGTGTGAACACAAAAAACGCGTTGAAAAACGCTGCCGAATAACGCGCGCTGATATTCGTCCCGGTGTGTACGAGCCTTTACGGCAAATGAACCTGAGCGATTTTTAAACACTTTAAACTGTAGAAACGGTAAAATGGTGCTACCGTTGTAATTATGTCTCATGGAACAGACAGTGAGGACCTCTGCTCTACATGATGAAGGGTTTCGAAAAAAGTTTCCTGCTTAACATCGGATTTTCAGAATTGTTTCTGTGTATCAAAGGGATAGTCCACCCAAGAATGAACATTCTGTCCTGTCATTTCCTCACCCTTATGTCGTTCCAAACTTGTATTGCACATGCTTCTTTCTTCTGTGGAGTACAAAAGAGAATATTTTGAAGAAGTTTCAGCTAGTTTTGTCCATATTGTGAAAGTCAAAAACATTAAGATGATGTGGAATTAATTCATACAAATGGTATAGTCCAAGTCAATCGTCATGACGTTTGGTCACGTGACGTGCGAGAATCAATGAGGTTTGATTTTATTTGTTGTTTGAGGTTTGTGTGTGTGTATCAATGTTTTGATTTGATTTAAAAGTGAATAAAGGCTTAAATTGTGACCGGTTTCATCATACAAAGTGTTCGTGTTGCATTGGAAGAATTACAGTATACCAATTGAGTTGTATGGATTAATTTCATGATACTTGAAAGTTTTGGACCCCATTAATATAACTTTAATTGTTTGAACAATGACAACTGAAATGTTCTTCAGAATGTCAGTTTTTCGGTGAACTATCCCTTTAAGTTTAGCATATTCAGATGTCTTTCTTTTTGACCCCTTGCAGAAATAGCCAGGTTCCTGTCCAGCGTGAAAAACCTCGGCTACAATGAAAAGCCAGACTACCAGGCCTTCAGAAAGATTCTGTCAGCGGCTGGGCCACTGGGCCCATTGGACTTCTCCAGGCCAAGAGCGTTCGATATGGCCAGGCCAACCACACAAAGGGTGAGTGTGAGATGCTTTGGCACAGCAGCCCGGTAGTCTTAATAGAGACCATATGAGCTGGGGCTGGAGCATTCAGAGCAGCCTGTGGGCTGCGGCAGATTTATCTGTCTGGGAGAGAGAAGGAGATGCTCAGGTTTGGGAACCCTCTTCTGACCCTTTCCCAGCTATACTGACTCCCACTCCTGCTCAGAGCCGTCTGACTGGCCTATTGGCGGCGTTGGAGTTGGACCGAAGTGATGTGGACGAGAAAAAAAAGAAGAGATTTACACAGTGGTGACAGACTCAGAGTTACCGAAGGTTCTTAGCCTGGGGCCACAGCTCAATGCAGTGTCAAAACCATATAAGAGAGCTATTTAATTAAAGCGCTCTTATTTATTGCAATCACATGGACACTTATATTTTAACGTCTATATGCACATTTAGAATCAAACTGTGTAAAATACACCACACTGAATTCCTGCACTCTATTACGCTGGCGAGAGACAAGAAGGGCACTTTTCCTCTTTAAATGGAATGAGCTGGTGAATCTTGACCGTGGTGTCGTAGGTTAACCTTTGGTGACCTTGCCAAAAGGCTTATTGGCTCTCAAGAGGTCTGGAGTGGAGAGACCTTAATTCCTCTGGAATCACTTCACAGTTGATCACTGCCAACTTGAACCGCTGAACTTTACGAATACCCGAGCAACCCAATTTGGGGCTGTTGAATACACACATTTTGCAGAGGCCAAAAGATCGGCAGTTAGAATTGCCTCTCATTTTTATGTGGAGCTGTCCAGCAATTTGATCTGTGGTTCAATAGAGAAGGCTCAATGTGATTTGGAAGAAGGGTTGGTAAATACCCTCAGTGCTAAGGGTGTCAGTTACTCTCCTTGTGTCCCTGATATTGAAACCACTCTGCATACTTGACCCCCTGCAGAAAACATCTCAGTTCTACAGTTTTAGATTGACCTTAGCATTTTCAAGTGTTTTATAAATAAAGCATGAATCATACAAATGATGATTTAAATAATGCAAGATATGTGCACATTAATGAACTAAAGATTTCTGTGAAATTTTGCCTGCAATGAAATGTCATAGTCAATAGTTGTCCATAGCCAATAGTGTAAAAATGTTTGAAGCACAGCACAGACAGAAGTTACTTTCAAACCAAGTGGCTTTCCGTCGATCAAGGGCAAATTGCCTTTACCAACTTGAACCCGATGCGAAATCTGCATTGGGACATTTTTTGCCCTCTTGCAGAATTCCAGATCACCTGCATTCCTATTGAAATCACTGGATTTTGCCTATGAAAATTTGGCGAACAATGCTAAATGTGAACGCACCTTTACTTGTGTACTAGAAATAATGGCAAATAGTGACATTGTGGGAAATTAAGTGTTGTTCCACCCTGGTTCATAAAATGAAAGCTAACCAATTATAGTGAAATATATAAATGTAATAGGATATATCTTTTTTGCAAGGCCTATAAAAAGTTATGCTGGTTGCAATTATAAAATTATGATTATAAATTTATCTTAACCATGCTTTCTTAAATGAAAATTTCTACAATTCAAGTTTCAGTGTTGCGCAACATCTAGTCATTCATTGTTTTTCCCCCCCGATTATTTATTTGTTTCTGACTTGAATATGTTGACTTTCTGACTCGGATGTAAGAGCTTCCTTGGTGCACTTGACTAGTGTTTAACCTAAGAATGTGTTTCCCTGAGATGGATTAGGTCATGGTTCTGTTGAGGAAGACTACAGGAAAATGTGTGTTGATGTTGCTAAAACCAGATTGGGGCTGCCAGTTCAAAGTGTAAAGGAATTGATCGTTCCTTCATTGGTGTTCCTTTTTGATGCGCAGGAAATGGCTGCGTTCAAATTTATTTTAATGTTTTACATGTATGGAGAGTTCTTACAAAGCAGTGTGCAGAGTCTTTTTCCTCTGACCTTGGCCACCCTACCTTTAGCACACATGGAAAGCATCAGTGTCAACAGCAAGGGCATTAAGATTTGAATCCCCTTTTCTTTGTAGTTGGATTTTTCTCTGTGGTTCTGTTCATCTCCTTCTAGTCGATGTAGCTTCAGTTCCTTTGAATAAAAGCTAAAACAACACCATCAATGTCCCCCTCGTGTCTCAGCTCTCCTGAAACCACGTCAGGCACCGTGAGGCCAGCAGCTCCTCGTGTCACTCCAACACTCCTGGAGTTTATTTTGCCTACAGCTGACCTCGCTGGTGATCTGTGGCCAAATTTAGTTTGGACAGTTGCCACCTTAGGGAGAGCAGTAGATGTCATTAATCAGGGCAGGTCCTCTCCTCTCAGGATCCAGGTCAGGGAGGGAGCATTATTGCTCTTTCACTCTCTCGTGAATGCTCAGAGACGAAAGCAAGTAAATTCCTGTCATCTAATTTAACTTAACCTCCCACAGGCTGCAAGCCAACCCAAGACTACTGACAAAAAACCAGCCAGGTCAAAGCATGTGGTGTCAGTAGAGGAAGATGATGAGGAAGAGTTGGGTGGGTCCACACCAAACAAAGTCTGGAGCAAGACCAAACGAGAGACACACAAGCAGGTATAATAAAAAAAACGACAACGGAATATTGGTTCTTGTTGGCTAGATGATGTGGGGTGCATTTTTTTAAAGGTTTGGTCAATTTTGTTTTACTGAAAAATACATTATTTTACTATAAATTCTATTGTATTTTACTTTTAAATATTATTTCTGACAAAAAAAAAACAAAAAAACTACAACTTATCTGTCTAAAAGCTAAATCTCATAAAGTGAAACACCTAAAATATCACACTTCAAAAATATCATAAGAAATAAAATTGGAAGATTTTTCTGTTTGTACATTGTTAGCAGATTGTGTGAAAAAGTTCAAAAGAACAACATTTATTTGAAATAAGAACATTTATAAATGTCATTACTTTCATTACTTTTTACTGACCCCAAACTTTTGAACGATAGTATAGTTGTCATATATTAGGAAGAGGGTCTCTCACAAAGGTATCATCTTATTTGGAAGTCCTTGGTATATACATGTAGTGTTATCATTCAGTGGTTTAATACACTCTCATTGGAATTATTTGTTGGTGTCATCTTTACAGAGACCAAACAAAGGTGACATGGCTGCTAAAAGAAGTGCTAGGCAAAGGTCTATGCCTAATGACAGTGATGAGGACCTCAGTGATGAAGATGAGCCCGTCCCTCCACGAGTTCATCCTAGAACAAGAGCAGGAGCACGACACAGACAGGAACACGAACAAGTAAAACCAACAGTAGAGCACAGGCCAAATGACAAATAGACCACAGTCAATCATTCACATCAAAAAGTCATAGGAAATACAAAAATGCTTTGCAATATTTATTGTTTGATACAAACGTGTATTACCAGATCTAATATTAACCCTCTCCTTTATGGTTCTTATAATGTGAAAATATCAAATTTGCTCCAACAACACAGGAAAAGAGGAATGCGGATGTTTACAAGGGAAAGACCTGGTTGACCATGAGGGGGAAACAAAACCGTCACTATAAGAACCAGCAAAAACATACTCAAAAACTAAATGACGACTATGCAGTCCAATGGGAGGACACTGATGATGATGATGATGATGGAGACCACTGGGGAAGTGATGTCTGTGGATTGGAAGATGAATGGACTCGGTACCATCACAAAGATGGCTTTGGAAAGTCAAGAAAATGGCACAGAATGTTGATCTTCCTTCTTGTTACGATATTGACTGTTGTTGGTTGTTGGTATTATCCTTACTGGAGCCGTAACGCCATATGACCACTACTCTGAATGAACAGACTGTTGTTAAGCGTTTCCTGTGACCGTTTTCACTGTGATGGGCTGAAAGAATATATATGAATGGATTTATAAATTGGCATGTTTTTTTTGCACTAGAAATGTAATAATATTTTAATTGAAACTGAATTGTGAATTTTAATAAAGTTCTTTTCTTTGCTATATTTGTGTGATAGAGTTGAATATTACCTTGCTGCAGTAAGGACATTCTCCAAACACAATATTGAAGCTTTGGCGACTGGTGGGCAGACCTCTCAGCCACTGTGAAGACAAATATATCAATAAAAGATTTAAATACCATACAAACACTAACAAATTGGACATTTTTAGGAAATTGTTTTGCGATTGTTCTGTTTGAAATACTGTTAAACTGATTTGCTAAATCTTAAAGCGGTTACCTCATAAAGACACACTTGATGGAAAGGCTGGCCACAGCGCGGATCATTGCAGACCTGATCTGGAATATCTGACTCAAGTCGATAAGAGTAGCAGATGCCACATTCAACACTGAAACTCTTGAGTACACAACCACAAAATTAGATGAGCTTTCACATGTAGTACAACTCGAACTGTCAGTAAAGTAAAAAAAATGAAGTCTTAGTTCTCCCAGCAATGACATTTTTGTCATCATTTATTCACATTTGTGTTGTTTTAAACCTGAAGGATTTTTTATTTTTCCTTGGAGAACAAAAGGAGAAATTTCTAGGCTACAAATCTTCTGGTTATTCTTATATGCAATTGCAATGAATGGGGATAGATGCTTCCCCCTCTAATAAGCAGTGTTTGTTAGCTACATTTAAATAAAAGTAGGTAATTTAAGTAAAGCAGAAATAAATAATCCATCCATCCAATGTCAACTCACTGACTCGGTGATACTGTGACTGGTTCACAGAGTCATTGAGCTGATCATGTGAATTTGTGATTGAATCACTTAAGATTGAATCAGTTTTTGTGAATTGGATCAACCAAATCAATGAAAATATCTGACACAAAAAAAAATATGTTTCATCATTCAGGACTACTTTTCTCATAAATGTGCCAAATTTCAGTAAATAATGAAGCTACTGACTTCAGAAAACATATCGCACGAACCCCTTTTTTTATTATTTAATTAATAAATTGTTGTCCATTCCAACAATCTGACCAGCACTGTACATTTATCAAAATGTCTCCAGCTGTGCTCCACAGAAGTAACTCAGAAAGTCATACAGGTTTGGAATCACATGAAAGGTGAGTACATTTTTCAGTTAATGATTACAGGAAAGACTCTTACGGAATTATAAAAACAAATGAAAAGCATCACTTCACATATTTTGTATCCCTGAGTCTGATCTAAAATTCTGTATTTGAGATTCACTCTGCCTGCTGGTGCACGACAGCTCATTTGTTCCCACAGGGTGGACTCATCAACCCTATATGTGCTTGACCCTCACTTCACACAATCCTCAGACACCTCAGCCAGGCTAGATAATCTTTACACGCCCCCCCCCCCACTGCTCCACTGTCCGTGTTTGCATATTGCTGTTCAGATAATTAGTTGTTTTTTTCCCCTTTCTTTTTTTTTCCCTGAGCCATCCATTAAAAGGATGGAAGATAAAAATTTCAACATCTGGACAAGTAAACTTTTCTCGCTTCAGAATGTTAATGATGGTCAAGAATTAATCTGCGGTACAGACTATGAATAAACACTGCGGCCTTTCAACCTGCGAGCTGAAAGAGAGAAAGCATAAAAAATGCACACAGGAAAAAAGATAAATGGCGGAGCTATGATTAAACAGCTCTTGATAGTGCCGAAGATTCTGCCACCTTTGTTATTGTAATGATCTTATCTGTAAACAACCCAATTAAAGGAAATCCGTACCCACCTCTCCCGATGATAAAAACAAAGAGAAAAGGAGGTGGGGAAAAAAAAAGAACACTGCAAGCTTTAAATGTGATGGTGCTGTGGAACTAATTGTAAGTGGCAGTGTATGAGACGAAAATATGCAACGTACAGATTTTTCGTGGGTGGTAGGCGATGGAAATTCTATCTCCAACACATCCTTCATATTCTGTAGGACACTGCAGTCAGGGTTCCTATGAGGAGAGGAGGAAATCAGACCTTCATGCACTAATTAAACACATACAGTCAAGTCATGATGGTATAATGAATACAGTTCAGTGATTACTGCCCAAAAAATCCAGGATATCACTTTGAGAATCAACGTTCTGGGCCAAAACATTCTCACCACGGGGTTTCAAATTCATTTTATGCTGTAATACATACATCAACTGAAAACTGTCTGCGGTGTGCACATGAAATAGCAAATTTGCATCGAAATATGCAACATCAACTTTGATTTCTCATTAATCATTTTCAACCTCCTTGGGAAAAAAAATGAATTGGAAAATAAGTTTGCTTACCATAAATGCATATTGGCATTCAATTTATTCCGTAAAGGAGTGACAACTGAAAAACATAAGCAAGACTTCAAATTATTAGCAGATTTGTGGTAACGAATGCCAAAAGTATAGGTGCCTTAGTATTAGGTTGATTTAAAAAAAAAGTCTAACAAAGTCTTTATATAATTTTAGTAGTATAGACATAATTTAGTTCCCACAAATATGCACAACGGTTCAAATGTGTAGGGTCGGTTAGATTTTTAAAAATGTTATGCTCACAAAGGCTGCATTTATTTTATCTTCTGTGTCACACGATCCTTCAGAACCATCATACAATTTTTTTTGGATTCTTTGAATAGAAAGTTCAAAAGAACAGCATTTATTTGAAAAGGAATTTTTTTAAACGTTATAAATGTCTTTACTAACTTTTGATCAATTTAATGATCCTTGCTAAATGAAAGTATGAAATGCTGAAAAAAATACTGTAAAAAAACTAATACTGTAAAATAAAAGTTTTGATATATATATATATATAGAGAGAGAATCAAACCGTTTTACTTTTTTTTTACAGTATTGGTATGTTGATGACCCTACAGTAAGCTGTTATCTGTTCTGTCACATCTTCAATTATTCATTATCAAAACCTACACACTTATTTATGTTTTTGTAATAGCAATACACACACTGGACTTCATAATGTTTGCAAAGCACTGGGGGACAAAAATGCCATCAACATAAATCATATCAATCAATCTGCATGGCAAAAACAAGCCCGAGGGAGAGTTGTATATGAAGGCAAGAACTGCACTCACCCCCCCTAATGTAGCCGAGCAGTTTCAATTAACTCTACCTCATCTCTCATTCAGCGTTCCTCACCTGATCGCAGAACGCTGACAGACAATGCACGGCCGCGTCATTTCTTACCTCTAATCTCTATTCTCTCGTAGAAATGCCACAGCAGCGCGGGCGAAAGAACAGGACATTTCCTACGGTGACAAACAGTCTGACAGAAAGGGAAATATTCAAATAATTCAAATAAAACGCGCTCATCATGGCTGTTCCACCCGAGAGATCAATCTGGGAGGGACGTGATAGCCGCACTCTCTGTTTGTCATTTGTAAATGCAAAAAGCAATATTTCTGTCTGACCCCGCGCTCGGAGGGTCCGCGACTGCCACCGTCTTGACTATTGAAGTGTGGATTTAATATCAATGAATAACATTGCTAGGCAACCGACAATGTGTTCTGTGTGCCATTGTCAGCCAAGCATGACCTTGGATTTAAAGAAACAATCACGGCGGCTTAAATAGTGCAAACTGACCTCCATTCCAGCACCATCTCACTCGAAATCTAAAAGCACATTGCGCCGCAAACATATTGCGGGCTGTCAGCTCAGCCGCTCCAGCTGTAACGGTCCTGTCTAAATGCAGTAAAGCATTTACAGCATGTGCACTTATGTACGGAGGTAATTGAAAAACAAGAGCAGGAGAGGGAGGCACGAGTTCCTCACAGACGAGCTGCCTCTCACATGCAGGAAACCGTAATAAAAGCTGTATGGAGATAAACAGAGAGATTTGCAGATATGAAAAATGCCTACCGTGCTCAGCCCCGAGCAAACAGCACTCCGGCAGCATTTTGGGGTGTCTGGGGTCAATTTGTACCTTTATTGAGACATTGTTTCCTGGGGAAGAACAGCAATATGGCAGCTTAATATCACGGGAAATCATTGTTGATGGGCATAGTTGGATGGATGGCAGGAAAATGTGGTGATCTGCAAATAATGAGATTCAAATGTAGTAATATGAATGTAATGTTACCGATGGCGATCCTTCTCATGGAGTCTGCTTTTGTGGGTTTTTCTGGTTCCAACACCCACGTCTGGTCATCTATCTCATCCAGAACCGACCAGAACTCGGACAGAGCCTCAACGTTTATCAGGAACTGACTGTGGACAAGGGCCAAGGTGCTCTGGGTGTAGAAGAAAGGGCAATAAATTAGTTTCGAATGTATTTTTCCTGCAGGAGAGTTGGTTTTTGACTTCATTTAAAGGGACAGTTCAAACAAAACTGAATATTCTGTCATTGTGGAATTTTTTTTAGTTAGTTTAGGCTTTGCAAGTACACCGTTAAGTTGTGGTCCCATTAGCATGTTGGTGAACGTTCACAGGCAAAAAAGGTCCATTGTCTATTGTCAATAGTGTTGCTCACACAAAAGTCACTTTCAAACCAAGCAGCTTTCTGTTGGTCAACGTGTAAATTTGAGTGCCCAACTTGAACCGGTTGTGGAATTTGTGTATGGAAATCTTTCACCTTCATGCGAAACTCTAGATCATGTGGATTTTTCAATTGAAATGACTTAAGTTCGGCTGCGAAAATTCGCCAAACAATGGTAAATTTGACCACACCTTTAGTCAATTAATCTGCTAGCTAAATCTGTACCATATAGAAATGTTCAAATGATTCGTTGTTACACTTTTCATACTTATTAAATATTTTTGTTTGATCAGGCATTATGGAAAAATGGCTACTCACTGAGGTCCTAGGCGGACTTAACCAAATTGTTAACCAGTGTAAACCAAAATTGCAACCGAACTTGATAGCCAATGATACATTTTCATTGTATGGAAAAAACAGGTCTGATGTTTTGCTCTACAGCGGGAAAAAAAGAACGACATAAGGGTGGGTAGATTACAGGATTTCCAGTTTAAAGTTGCAATGAAACGGAGGTAGTGACAAATCTTTTCTTTAGTATTGCGACATCCATCCAAGTGTAACGTCTTACGCAAGAAGAAAAAAAGAGGTAGGCCAGGGACTTAGTTCTATCCATTGGTTGTTGGTTGGACCTGAATGTGAGCTTGCAATCAATGTTTAAGCAGACTAAATGATTGGAGAACTCCAGCATACTTCACCAGAGTGAAGTCTGTCATTCCACTGGATTTTTGATTAGAAAATAGAATAAGATAAAAAAAACCCAAAAAACCCCCCAAAAAAAACAGGCATGGATGATTTGTTACCAATAAGATCAATATCATGCATTTAGAAAATAGATGATAGAACATGCATTTAGCAAATATATAATAGATTTCATTAAATGCCAACTTAAATCAAATGATCTTAAGTAGGTGTAAAACGATTGTATTGACCATGTGCATGTTGCATTTACAGTAAAATCCAGTAAAATCCACAAACATCTGTTTGAATGGACATGGTGCCTCTCAGAAGTGCCTAGATGCTAGAAATAGTATCCTTTTAAATTCTCATGCAACTCTTGATATGCAGGAACAACATTGTTTTTTTTCTCTCTTTTTTTTCTGACATTGGCTGAGCTGTCTTTAATAACTCCTGAACACTTCTGCATATGGAAGATGTTGATACTGTCCACATGTCTGGTTTCATATCACTGCTTTATACAAACTCTTCAGCCCTCTGCCATCAACACTCGGGGAGGAAAAGGAAAAAAAGAAACATTTCCACTGAAGTCTTGCCAAGTCTTCATCAACGACCTGTCAACAAACCATTGATTAAAGCACCAACCAAGAACAAATCAAATATAAAAAGTGACTGAACAGGAAAAGACCAAAACTCATACATCAGCAAACAAGAGAAATTCAGCGATAGCGTTTGATCACTGAGAACCACAGACGACCCATCTACGGTTCGGCATAACGGCTTCCTCTAATTCTAACATATACAAACACAGTAGGCCTCTGTTTCCTTTGGAGCTGTCCAGTGGTGAGGCAGAGCTAATGGTTTGAGTATGACCGCTCATAAATCACAGCTGATGATTGACAGCTGATGGAGTTTGGCCCCGTTTCACTCCACGCTGTCAGAGTGAGGGCGTACAGGTCGCCCACGCCGCTCTGACCTCCGACCCACACTCCTCGCTTTCCACCGAGCTGCCAACTCAAGGTCTTTAATCTCAGCCCAGAATCAGAACGCTTTAGTCTGGACACCAGATCCTCTCTGCTTTTTTAGTGCTGTCTAAGATGAATAGGCTTATTTAGTGTGAAAGAGATGACAGCAGCTGAATTGAAATTTGTGTCATCAAAACTTTCAAACATCCCAAATGATGCCACTGTACGCAATGAAGTTTGCAAACATCGCTGAAGGTTTACATCCCAATTTAAATTATGGAAAATATCATTTAATTATCTTGTCAATTTTATTAGGGCTGTCAAAGTTAACTTAAGATATAAATCAAATATGCAATAATATACATTTTTAATTCATTAAAAACACCAAAAATAAAAGATTAATTGAGATTAATTGTAATAATTATTCCACTGACAGTTTTAACAATAAGAAATATAAAAAACGAACTCCATCCTTTATTTTAAAGGCTAGAATAAATAAAATAAGATAAAATATTAATATATTTATACATTAATAATATATATATATATATATATATATATATATATATAATATCTTTTATTGTTTTGCTTTACTGTATATATTTTTTATTTTATTTAAACAAAGTATTTTTTCTCATCTTTTATATTTCCAGATGGGGGTCCCTCACAAAGACGGCTTCATCATATTTGGGGGCCATAGGCATCAGAAAGTTTGAAAACTCTTGCTGTAGTCAGTCAAAAAATCTGCAGCGTAATATAAAGATAATGTAAACATTCTGAAAAAGCTGATTAACCTGCTCCACCCTGAGAAATATAGATTAGATCTACAAAAAAAACAACAAGTCTATATGTACACAGACAGTGTATTATTAGTCATCTGTGTACTTTTGTGGTGATCCGAGAGAAAACGGGATTGATTTTAGATTGTAAGATGTTAAATCGCATTTGTCAACAATAATTTTGAACCATTGTAATACCTCAACCACATAATACAGCCAATCTCAGCTGATTTAAGAGGGACAGGACTGGCTGCATTTTAGAGGATAAGATCTCATGTGTTTTTCTTTTGTCACATAATTTGTGTGTGCTGACGTTGATTATGTGCCTGATTCTCTGATACATTTCCATACATGTTAAATTGTAGAGCACAGAGGCAGAGCTGAATGAAACACCCAGAGCTGGTAATTGAACATAACAAAACAAATCAAATTACTTCTGTTTTTAGACAGTAGCACTAGGGCAAGGGATGTGCAGACAGCCAAATCAGAAAAAGAGCATAGTAATCTGGATTGGTTAGGGGAAATCTTGGTTAAGGCAAGCACATGTTAATGTGAATGAGCTTTCCCTGAAGCCACACAGGACCGGATGCTCTGATAGGAGAGAGAGCATGAAACAAATATGATGGGTCGATGTGCCAATACAGCACAAACAATTTAACATTGCACAGGTGCAAAGACGCAGCAATTATTTCCCAATTAATGCCGGTTGTGTGATTATAGTTATGCTTTTATTTAAATATATGGTGCAGGCGAG
The DNA here is from genome assembly GCF_029890125.1 of Rhinichthys klamathensis goyatoka. Taxonomy (NCBI): domain Eukaryota; kingdom Metazoa; phylum Chordata; class Actinopteri; order Cypriniformes; family Leuciscidae; genus Rhinichthys; species Rhinichthys klamathensis. The sequence goes on from NW_026606962.1 coordinate 932,333, forward strand.
ATGTCCTCATAATTGAATTTCTCTTGGAAATGTGCCCGAAATGTGGAATGGCACAATGGATTCCTCCCCAGTGAGGTGACAGCATGCTTACTGTTCTGTTAACTCTCCCAATTAGGTCCATCCTCATAATGTTCAATGGTGCATTTTCAGTCATTTAGTGAACAAGTGTCAAGTAAATAAATCAATAATTGCACACAAAAAAGTATGTATTCATTAATGCCCGTGGTCTATAATTGTGATTGTTAAGAAACCACTACATAAAGAAGCAATGCCGGGCTAAACTATTTACATAATACATTAGTGGGACAGTGTGAGTACTAACATTCTGTGAAGTGCAGTACCTTGGAATACAATATAAACATAACTGTACATGATTATGGTAATAATTCATTATCACTGTATAGGGTTGGATCAATATCACAATTTTGATTCTGGTATCTCAGTATAGCTGATAAATTGATACCTCTGGCAACAAATGAACAGTCTTTAGCGATAAAATAAAACTAGCGATGTCAATACATTCAATAATTAAATGGCAATAATTGACATTTTTAATTTCCATCATTTTGTAGTAAAAAACTAATAATTATAATAATATTACTTATTAAATGAGCAGAATGTCAATATTGTTAGCTCTTATGAATACAATATCTTATAAATAGCTTGATAAAATAAACATTGTGTATGCAGTGTAACATCAAAAGTGACTGTATTAAAGGCATTTAATAATGACTGTCTATATTAAAATAGAAAACAATAAACAATAAAATATTTTACAATTACATTTTATACCTAACTTATTTTTGATTAGATAAATGCAAAGCATATAAGGCTTTTCCAAAAGCATTAGAAGAGTTTACCCACCCCAAACTTTTGAGCGGCATTGTATTTACTCTTTTGAAATAGGGGTAAAAATTAATGCAGAGAGCATTGTTTCTCTTTGTGCACTCCAGGAGTAGGGTCCGGGTGGCTGGTTGAGTGTAAATCCCACTGAGACACACTTGCAGCTCTGTGTCCGCCACAGAACAAAGAGAACACCCCGCCAAATCTCCTAATCCATATTATACATTACTCACAAACTCATTGACTCTCCCACAAACACACACAGTCAGTTCAGCGCAGGTAATCATCACTCATTCAAATGTACGTGAGAGGCAGGCAGACAGGCCTTTCTCTTCCCTGAACAGAGGAGATGCATCAAGACATCAGCAGCGCAGCAGGGCTTCGGCCGACAGAAGGCTGCTGTGTGCTGAGCTGGTCTTCTCTGTCAGAGAGCCATGTTCCACTGCCATCCCTCACCCAACACAACGCACAACCCTCCCTAACTCACACCACTGCTGTGCAATATGCCAAGTCGCTTTCATCCACCTCAAAGTAATTGGAGCAAACGTATGACTGAAGAGGAGCCTGTTTTTCAGGGGAGGAGGCGAAAACAGAGGACGATGATAAAAAGAAAACGACAGTGAAAAATGGGTCTCCGTTCTCGCTTTTAATTGTTATACGTAAGAGGAAACTCGTCGAGGCTCATTAGAGCCCGCTAACATATGTAGCTTTCCAGATCGCTGTCCTGTCGGTTTATTTGGCTCTGTTTGAGCCTTTGTGAGAGGAGTTATTGTTTTTTTATGGAAGCAACATCAAAGCGGCAGCGGAACGGAACACCTTTCATCAACAAAAACACACCTTTAAATGCCAAAAAACTTTGTTAATTAAAAACATTGTACTTTAATTGCTATTTAAAAAAAGGCCAATTTTGGTAATGTGATAAAAAGCCAAATCAACTTTTCAGTAACAATATTTCTGTTCAAAAAGTTAAGTAATTTTGGTCTATGCACCTGAGAGGTCCACGTGATGACCAATGGAACAGGAAGATCGGCAGCAAACTCCGGGGCCTCAGCTGGATACTGAAAAGAGAGTAAAAAAAAAGAGAGACATTGATAATCATGGTTTAAAACAGTATACGTGGTAAAAAGGTAGTAATTTAGCAGATGCTTTTATCACTCAAAATGTTAATGGAAGTCTGGTATGGTATTTTTTAAGTATAAAAGTTAAGATTTAGGTATGCAATGTGCATTAATGTTTTTATATTTATATATTCATGTTTTGTGTTATATATATATATATATATATAATTAAATATCCTTCATTGTGCTTATTCAGTGAAATACAGTATAGAAAACATGCTTAGATTATGTATAACTAGATTTGATTGTTTTAGTTGTTAAAAAGTGAAAGTATAAGAAAAAGAAAAAAAGTTTTTTTTTAAAAGAAATGACAGTAAAGACATTAATAATGTTACAAAAGATTTCTATTTCAAATGAATGCTGTTCTTTTGATCTTTCTATTCGTCAAAGACTTATATATATATATATATATATATATCACGGCTTCCACAAAAATATTCAGCTGAAGCACAACTGTTTTTAACATTGATAATAAGAAATGTTTCTTGAGCACTAAATCAGAATATTAGAACGAAGACTAATATAACTGAAGTCTGGTAATGGCTGCTGAAAATTCAGCTTTGCCATCACAGGAGTAATATATATATATATATATATATATATATATATATATATATATATATATATATATATATACAAACCTTAATTTTAATCAAATAAATGCAGCCTCGGTGAGCATAAGAGACTTCTTTCAAAAAAAAAAAAAAAGTACTGATATCATATGTATACTGTATACTATATAAACATTGAACGATAGAGTATATTATATACACTATTAATTTAAATTATATCAGGGTTCCTGCACACTTTTGAAAGTCAAATTTAAGGCTTTTTAAGACCTTTTTAAGACTTGAAGAAATCAAAATTAATACCGTACATTAGGGCTGTGCAGTATTGACAAAAATATATCTTGATATTTTCAACGTTTTGTTGATAATAATTAGATGATATTTTACTGATTGTGTTATAGGTTTGGTCTGTTTAGGTCTAGGTCTGTTGGGGTCTGTTGTTGACAGCTGACTCACGAAGATATTCATATTTTTCATATTCTATGCAGTGGTCAGTTCACAGCAGTGACAGAAATTAATATTTTAATTAAGGGGCAATATTTGCCACCTTAAATTGATTTTTTCAGGGGCATTTTCATGTTACAGTCAAATTAAATCATTCAATCAAAATCCATCTTTGCAGTGCAGAGGTGACAGAAGCGGCATCAGAAGTGGCATTAATTTATTTACACTCCATTTACAACTGCATAAATAAAGCTATGAGATATATATTTTTAAATCAATATTCAATATTTAAATATGAAATGATTTCTAATTTTAACATTTTATTTAAAGGGTACTTTAAATATGAAACCGCAGCGGCAAATCACTGTCTTAATAAGTGAGTTGAGGGAGTCATTCATTCAACCGATTCGTTCAAACGGCTGATTCATTCGGGAAAGAAGCAAGTGATTCGTTCAAAACGCGGATTTCAGTCAAGAAATAATCGCTGTCGGTTGCATTGAGACTCTGCTACGGTTTCATTTTGAAATTATAGTCGGCGAAATAAAGGGAAAACAAACAATATTGACAATATTGTGTCTAAAAAGTAACTCAATGTTAACTTATTGTTAATTTAACTGTTGTATAACATAAATATCACAATTGGAATTGTGCACGGGAAAACGGCACTCTTTCTGATGTGATATTCTAATATAAGAACATAATATGATATAAATATAAGACAAAAACTAACTTGGGGACATAACCGTTACACTGCACACATCACGCAGTGAAAGCACGAGAGACAAATGCGATGTCAGCTCGCAGTGCCTCGTACATTGTTAAAACAATGATTACAATATCATAAAATACAATACACATCGCACACCATACGCACATAAAGAATGAACTTACAACTGAACTGACATTTACGACCTTTCTTCTCCTTCTCTCCTCTCGCGTGCAGGAGACAGTTATGCTGCCGCGACTCGCGAGTGACGCGAAATGTCACGTGAACTACCAAATCCACAAAGATAGAATAATAAATAAATAAAAATACGTACGCTAATTAGATGGTTTAATTTGGAAAGCTTTTAGATATGTCTAAGTCAAAGTGTCATCTAAAATTTAAGACCTTTCATAAGTAAAAATAAGACTTTATAAGACTTTTTATGGCCTTACATTTTAAAAATCTAATTTAAGACTTTTTAAGACTTTTTAAGGATCCGCGGGAACCCTGTATATAATAAATTAATAAAATTACAATTAAAATAATATTAAGTGTATATGTAATTAATAAATTAATAATTATTTTAATTATGAATAATTTATACGTTTTTAAATTAATAAATGAATATAAATTATTTTTTATTTCAACATACCATATCCACTCTCCATGCTGAAAGACTAGGTGAGCTTTCCACTCCTGAAGGCCTTACTTATTCATCCTCTTTAAGCTTAAAATTCTCTTACATATATTTCCACACTACAACCAATAAAACAACTATGAGTATGACCCCACAACCCACATTTACACCAGCAGCAGAGATGCCTTTACTGGCTCCTGTTGAGTAAGCTGGCGCTGGGTGACGCAGGGCCTTGTGAGAGGTGCCCGGCTCTGGGAGGATGAGCAGATGTGAGGTGGGTAGATCACAGCTATTTTTAGCACCCAGCAGGATGGTGGGCAGGTGGGCACAGGGGGCTTCTCACGCCCTGCTGAATCTCATCAGGACCCCGTGCAGTGTCCGCAAGGAGCCACTGGCATCTATGCCATGTCTCCACTTCCAATGCCAAACAGAGCTCACTCACACAGCCCGACCCTCAGACTAAACTACTCACACGCCACAATTTTCTGCTTCTTCTGTGGCCCCTGTAATCACCTTATAAGGATCACTCATGGTCTTATCTATGCCACAGCATCCCTGCACACTCTCTCGCCTCTCCTTCAGGCCCTGCCACAATCTCACGGCTCCATCTCTCAACATAATCTGACAGTCACAGCACATTAGTGCCACCTGCTTAAAGTTAGATACTAAAACCAAAGTTCTGCTCCTTTTGCAGTCCAGCAGAGACTGAGGATCTAGATCTAGATTTGCCATCTTTGTGGGGTCCCAAACACGCACGAACGCACGTGCACACACACACACACACACACACAGTTCAACTACAACTACAGTTCAAAAGTTTGGGGTCAGATATTTATTTCAAATAAATGTTTTTCCTTTGAAATGTCTATTCATCAAATTAATGAAAAACTTATTGGTTTCCACAAAAAATATTAAGCAGCACAACTGTTTTCACATGAATAAATTACAGTTTAAAATTATTTATAACAGTTTGATTTTAACAATTTAAATTGTAATAATATATATATATATATATATATATATATATATATATATATATATATATAAAATATAATATTTCACAACATTTCTGTTTTTTACTGTATTTTTTTAATAATAAATAATAAAGCCTTGGTGAGCATTATGTTACTTTTGGCCCAAGATTTTTTTTAAATCTTACTGACTCAAACTTTTAAATGTATATATATAATGTATACTGTAGAGGTCAAAAGTGATATCATCCTTTATCCAAATATTATTAAACATTTGTTAAAGACTTTGAAAGCATATTTTGTAGTTGTGCTTGGAGTCAGTTGTTTTATTTGTGATAATGCAATGAAACAAGCCAAATTGTGCCACACATAATTTTTGGCCAAGCTCATAAGAAATTATGAACACAAGAGAGAATCAAGAGAGTCAACAAAATATTAATAACGGATTTTTCCTGTGAGCTTTTTGTTTTTCTATCATTTTTTTTGCATAGTAAAATAAAACCTGTGGCCTGTATACTAGCCAAAACTGGCATTTTGACATTATTTTGTGTGTATTTGACTGTTTAAGTGTAATAAGCAGCGAAAAAGAACTCAATTTAGTACTGAGAGGCGGATTTATGTGCACAAGTATGGAGGACCAGCTCTACCATATTTAAAAATAAATACAAAAATAAATAAATGCTCAATAAATAAATAAGCATACAATTAATTGCCCCAAAAAATACAATAAACAAATAAATGTAGGTAGAAATTAAATTATACAGTGAGACATAAATGTATATATCTCTTAATTAGCTTCTTTATTTATTCACCTTTGTAATAATTACCTTATTTATTTATGTGCATGTTATAATATTTGTGTCTGTTTTATTCTTCCTTTGTATTTTTTTACCCTATTTATTTCTTCAATGCTATTTATTTCTGCCTGTCGTTTTTACATTTCTGTATGCATTTCTGCCTCATTATGCAAATGAGGAGGGGCTGTCTTAGGGGGTCAACTTCTGCCCATTGGTTGGTTAGCATTTTACTGCATCGGTCGAATCTACATGGCTTTTCCCCGCCATAAAGCATTGTTTAGTAATGTCAAACTCAGCAGGCAGACGTTCAGTGTCCGACCTCTTAAGGGAAGCTGCTAATAGACTGGAAGAATTAGAACGCTGTAAGTTTAAGATCTGAAATGTTTCCTCGGGTTCCACACCACTGATACTCGAACTGGAAGCTGTTTATGTAAAAGTAAAGTAAAAGTTAGGGTTAGAGGTTAAAGGGTTAAAAGAATGTTCAAAGGACCACAGAAAAACATTTCAGATCTCAAACTTACAGCGACATTACTAAACAATGCTTTATGGCGGGGAAAAGCCATGTAGATTCGACCGATACAGTGAAATCCCATGTCGGAATTCAAGCCCTGCAACACCAACAATGTTCATCCGGAGCAAATGAAATGACTGAGTAAGGGGAGGCAGGTTTGTGTGTCAACTCTCTGTCGGAGAAATGAGAGCGAGAAAGTGCAGCTGGTATTGTGTCTCTATTCTGCGGAAAATGAGTACTGGAAGATTTTCAGATATTTTAGTAGGCCTATCGATATGTATCGAAAAATGGATATTTCTGACAACACTACATTGCACTTTATTATTTCAGATGCCTTTTTTAAAGACTTCAATTGAAAAAGGTATATATTATATATATATATAATTCAACCCGCTAAAATGGGTAGTAGGAATGACTGCGTTACACTACTGCTGAAATCCACCCATATTTGGCGGTAGTCAATGTCAAGCCCTGAGTACATGTAACGTGTAACAAGGACACAGTGAAATAAAGTTTTACCAAAAAAAGGAATAAAACAGGGCTTGACCCTTGGCTTCACCTTAGACTTGAGCTTGATTGTAATAGTGTGCTGACGACCTGCAGAGTCCTCTGCCTTCATCTTGAGTGTGCGGAACTCTGCATCGATGAAGAGCAGCCTGCCAAGACAGATCAATAGCATCACACATAAGACCACATACAACACACATCAGACAGATCAACAGTGAATATGTTGTAAATAAAAACATAACAGTGATATGTGATTTTGGTCATTCATGCTCCTCAGATGTGTATACAATCTCCCAGCAAACAGTGCTAAAAAATCAACTACAGCGACCACAGATTTATTGCTAAAATCCCAGCACTTCACGACACACTTGTATTTCAGCAGCTTATTTACGAGTCGTGTAACACAGCATGCCGTGGTTAGTTTATACATGCACACTTTGCTCTGAGTGTTCCCATCGGCAGAAACTGCAGGATCACATATCCACATTCTGTCCCTCAGCACTTAAATCCACATAACAACTCTGGAAGAACTCTCACACTCTCTTCTGCTATTACAGCAGAATATACTCTACTCACTGTACATTAAATTACAATTCAGTCGTTAATTACTCACCCTCATGTCGTTCCAAACCTGTAAGACCTTCGTTCATCTTCGGAACACAAATTAAGATATTTTTGATGACATCCGAGAGCTTTCTGACCCCCTATAGACAACAACGCACTTACCACATTCAAGGCCCAGAAAGGTAGTAAAGTCATCATTGAAATAGTCCATGTGACTACAGTGGTTCAACCTTAAGTTTATGAAGTGAGGAGAATACTTTTTGTGCGCAAAAAAAAACTTTCTTCAACATTTTCTTCTCTTCTGTGTCAGTCTAAAACGCTGTTCACGTGAGCATCATAACGCATGCGTGTGGTGCTGACGCAGGAGCCAGCCAATACTGAGCCGGTGTTCTGACGTAGAACCAGGAAGCGCTGAACTGCGTTTACAACGTGAACAGCATCAGACACCGACACGGAGGAGAATAAACTGTTAAATAAGTCATTATTTTAGTTTCTTTTGTGCACAAAAAGTATTCTCCCCGCTTCATAAAATTAAGGTTGAATCACTGTAGTCACATGGACTATTTCAACGATGTCACTCTTCTTTACTACCTTTCTGGGGCTTGAAAATGGTAATTGCGTTGTTGTCTAATACTAAGGGTCAGAAAGCTCTCGGATTTCGTCAAAAATATCTTAATTTGTGTCCCGAAGATGAACGAAGGTCTTACGGGTTTGGAATGACATGAGGGTGAGTAATTAATGACAGAAATTTCATTTTTGGGTGAACTAACCCTTTAACACAACATATTTTTTACTAACTCATGTACTCAAACATGTGTGCACGGCCCACAATTATTTCACACTTTTTATTCAATTTCCCCCCCATTTTAATTAGAAATTAAAGTGAAAAGTAGTGATGCGCATGAGCTATCAACTTAAAAAAAAATGAAATGCCTTTCCATTTGTAAATACTGTTTGCAGTTCTTACAGATCTACCTGCAAACACGCTTGATTTCTCTGTTCTACTGTTCAAAGTGATCTTAATGCTGCTCAGTCTGTTTCTCTCATAACCCATGAAGCAATGGGACGAATCTTTTGCATCACATTCAATTACATGAGCTTTTGGCACAAAATCACACCAATCATTCATTTCCTCGAAATTGAGATCTCTTTTCAGAGCTGGAACCTCATTCAGCCACTCTGCATTCTACAGGGATCTGCCGCCACAGTATCAGGCCTTGCTGGCGTTCACCTCAGTTGATTGAAACAGCTTGACGGCTCGATGTCTTGCTGGGAGGATTGATGAGAGCATTACATTTGCAACTAGAAAATCAGCTCCCCTCATAAATGGCGAAAGGAACATTTGGCATGTTTGCATACAAACAGGCCATAGATGAAAGCATAAAGCCGTACAAAAACAAAAAAACAAAGAAATCGGAATAGTAAGGGGGGAAACATAAACTGTAATATCGCCAAGGCCACTTTTTGCGAAGACTTCTCATCACAACTTTCCAGATATGCAAAAAGCCAGCTGCTGAAAATAGTACAGTTATTCCATTCTCACAGGTGCCACCAGGGATCGTGATTTTTAAGATATAACTGCTGGCTGGCGTGAGATGGTGAGAAGACCAGCCAATAGGAAACCTGCTCAGGTGTCATTATCTTGGCGGGGTGTTAAAAGACCACAGCGAGAAGCCCAGCGCTTCTCTCTCATACATGTGCAAGGTGTGACAACCTCTCACCATGGCACCTATGCACCAATTGTCTAAAAAAAAAATCTGAACAGTTTCAGATGACGATGTCAGACCAAATGCAATATCTCACAGTAAAATGGGAGCAAACTGGGATCAAAGTCAAAATATTCAACTTTCATTTTCTTATGACCTAACGCTTTGCTGCAATACTTCAATGGCACACTTAGAACGCACTATAAAGCAGCCGGAGACTGATGTTTTGTAATTTCCTAAATATCTGACTCTTTTGAACTATTCTGGGGATAAGAGGGGAGAACAGACCTGACCCCATCTATACAGTAATTAACAGTAAATGTGGCTTCTTCAAGGCAACTAAAACTCATTAAAATGACCAGGTTCTGCGGCACTTCCCCCTTCCTAAACCAATCAGGGTCCGCAACTGTGCCGGACTTGAGGCTATTAACAGAGACACGAATTAAGGATCTTAATTAATCTCAAGTGCATTTACAGATAGCGCTTGTGCATAATACTTCTGACCGCAATTCAGGTCTGAAATGTGCACCTTATTTCCAGCCTAACTTTTCAGCCTACATTTCTCCATTAAACTTGAGAGTGGGTCTCCAATTAGACCAATTTGCATTTGCTAATATCATAATTATATCTTTGGACATTAATAGAAAGTGGAAAATGAGAAGCCTAGTGAAATCACAGCTTGATACATGGCTGACAGACACCACATTAGCCTCTTGTGTTACAAAGTGAGAAATGTGACACGATGTTTTCATGAAAAGTTGACGACAGTACGTGCCATTTATGTCCTTACATTAATGCAAAGGATTTGTCCTATATGCAATTATAAGAGAACACAATCGAATGCAAGTCGAGAAAAGCACTAGGCCACTAGAAACATCATACTTATCCCATCCTAAGATCTCCATCTCGGTTATCAGCTGGGAATAATACTGAGGTGGTGAGAAGGACTGGCATCCTGGTTGACTCTTCAACGCCACTTCCTGATAATAGACAAGTTCATAATGAGAATCATTTATTCAATCTGCGGGACTCATGTTCTTATTATGGTAATATGATGCTAAACATTACATCATGTATAACATTTGTCAACATGAATATGGTAATGTTCAACTCCAGGGATAAAACATGCAATATTTTAGCAATACTTACCAATACTGTTCTGAGTTCCAGAATAAAAGCCATCAAATTAGTTGAATGCTGTAATCTCTGAAAAAATAAATAAATAATGCAATTCAAATGTTTTGATTATACTACTACATACAAAATAGCAAAACCAGCACCTGTCATTTGACTAATGAGAGTGACCATTAGAGTTAATTTTTAATAATTTTAAATTCATAAGAAAATAATGAACTTTAACTAGTTGGGGTACTGCATAAATCTAGGCAGGGCAAATCATAAATCTAATCTTTTCACCCTAGAGGCACATGGATGGAAAATGATTTTTTTTCTCCCCTCGACAAACATTATGTGTTAATTAAGACGTATTTCTTGAATGATGAGAAATAGCTGCGAACTATTTGCCTTTGATTTATTGTACCTGCTTCACAATATGTTGATAACCATGAAGTAGCCGTTTCATTTGCCAGCAACAATGTAATCTGCAAAACAGTCAAAGACAAGCCAAAGAAAATGACAATAATAATAATACCTAAACCTTTGAAATCATGTATATTAACAAAATAATTTATGCAAAGTTAGTGTTTATATATGATTTAACAATTGTACTGGCTCGTGAAAAAGTCCTTGTTAAAAATGTAAAACTTAAGTCAAAGCACTTTATCAAAAATATTTATTATGTGGAATATATATACAAATTATTATTATTATATTTTTTTTTACAAAAAAACATATGACCGTATCATGTATCTGGTCCAATGTTATTTACATGTGTTACATACATGTTGTTTACATTTGTTATATTACATTGTGTTGGTATTCTTGGATATTTACATATTTGGTATTCTTGGATATTTACATAAATATGATATTTACATAAATATAAATAAATAAATAATACACTCATCAAATAAACCATATTATTACAATCATACTTTGCCTGTTTCATCTGATGATCAGGGGGTAGAGATATTCTTATCCTGAAGTCTTTTTCCTGTCAAAGATTAAATAATAAGAAAAATGTGACACTTGTGACAATCGGTTCAACTGCTGTTATGCGATTCACATGGCATAACATATTCACACTGTAAACGTATATTCACACTTAGTTAAAGACTGTGAAGCTTTGAGATGTGAAACTTTCCTTACCAGCACTGTGATGAACCCGTCATAGACTGTCTTCTCCTTATTAAGCGCAATGATCATAGGGCTTTCTCTCATCAGCAAACAGCTCATGATGAAAAATAAATACGTCAAAGCACAGGATGACTATAAACCGCTAGCTAAACACTTAGATGTCTGTCTCGATAGTAAACTTAATCATATAAACACAAACAGAAGCTTTTTGTGCAGATAACAGTCAATCGCTGATATCATGAGCTTCTTCCGCTGTTGTTGTTGTGATGCACTGCAGGCAAAGCGAAAGTAACTTCCCGCAAAAAAACTCAAACGTCAATGACGTCATAAAAGTTTGAATGACCAAACTTTATTTGAACACATTTGCAAACGAATTTAACCAAATAAGGCTTTTTGTCTTTGAACAGTTAGGATTTGAAAAAAAACAAATCAGTGTTACATTTTCTGCTATGTACACGTACAGAATTTCTCAACATCTTGTAAAGTAAAAGTTGTATTGCCCACTGTAGCCTAGGAAGTTTAGGATTACTTAATCACTTGATGGATGTTTATATTAGCTTCCTTCAATTAAAGAGAGCGGCCAAACGAGTGAAAGCGTAACAGGTAGGTCAAAACTTTTGTACACTTGCCTGACGCATCGTCATTGTAGTAGCAGCATTTTGCCGCAGTAAAACACTTTTTTTTAAATGACTTTTCTTTCTCTCAACTACAATTCCAGTATCGTCATTTTGTTGTAGCCTATCTGTTGGAACAAGTGAACACAAAAGATATGCTTTCAAATTTGTATGTTTTGTTAAACTGTGTTGAGCCTTTCATTCGATATTCTTATGCACTGTAGAAAGAATAGGCCTACATTTGCCTTGGTTGTATGTATAGGCCTAATTTTGTATTCAATAAAAAAAAAAGAAAAAAAAAAAGAACAACACAATAAACCCCATTGGCATACATTAGACGAGAGTGCACTAATGAAGGTATTTTTTAACTGTTTATAATGTCATCGTGTGATAACGAAAATATGACTATGAAAACATTTTTTGACTCTGGCCTAGACTACTTGTCAGTGTTGCCAACTATTTTCAAAGGAAAGTAGCTAAGGCCTTCCCTAAAAGTCGCTAAATGTCGCTAGATGACGTCATACGTCAATTAGCATATTAATGACGTCATCGCGTCGTACTTGCGTTCTGTCAGCCTAGTGCGTTTTCTCTCTAAATTATTGCTCTATTTAACATAATATAGCCGAATGTCAAATAAAGCTGTTTTCATTTCCTTTTTTTTTTGTCAGACAATAGAACGAGTAGCTATAATATAGTGAATGATTACATTTTTTATTGGCCTATGTGGAACATTATCTGAATTGAGAGAGTTAGGGAACCGGATGAACTAAGCTCTGTGATAGTGAGTGTTACAAGTAATAAGCACAAGAAAATAAATAAAAATTAAAATGGTCAAACTAAATTCTTTAAATATAACAAAAGAAAAGCAGATAAGTGATAAGTCCATGGAAAAACACTGCTCATTCGCGTCTGTCAGCGGCCGTGCGCTCCTCTCAGCCATTCACTGAACAGGGGAGACGCAGCGAGAGAGAGTGACGACAGGGAGAAAGCAAGACCTCGCGCTCGCAGGACAGTACTGGCAACATTTGGAGGTTACTGAGGTTTGTCCAAAAAGTCGCTAAAATTGTCGCTAGTCGCTTTTTTGAAAAAATGTCGCTAAAGGGGTCTGAAAAGTCGCTAAAAATAGCGAAAAGGCGCTAAGTTGGCAACACTGCTACTTGTTCTGAGCAGGTGTTGTCAGTGAACAGGCTGTAAAACTAGTTAGGCTACAGACACGTGAAAAACTGATGCTGATTAGCCTATCTGGGAAACATTCTCTAACAGCAGTCAAGTTGTCATTGTTTGTGTCAAACAAGTTGTGAATTTGTTGTAACATTAAAACAGGAGATCATGACTTACTCTGTGCTCAAAGTGATGCTCGGAGCTCCAGTGGTTTCCTCTGTAGGTGCCCTGCTTCTTGACAATTATATTTTCAGGTAGGGGCAGGTTGTCACATGTTTTAAATGCTATAAAGTCATATACAGGTCCTTCTCAAAAAATTAGCATATTGTGATAAAGTTCATTATTTTCCATAATGTAATGATAAAAATTAAACTTTCATATATTTTAGATTCATTGCACACCAACTGAAATATTTCAGGTCTTTTATTGTTTTAATACTGATGATTTTGGCATACAGCTCATGAAAACCCAAAATTCCTATCTCAAAAAATTAGCATATCATGAAAAGGGTCTCTAAACGAGCTATTAACCTAATCATCTGAATCAACTAATTAACTCTAAACACCTGCAAAAGATTCCTGAGGCTTTTAAAAACTCCCAGCCTGTTTCATTACTCAACACCGCAATCATGGGTAAGACTGCCGACCTGAAGGCCATCATTGACACCCTCAAGCAAGAGGGTAAGACAGACAGAAAGACATTTCTGAACAAATAGGCTGTTCCCAGAGTGCTGTATCAAGGCACCTCAGTGGGAAGTCTGTGGGAAGGAATAAGTGTGGCAAAATACGCTGCACAACGAGAAGAGGTGACCGGACCCTGAGGAAGATTGTGGAGAAGGACCGATTCCAGACCTTGGGGGACCTGCGGAAGCAGTGGACTGAGTCTGGAGTAGAAACATCCAGAGCCACCGTGCACAGGCGTGTGCAGGAAATGGGCTACAGGTGCCGCATTCCCCAGGTCAAGCCACTTTTGAACCAGAAACAGCGGCAGAAGCGCCTGACCTGGGCTACACAGAAGCAGCACTGGACTGTTGCTCAGTTTTGCATGTCATTCGGAAATCAAGGTGCCAGAGTCTGGAGGAAGACTGGGGAGAAGGAAATGCCAAAATGCCTGAAGTTCAGTGTCAAGTACCCACAGTCAGTGATGGTCTGGGGTGCCATGTCAGCTGCTGGTGTTGGTGCACTGTGTTTTATCAAGGGCAGGGTCAATGCAGCTAGCTATCAGGAGATTTTGGAGCACTTCATGCTTCCATCTGCTGAAAAGCTTTATGGAGATGAAGATTTCATTTTTCAGCACGACCTGGCACCTGCTCACAGTGCCAAAACCACTGGTAAATGGTTTACTGACCATGGTATTACTGTGCACAATTGGCCTGCCAGCTCTCCTGACCTGAACCCCATAGAGAATCTGTGGGATATTGTGAAGAGAAAGTTCAGAGATGCAAGACCCAACACTCTGGATGAGCTTTAAGGCCGCTATCGAAGCATCCTGGGCCTCCATAACACCTCAGCAGTGCCACAGGCTGATTGCCTCCATGCCACGCCGCATTGAAGCAGTCATTTCTGCAAAAGGATTCCCGACCAAGTATTGACTATTGAGTGCATAACTGAACATAATTATTTGAAGGTTGACTTTTTTTTTTTGGTATTAAAAACACTTCTTTTATTGGTCGGATGAAATATGCTAATTTTTTGAGACAGGAATTTTGGGTTTTCATGAGCTGTATGCCAAAATCACCAGTATTAAAACAATAAAAGACCTGAAATATTTCAGTTGGTGTGCAATGAATCTAAAATATGTGAAAGTTTATTTTTTATCATTACATTATGGAAAATAATGAACTTTATCACAATATGCTAATTTTTTGAGAAGGACCTGTAGTAC
Organism: Rhinichthys klamathensis goyatoka; assembly: GCF_029890125.1. NCBI lineage: Eukaryota > Metazoa > Chordata > Actinopteri > Cypriniformes > Leuciscidae > Rhinichthys > Rhinichthys klamathensis. Next base: position 947,621 of record NW_026606962.1, read on the forward strand.
TGTAGTAATTACTATATTTGTGGAAATCATTCGATGTTTTTGTATGTTACCTTTTGCATTTTGCTGATTCATGAACAGTTTTGTATTTCACATTTTTTAACTTGCTAATTTCCTGTTACTAATGTTGCTGTTGCAAAGTGTATCGCCGGTTAAGGCAGTGGTTTTTAACCTTTTTGATTTGATGGACTCATTTTTCGAAGGCCCAAGACATTTTATGTATTTCTTCTGTAATATGACGCATGCTTGTTTTCTTTTCTTTTTCAAAAACTGGGAATGTTTGTTTATTAAAATAATCGCGATTCATTTTGTGTTTCCAAAAGTTTCAAGAACTGTGTGGTCAATAGTTTTTTTTTTTTTTTTTTCTGAGGGGCTGAAATATGATTTAAAAAAAAGTATAAATGTGTTTTTGCCTATAAAACAGATATGTTAGATTATTAATTTAACTACATTAAAGTCTTCCATGTGAAATCCTAAGGCAGCGGTGTCCAAACTCGGTCCTGGAGGGCCACTGTCCTGCAGAGTTTAGCTCCAACTTGTAGCCAGGATTATGGTGTTATACGGAAACTAATTCTGAGAAATTTTCACTGGAGTAAATGGTGTGGCACCTAGCCTCAATCCCCTGCATTTCAGTTGTTTTCTGACAGGTTTCCTTTGTGGCAACACTCCAACCATTCCTCCTGATCATATTTTTGCTCAAACAGACTATAGAATATCTTTCATTAATATAGTGTGGATATATATAATGTGAAATATAACTTTCCCATGCCCTTGTCACTTTCTGCCATACTCTGATATTGTGGATGCAGATTCCACTTTCATTAAACTTTTCAGTATAATGCACAAACAGTATAGTGTTTTCTTTGTCCAAAAATGCTCAAATATTCAGTAAAGCTGCCTTTAAGCAAACACATATCATTACAGCTGAGAGCCCTGTATTGGAGTGTGTGATTGTATATTGCTTGTGTAGAGTGTCAAGCGTACGTGCTACACATTGTGCCTGGAGAGATTGATGTTTTGTCATCCACCTGCTTCTAAGCTGTAAAAGCAAGCGCAGCAAAGGCAAACCTACCCAGCTTCAAAATCCAAACAAAGAAATCTTAGTGGGCTGTTTACATATCTGTGGAAGGATATCTGGGCTTGTGTTGACGGGGTGCTAGAGTGGTTGAGAGATCAGTCCCCGCACAATGGGTGAGTGTTAAATGCTTTTTTTTGTTTGCGACAGTGAGGAACAATTTAAAGCGATTTTTGGCTCTGGCTGTGGTTTGGAAGAGGGTGAGCCTGGCAACCTCACATAGGGAGAGAGAGAGAGAGAGGTGTTCCTCTTTCCCGTCACATGCAGATTGTTACAGCGTACACTGCACAGGGTTAATGGCAATCCTGAAAAAAAGGATTTAAACAATGATGCTTTTCGGAATTGCTGGAGAAACGCGGATTATTTCTTTCCCCCTGCTACTGCCTTATTGCTGCGGCATCTGCCTTTCTTTTATACCTTTTGAGGAGCGTGATCTATTGTGCATTGTTTATCTCCAGCCATGGTCACTTCTCTGGAATGCAATTGGCTGGAACTACATCGTGTGGGTCTTGCTCCCTGCTTTTTTTCTCCCTCTCCCTCTCTCTCTCTAACAGATTCTTTTGAAGCGAGACAAGAGCAGGGGTGGCCGATTTATCGCGCCTCTCTCTCCTTGCCATGCATTCATCTGAAAGAGAATAAGGAGCTATTGTTCCGTTCCGATCTCGGTAGACAAGCTTTAATGCTGTTTTTACGAAATGGTTTGAAAATATGATCTAAAACATATTAGATCATGATTAATGCGTTTGTGAATTTGTTTTATTTAGCATTTGTGCATTTTTGAAAATTATTATATTTGTTTTATTTGTTGGTGTTATTATCAGTATAGTAGTATTTATTAGTATTATATATAACATTATTTAATTTACTTTTTAGATAATCTATATTAGAGAAAATAGTAATTTTTTTTGTAAATTATATAATTTAGAAATAGTTTTAATATCTATCGTATTATAGTATGTTATAAAAAAAGATTTATATGTTTACTTTCTCAGCCTTGAACACCTGTGCATACTAAGCAGACATAGAGAGTGAACCACTATGATGTAGACTTTGGCATGTGTATTAGTTGCAGCTTTACCAGAGCTCCCATAGCTGCCCATTATTTGAATGACTGGTGTAATGAGACGGATCAAACCCGGTGCTGAGCTGACCAGGGAAGCCGTGCATGTCAGCTATTTGGCCAGGGTCCTGGACCATCATTACACTTTCTTTATGGAGCCATTCAGACTGTACATGAAGCACAATATGTCAGTGGAAATGAAAGTGTCCCAGCACTCTCTCCTCGTTCCTGCTCATTTACCGAGTGCACTGGCCGTTAGCCTTTGCATGTCTGTAATGGGACACCTTCCCATGTCTCACCATCAGCCAAATACTTCAAAGTTATATACTGCTTGGATATAGTTCGCCAGTGGATAAGTCAAACGTGTGTTTTTTTCAAAGGTTATACCTCGAAGAATATCTACTGTACAAAAGGGCAGACAGGACCTAGTTGTCGCACATTTCAAAACCCTCTTAAATTATCTTTATGTGTGAATAATGTTAACCAAATGCTTTAGTTGTTGTTTAAAGAAGTACATAAAAACACTCCTTCAGACAAGAGTCAAGTATATAGTGAAGGTACATTTTTAAGGGAAAATTGAGGCAATACGTACGTTTACAATTTATTAATTACAGTATTTGTGGCTAAAACAATGATTGTATATATTTATTATGTGGTACTGTTTTATGAATCCCTGCTATATAAAAAAATGGCGTTCAAAAATGATTTAAAGGCTTCTAAAATGATTTAATAAAACAAATATTGAAATATTCATAAAAGGTGTGACAGTTAGCCCAAGTCCCCCCTATATTGTTTCTGCCAACTGTAGTATTGACTATAATAGGAATTAGTTGAATTGCATATCTAGTTATGCTTAGCTGTTAGCACACTGGCACCCATCCACTGCAGTGTCTGAATGTACACTATGACTAATTTGCTGTATCACGCTCTGGACCAAACCCTTTTCTTGTGGAGGTGAGGTAGGCAGTGTGAAGACTTAGCCTGGATTACAGGACTTCAGAGATAGCGCTGAATCCAGCCTCCTGTCTGACATGAATTGATCGGATTAGAAAGGGTGGATTCCATCCTTGAGGGGAAACCAAGCACGTTGTATATAATTGACTTTTTTTCTCCCTCCATGTCTTGTGGGTTGGCAGCGCTAGCAGAAGGGAATACTTTGGTGGGTAAATATCAGAAAGGACTCGGGTTTGACCAGGTTGGCGGAGGCTTAGAAAGCCGATCGATATCACTGGTGTTGAGTTGCAGCAGCGGCCCAACTTTGCTGTTTGCTCCTACACCGTGGAATAGACACACATGCTGCAGCTCATCAGAGTGGCATGGATATGGTTTCATCTCTTTTGGTAAATCCTAGTGTCAAAAGTGGAACTCTCACTTACAGCTTTGAATCGGGCACATCCGGTAACATTTGAAGTGTGTGTGGAGAACAATCACAGTCATGTGAGAAGGGCTCGGTAAATGTTAGGTCACTTCAGGAAAAAAAAAAGTTACAAGAACAACAGTCTTTGCTCTTTACATGAATGATGGCTCTCAGCAGTTGCAGTTCAGTTGTAACTTTACAGTATATCTCCTTCAAGGTCATTAAACAAAATTCATTTACATTATCCATCAGCTGTATGTTGTTAGTCAATTTTTTTGTTATTTTGAATATCCTTTAAAGTAGCAATTTTCATAATTTGTATTATTATTTAGTTATTTTATACCCAGGATTTGTGACCTTTAAGAAGTTTAAAACATTTAAAGGGGTCCTATTATGCTTTTCCACTTAGACTTATACGCAAAAAAGGGGACAAGGCCTGGTTGAGCTGCATTTGAAAAGACAGTGTTGTCACTGTCAAAGAGACAATGTTTTTTCCACAGCATTTCCAAAACTCATTTGTTTGACCTTCCGAAGGCTGAAAAACTTAGATGGTTAAAACGTTTTTTAAACACTGTTCCTGGACATTATAACCTCAACGTTTATGTGCGCTGCACATTTTATGGAGAACAGCTTGTTTTCTATTGCTTTTGTAAGCTCTTGCTTTCGAAAGGCTGTTCAGCGCCCCTTTGGAAAATTAACCATGCTTTGAGATCGATTACAGTTTGTATTACCTTAGTTTTCCGACAAATATCATGATTAAATGGTGGATAACATTGTATCTATAATGTATGAGAAAATTACAAAAAAACATACTACTCTGTCTGAAACGTCCTGTGAAATCCGTGCCTGCAAAGTCTGTGCATGAAATCCGTTCTGCACGATCCTCTTGTTCGCTAACATTGTCAGGGTCTGAATTCGTCTCAAATTGGTTTGAAATTGACGTCATCCTTATTCATATTTACACTAGAGAATAACTCGGAGAATGGAGATTTGGACCATTTGGACATTTCCCAAACATTTGCTAAGTGCTGCTAATCACAACACACTGGGCCAGCTAACCAATCACAGCACAATTTCATATTTCGGAAGGAGGGGCTTCATCGAAATCTGCGTGTTCAAACCAGACTGGGGAGAGAGGAGCTGTAATAATGTAAAATATGTGAAAAATAATACGTTTTTTGAACAATCAAGCATGAAAACATTCTAGTACACCCCAAAAACAAAATCAAGACTTCCTAAAAGGGCATAATAGGACCCCTATTATGCCCTAGCAGCATGCTGGCCCCTATATATGGGCATTTTATCTGCATGTTAGGAAATAATAACTTTATAACTAAAGATTAAGTTTGGAATATATATATAAACTATAATGTTTGGTGTGATTAATTATATTTTATTTATTTATTTATTATTATTAATTATAGAAAAATGTACGATTGATTGCGATTGTTTTTTATTTTTTATTTTTATCGATTGACAGAATATTATATATATATATATATATATATATATATATATATATATTGTGATGAGCCCATTTCATCTTCAATATTGTGTCATTAGACCAGAGTCTCTGTGAAAAATTGCAATTCTTCACATAACCATGTGTTAAAAACTGAGCACCTCTACCGGTTTGGCAAAGAATTAGGTTGAGCTTAATGGATCAATTTTTTGATTATTAAAGCCAAGTCTATGCGCCGAGGCGTAATGCGTTCAGCATTGATCCCTCTCCAGCCTTTTATTGCCGTTACTCCAGTGCCTCTCACATTTAAAAGATATGTTCACACGAATAAAGATTTTACAAAGTGACACGGGGATAAATAAGATCTTGGAGTTCAGAGATCACATTCTTAAAGGAAGGTACAGACTGGAGGGAGCACTCAGGGAGCCTTGAGGGATGCCACAAATTTTGAAACTACAGCATAAAAGTGATTCCTGGAAAATTTAAGCTAAAAAAAGACTTAACACTGGCCAGTTTTAAATTTGATTTACTTGTGTACTTCTAAAGTTTCAGTGATGGTGGATATCATAGTGTACCGCCAATACATAATGACTCTTTTGTTCCTGTATTATATTATATTGATATAAAGTATCAATTTGGTCAGCATGTTTTTGTATTAGCATATCTTGATTCATGGTCAGTCAGATGTTGGAACTATGCTAAATTTGACTCTGATTTAGAGGATGCTGTAGAAAAAGCATCCCGACATGTTCAAAGGGCCGAGAGCATATGGAGTCTTTATTGACCATATGAGTTGAAATGAACCCAAAAGCTTGGCGCATAATGATTGTTGCACACTGGGCCCACGAGCTGTGCCGTGAGCTAACCAATCAATATCCCATCAATAGCTTTTTATTAAAATTGTTCGCAAGCAAATCAAAATCTATATTGTTTTCACTGAAGAAAAGAGTGTGAAATATTCCATTTATGCATTAGTCAGATGAACGGAGTGAAATATTGGTTTCTACGCATGATGGAATTAGCGCTTGTTGCCTATACGTATTGTTATTAGAATACCTCGCCCGGATTGATTTTACTAAGCGATGCGTTTGTGATTATCTTATTTCCATTCATTTCAACTGAGCTGAATTAACTATCATATTACCTCAGTATAAAGATGAGATTAATAACACAAGTACTCATTATACTTATGAGATGAATGATATGCTGCACAGGCTGTATCGATTCAACTGTGAGGAGAGAGCGTGGGGCTGGTTGCTTATCGGCAAGCTCTTATCGTTTATTTACCGCTATATATTGGGCAGTACAGGCCATTTAAACAAGTCTATTTCACCAGCTTGAAATATGAGCCACCGGAATTCTCGATAGTGCATCTGTCACTACAAAAGTCCCCTTTTCTGCTCCTCCTTTCCACTCAGCATTGTTTAGCTGTTTAAATCAGATCAGTAATCCTCCCTCTGTTATTGACCATTAGAAAAGCATCTTTATTTAGATCAACCATTCTGAATATTACTGAATAAACTACCCACCTCTTCACTTTCCCCGAGCTCAGAGATGAACGAGGGAGGAAAAAAAAGAGAAAGCAAAACAGATAGTAGGTGTGGAGGCTGAAAAAGATATTCACTGAAAGTTCCCATTGCTGGGGTTTGTTTCTTATCTTTGTAGACAAGTGGGAAATCAAAGACTGGAATGCTGGGAGAACGCTGGGGAAACTGACGGAGGGGTGAGCTTTGGAAAGGAGGACGGATACTTCCTGTTCCTGCTGGAGTGACCCGCAGGTCTGAGGAGGAGTGAGGGAGAGAGAAGGCGGAGAAAGCGAGTGAGTATGATATGAGACGGTAGCAATGAAAGCACAGGAGGAAATGTGTTGGGAATAGAGTTAGTATGAGAATGAAATATTGATTAATAGACCTTTACAGGGAAGTTTGGCCTAGTGTGTCTTGGGTCGCTATTTTACCCATGATGCTTTTTTTGAAGGGTTGCTTGACTTTTACAGGTTTTCATTCACAGGGTTTCTTTACAGGTCATTTCATTTGAATCTTATCTACCACTCAAATCCAGTTATGTTTTTGTACTATACTACATAAACGCAAGTTCATACCTTTATATTTGTAACATTGTCATATTTGAGGGAAATTTCAAATATTTCACATTGATATTTGACATTTTTCAGCGTCGTATCATGATATCGAAGCTTTATCCTTCACAAGCAGTTGTAATTATGTCAGGAAAGAATCTGCAGTCGCACATGCCAGCCAAAAGAGGGCAACATGATTTCAGAATTCCTCCACATACTAGGACAGAACAGCGTCTAGAGGGTTAAACGTGTAAGTAACAATAATTTACATTTGCATTTGGAATGGCTTCCCTATTCTGTCAGTCGGCAGTTCAAAGCAGTTCAACACTCTTGGCGACAAAGGAAGGTGTTGTCACATGTGTGAGATATTCCGGGGCTGAAATGAAGTTGCTCACCATCAGCGTGTCATCACGGAAGGACATCTCCTCTGTGATGACTGAATGAAAACAAAAGAGAAATGACATTAACCTATCATTGCTGAAACAACCTGCTGTCAAGAGATAGTGTAGCCTGTGATCATTAGGTCCATTATATTTAGGCTGTTCCGGTGTTTAAGAGTGATGTGATTTAATTAGTTTTTTTTTTTTAAGTCAGCGTAACATTAATGTAGATTTAGCAGATCTTGGAAACGCTGGTGATATTACATTCCAGATTCGCCATTATCACTCATGAGCTTTTTCAATATAACTGCACATGTGCTTTGCATCAATCAAACGAAGGCTAATATTCACAGCAGAATTATTATGGCAAGATTTTTCTGCTTCTTGCTTCCAACTAAGAGTATTTTGACAGAATACAGGAAATACTTACTTTTGCATTGTAAGTGTATAAATGCACACATGTACACGTATGCATGTATCTGTGTGTACTTTTCTGTTTGTGAAAAAGACATTGCAGCATCTATAAATGGGCTGAATGTGTTTGGTGCATGTATGCACATTTTCTTTATATGTGGTTGCTCAGCGCAACCTGCATCTCATATGCAAACACTTTTTTTTTTTAAAGAAATTGACAGCCTGTTTTCTTCTTATGTGAGTTGACAGTCAACTGCAGGAAAACTGCAGAGGGGTCAATTGCACTTCAGTCTCTGACCAGCAGAGGGCGGCCTTTCCAGTCTGGGCAAGCAAGAGGTCATTTTTGTGGGTGCATTAAACCTTTTTTTTGGTTTTAGACAAATGAGCATGTTATTTATTTACATTAAAAACATAGCATTTAAAAAATTAAATGTGACTCATAAAAACATTAGTTGAAACAAAAAATATACATCATATAAGATGAGTTGTATTGTAATATTTAATGCTTCTAATTTAGATGCATTTTTTTTAATGCATAATCAAGATTATTATTATTATTGTTACTACTATTATTTATTTTTTATTTGAACATTTATTCATTAAAATCCCATTTTACACATTTTACAAAATCACTTTGTGTCCTTTTTTTTCTTTACTATTTTAGTCTAATAGTTTTATTCTCCATTCAATGTCTCGCGTTCAATCTCTTATCGCTCCTGTCAGTATTATTTCCATAACAGTAATGCACTTGTAGAACAATTCAATTAGGCTGGACATGCTGTACAATTAGGTTTTCCTGTTATGGAATTTAACGGTAAATTACTTGCATATTTCCCAGTCATTTGCAAGTATGCAGGGCCCATTTCATCTGTCTCTGAATAGGACTGGAGAGAAATCATACTCCTATCCTTTTCCCTTCAAGCCTGAAACCAGCGGCTCGACATTAAAGAACTAAAGGTCAGACAAAACTCTTAAAGTTGAAGGTGACCTATCTGAGCCTCATTTAAACTTCCTGTGGCAGTGCAGTTCTCCAGATCACTGTGATTATGAAACGGCTGTTTTATCAATATCATCGCTGCCCTTTGCGGGTGCAGCCGTGCTTGTGAGATGCAGATCTCTCGCAGAATGTCACATTAAACAGGTTTACAAACACTCTGTCTGATTATAAATTGAGTAAACATGTGTTCCTGTGCGCATCCCTCTGATAACTAATTATGAAACTTTAGCTTTTTCTTCGTTTTTTTGTGTGTGTAGTAACTGGGTTAAAGTGTGAATGTGAGATTTGCTGATGTCGGCATTTAGTATTTTTAAAGCAACAACAAAGAAGCGCGTGTTTGTTTCTTTGCATTAAGCTAATTGATCGCTGCATGCTTTTGACTGATATGAAAACCGTTGCTTTGTAGTAAATTTCTTCAAGTGAAATCCAGCTGCTAGAATATTCAATCGACTGTAAACACATGCACATTTTTTTTTTTTTATCTTTGCAGGATAACTTTAATTAAGCTCACTTGAAAGTAGATTATCTGTCTTTATTTTTGAGTTGTATAACACTCAAAACACGCTGAAGTCTATTAGCACATTCGCACAAAACGTTCCACAAGCTTTTTTGTACGCCTTTCCTCCTCGTTTCTAATTGCCGGCTGATATTTTAGCCCTCTGAACTGAATCGAAGCTATTCTTGCCACAAGCCTGTTCGCTGTGTGCCACAGATGTACGTGGCTTTTCTCAGTGCACCCGTGTAGACCGTCGCGGAGAAGCACGTTTCTTCTCTTCGCTGTAACTGACATGACACCTTCTCCTCAGCACGGATCCAGGGATGTGTCTAATCGGCGCTGGCAGAACACTCTCTGCTTAATTTTAGCCATAATGGCTGTGAGGGGTGAAATGATACTTTAAAGAGGATAGAGAGGGAGCGAGAAAGAGAGCGAGAGACAGTGAGAAGGAAAAGGGAAAAAAAGAGAAGAGAACTTGAAGGTGATTAGTTGTTCTGGAGAATCTTGGCTGTGGAGGCAGGAACACTAATCCTTGCTTTGGTTGGAGCCATTTTGCGCAATAGGTCTCTGATTCCGCCCCCTCTCAATTTTAAGACCCGTGTCAAGCTCAAGCTCCTCTCCTGCGCCTCGCTGCTCTCATTTCCTATGCCTTCTGGCGAAGCCTGCTATTTATAAGAAATCATTTTTCTTCTTGCTTTTATTTAATTCTTTCCTACTTGTTTGATTTTCTGCCCTGCTTAGGAAGGTGGCCAGATGAGTGGCAGGGATCCAGAGGGTTCCACCGCTCGCATTCTCACACCCAGAATCCTCTGTTGCGGCCCAGCTGCCTCTCTGGCTACCTGAGCCTCATGAACACAACAACGCATGCGCATGCATAGTCTCTAGTAATCGAATAGTAATCTAAATAGCCCAGAGCTCACTGTTCAAATGCCTTTGTTAAAAGCGCTGCCTTTCTTTTGCTGTGGTGCTATAGGCTTCTAGACTGGTTGCGAGCGGGCTGACAAGCGCTCTGATCCAGATCATATTATGTTTTTATTGATAGGTGCATCCTCATCAAAGTAGAGCTTTAGGCAGTTTCTCGTCATTGGCTTTGAATGCGCGCATGTTTTAGAACTAATGTATTGCCTGATTCAAGCCTGATTTTAATTGCCTGAGTGGACTTTTTGCTGTGATATCTATTGATATATTTATTATTTGGAGCATGTCTACAAAATAGGCAGTTTAAAATTCTTCAGGAATAGAGATGGTATGTCTTTAAAGGAGTTTTTTTAAGGAAGTGAAGTTCTCATTGCAGGTCTCTCATCGAATTCAGCTGTCACTGCGTGTTCGAATCCTCATGCGAGGCTTGCATTAGGAAGATGTTGAAACGTATTGAACAGCGAATGCTGAATTACCTGCTGTTGAAAAACGTTTTGTATAGCAGGAGTTTTTACTGTGGTTTCACCTTTTTTTTTCTTCCTCACCTCCACAGTCAGTAAAATTAATTTCCCTGACCTTCGAGCTCTCAGAGCAACAGGGCTCAAATTCCACATATTACTATTGTGGCTTTTTATTTTACTGTGAAATGCATGAAACAGGATAATGAGGGCTCAGGGAATCAACTTATTGATTTTTATTTCAAGGCTAGAAATAATAATTAAAGACAGAACAAACCGGCACATGGTCCTTGGTTGAATGGTTTTAGAAATAAATTTGTGTTTAAAGTGCTATTTTTGTGAAGAAATATGTACTGGTTACATATAAACCAGTGGTAAGGTGGTAAAGTTGATGCTACTATGCAGTATTTAGAGCTGTAGTAAAACACTGAATTTTGTGGGGAGAAAGTGATTATTTTCTTCCTAATCCTATAGCCATAGTAATTTTTTTTAGAGTTTCATTCTTCAAAAGTAGACGATTTTTGAGAATGGCTAACATTTTTTTCCCCAGACACTATCTGAAAACAATTTAGTGTGTGAACTTCAGTATATGCGCATATATATGCATAGACGTTTGTTTTTAGACATACTATTTCAAATGTTAAAAACATAGATGAAAAATTAACTATACCATTGTTGTAAATAAGTAATGTTTTATAATTTTTGATTGATTGTATTGCTATGGTTTAGTAAAAAGAGATTATTTAACCAGGTATAGAGTACATCACCAGGTGTCATCTATAAAACATTAACCATACTGCTGTGAGAAAAAAAGAAACACTTGTGTCTATCGGTCCATTAATAATATAATGATTTGAGTAATGTTTTAAACACCTCCATTGAGTCAAGCCATGAAGTCTCTATTTCAGAGTGTTGTCTTGAAGCGCTGCTCCACTGTCCTTGCCAGCCACTTCCAATCAATCGCCCAACGACGGGCAGGAGTGGCAGGAAAGAATTAATGAAGGAAAAGTTTTCAGACCCGATGTCACTTCATGCCAAGAAAGTTTGTCTGAAACCCTAATGTGCACTGGAGACGACCGGGGAGGGGGGGGGTGGGGAGAGCAGTGTCCGCTGAAAGATATTGATATAGATTTTAATAAATGTACAGGCGATGACACCTAAAATGCCACTTCCACAATGCAGTTTGACAGTGTATTTGTACTAATAACCCCTAAGAGTGTAGATGAAATAGTGGCTGCTCCACTGTAGCCATGATTAATGTGGCTGAAGTAATTAAATTCCATTAGGCCCCGGGATCACCTGCCAGTGGAAGCGGGTGGCGGGCCACGGTGAGACAGCCATCCTGGACCCAGAGACTAATGCTTTTTAAAGCAGCGCTCCCAATCCCGGCCAAGGATACGGTAACGGAGGACATCTGCTCTCCGTTGATGGCTGAAGGTATTGATGCATTGGATCATTAAGGGGGAGGGGGGGCGCTTAGCGGATGGTACCAGCGCAAAGCTGTGTTTTCGCTGTTGACAGGAGAGATGCACCAGAAGAAATGCGTGTGCCGTGTCTGCGCTGGCAGAGCGCTGTAATCTCTGGGCGTGGAAGGCAGCAGAAGCCTGGCTGCGGGCTGTAGCGTTGCAAGGCTCAGTGGGAGTAGCTTTGCTCTGGGTGCAACATTGGACTGTTGTTGTTGCTTTTTTTTTTTCTCTGCAGCGGTACTCTGTCCTCCCGGTAGATGGGCACGGCACCGCCCCCCACGTCCCCTGCTGTTTTGCAGCAGATTCCCGAAGACTGGCATCATTGCTAGCGGAGAGAGGCCCGTGCCCTTTGCAAATGGCTACAGTAATGACCCACTTGGGAGGCAGCGGGTCGCTGTGGATGCGGATGTGTCCAGGTGCCACAACATAAGCATTTCATTAAATATTGAAGCGACTGCTTTCAGTTATTGAGGCGGAGGAAAAAAAAAATTGGCCACATTCCAAAAGTGACTAAACGTATGTGAGATGCGAACATCTCTCTCTCGTTCTCTCTTTTTCTGTCTCCTCTCTCTAATCACTTTCTGGTTTTACTTGACCTTTCTTCTGCTAATTAGTTGCCTTCTTGAAATGCATTATGGGTAATCTATCTTGGGCGATCCAGCTTCCCCCCTCTTCTCGCTCCGGTAATCACTCCAAACGTATGAATGATTTATTCAGCGGAGCTATTTCTCACAATCTTAAAATACACAAACCATAAAATACAACCCAATTATTACCTCACGCCTACAAAAACCGGACCTGGGCCCGCGCCTGTGTTGTGTAATTGTGGTGACATTGAAGGAGAGAGAGTTATCTGGGATGTGCACGAGCAGAAGTGGGCTGGAACTTGCAGCTGCAGATGAGAGCGGTAATGTAAGGTGTTGAGATGTGCAAACTCGTGCCCATGCTGTGTTAAATGCTGTATGTGCGGTGGTCTGTACGCATGGGCTGAGGAAAGAGCTACGTCCTTGTTACACACTCGGAGCAAAAACAAAAACAAGAAGGCTTATGAGATGCAAATCGTTATTCAGCAACCCTGCTACTCTATGGATAAAGTGATATTTGTGTGTGTTTTTTTTCCCATCATTTTGTGACCTTTCGTTTAGTAAAAAAAACATTTATATTAATATATATTTTAGTTTAGTAATTATTATGGTAACACTTTATAATACTGTTCCTTTATTAATGAATAACTACACAATAACAAATGAGTAACGCACTATAAACATTCTAGTAACTACTATTAACTAACAAGAAACTCTGATTAACAAATGACTAAGTAATAGCGCTCAGTCGAATGTGGTAGTTCACTTTTAGCTAATCAGTAACTACTATTACAAAAATATAGATTTTGTAAGATTTTGAATAGTAATTCCTTCCGATGGATTTGGTAACACTTTAGTCATTACTAGTGTGTTCCCATGATCTTCACTTTAGAATACCTATCCAAATAATTAGTAGTTCCTTTATAAAGATGTAGTAAGACTTGAGAGTCATTACTAATAGGTTACCATTAGAACCTGTATATAGTAGTTCTTAGTAGTCTTCAGTGATGTATGAAACATATTAGTTACTGATTAGCTAATAGTGAACTACCACATCCGACTGAGCGCTATTACTTAGGCTACTAATTTGTTAATTAGAGTTTATTGTTAGTTAATAGTAGTTAATAGAATGTTAATAGTGCGTTACTCATTTGTTCCTGTGTAGATATTCAAAAAATGAAGGAACAGTATTCTAAAGTGTTACCATTTTTTTTTGGAGTAAATTCACCTGCAGTTCATGCCAAACGAGAGGTTATTTGTGCACTTGTTTTGTGTCTGAACGAATTGTGTGTTTGATACGTGTGCCCACTGCACTGTAAAAAGTAATACCTAGATCTAACTTATAAAAAGTGAGGCAAGTGGCTGCATTGGATGTTTTATGTTGATTCAACTTGCAGCCTTTTTTAAGTATATTGAACACTTTAACATTACTTTATACAAACGCAATAAAATCAAGTTGAGTTAACTAATAGTACTAGTATTACTCCGTTAGATAAACCTACTTTTCTTGGTACAGGTAACTTATTTATGGGTTGCTACAAGTAACCTGTACTCATTTTAATTAGGTTTTATGAACTTTATTTTCTTAGTAAAATTAAATTAATCATATGTGAATAAACATTTTAATATATATTTTTTAATTGTCAATAACAATTACAAATTCAATTGAACAAGAAAAAGATGAGAAGATAGATTGAAGACAATATTCAATTTATTCAATGTCAACCAGTGTCACTTTTAACAGTGACTACAAAACAGCAGATAAATGTGGCCGCACATGTACACTCTAATATAAAACAAACACTGTAGAAGTGTATTTTCAACCTGTTCTGAACAGTACAGTGAAATATCCAAACTGCCCAATCTGAAATGTTTGGATCAAGGTAAATGTGAGCCATAACATCACATTGTATCACACTGGAACTGCAATGTCAAAAATGACATGATGATGGTTTAGGACGCACAGGGTCCAATCCTACAAAAAGCCTCTGATATATCTCAAGTATACACCAGTTTTGAGGGATACTTGAAGTCGAGAGCATAGGTAAGTTCAAACAGGAGGCAGCATGCTTTCGACAGGTTTGGCACACCTCTGACCACGGGCTGTCCTTATATGATAATCCCAATCGTGTCGGGGTGATGGCACATGTACATTTTCAGTGGGCAACTCCCAAGCTCAGCGTGCACCTCTGTTTCAGCCCGACTCTATTGGTGGAGACAAAAAAGAAACAAGAGTTTGGTCAGACAAATAGGAAATGAGATGAATATAGCAGACAGGTAGAAGAGATAAGACACAAAGTCCAAATTGTACTTTTGTTGCTAAAGGTGGTGGATACAAGATGGATACTGTGACTAGAACATGTGACCAGAGTGAAGTCTACCATGACAATGCCATAGAGTGTGGGTACTAAAATATCATGATCTACTCTAGCATTAGTGTTGTATTTTTCTGGTTCAAAGCATTCATTACAATAAAACAAATGCAATTGTCCTTGCCTGTACCTGATTGGTCATCACATTACTGTTAATTAAGCTACAGAGTTTAAATATCTTTCAAGAGCAAACGTAATCACCCCATATCATCACAATATTAATAAACCCACTAAGCAAAATTATGTCCAAAAGACATCTTTTCAACGTCTTTGTCACAATGACGTACATTGAAAAGACGTCCACTGAGGAGCCAGAATGAAAGTTTTTACGACTTTTTTTGAGGTGTTCTGTAATGAAACTAGTTCAGATGTGGACAATGTGGACAATTTTCAACATCATTTAAGGTCTCATTTGGACAATTTATACTTATTCTAGACCAAATAAACACTCTCAGGATATATTAAATTAAAACTCACATTTATTTCAATGTAATTTCCATGTGTAATTGCAAAGCAATTCACAGACAGTGAAGTTTCTTTTCATGATTTTTGGACAAACACGCACTGACACCTTTAGACAGCTTAGCATCTGTAGTTTATATATTTGGATCGTGAGAGAAATCAGATTCGAACCAGGGACCTTAAGCTGCCTGCCCTAAGTAGACAGTAATGATTTCATGATTTTTGGACAAACACACACTGTCTGTGAGTTGCTTTGCAATTAGAAATTACGTTGAAATAAACATGAGTTTTAATTTAATGCATCCTGAAAGTGTTTATTTGGTCCAGAAACAGTTTAAATTGTCTAAATGAGACATTAAATTACATAAAATATGTCCACATCTGAACTAGTTTTTAACCTTGTATGGAGGTTCCCTGAACGTCTATTGGACTTACAGAACACGTATAATCTGATCAAATTGTAATTGAATCTATTCTGAAGTTTGTCTTACCTGGATGTGAAGCTCGAAGACCCCAGGTAACAAAAGTGCTTGGGTATCTAAAGACCAGGAAAATGTTAGATGTTAGAAATAAGGTTAAAAAATCAGTTGTAAATGTAACTTCTTTAAGTAATAGGTTAGAAATAGTTTAAAAATCTAGACCAAAAATCTGTCATTAATTGACTATGCAGCATTAAAATAACGTGGATCAAATCTCTAAAATCAGACAGACTACTAAACATACATCTCTACAGTCTAATCTGTGCATCTGCTTTAGTAATGCAAAAGTATAATAACATAATCTCGGAGTCCTGTCAAAGACACACAACACACAAAACAAAGTGTTGTCCATAAAACACCACATCTTACTTTCCCTTATTTGCCCGCACAACTATTGCCTGAAGGCTCGAAATTGCGACCGTTTCGATCGCATATGATCCCAAAATTTAATCTGTGCAATCTAAAAATATAACTGAGGACATTTGTGCAACTAATTATTACATACGTAACTTGTATGTGTTTTTAAACACTGCTGTTGTCTGCCGATCGACCACACTGTGCAGCCATCTTAGCTTACCATGTGTGCAGGATAGCTAGCTATACAATTAGCAAACCTAACCTCAGCTCCCTAGTGGAGTAAGCGATTTTGCGTGACTTTAGTTTACATCACCAGTCATTCGGCTAAATTTGCTCAACTTACCGTGTTAATCAGACCCTGAAATTCAGATCCGCTGCAGCGACCAAACAGTTGAAGTGCCGAGGAAGATATTGCATCTGCCTGGAGTCCCCGCCAGTGAAAAAGGGATAATGCCAACTAATAAAATTTAAAATATTTACGTTTGATGAACACACCTGTCACATCGACAGCTGCTCAAATAAATTGTGCATTGTCAACTCACTTTTATAACATTTATTGTACACAACAACCACATACAAATAACTACCCAAATAAATTGCATGGGTTTTATTTAAAATATATTATTATATAAAAACTGATATATTTTAAGTAAAGAGGAAGTATTTTGATACTTTTTTGTATAAAACCAATAAAATAAACTAGATTACAAATATTTAAAATATATAAAACCTACTTTGTGGGTGTAGCACTTTTTACAGTGGGAAGTGGGTACAGCAGATGTGTGGCGCTGGGGCCCCCGGCTGCTGCCAGCTCCTGGGATCCTGTGTTGACAAGTGCCTTCAGGTGCACAACACTCCCCATTACACACATAACAGAGTTAGTCCCTGACACGGAACCAGAGCCAGGGAACACAGTTAGAGCCCTGTGTGTGCGCGCATGTGTGAGAGTTTTAAACATGATGAATTGGGAAGAAGAGTTTGAAATGCGCAAGAATTGTTGGTTGTAAACCAATACTTGTTTTGAAAGTATTGGACAACAACAGAAATTCGGTGTTGAGAAACTTGGCCTGCACAGTCATATGAGGTAAGCGCCAAAAAAACCTCCAATTTAATTGTGATGGCTTTCACACTAGCAGTTTAGTTAGAAACAGAGCACATTTGTCATATGTAAACTAGTCACATAAAAATAAAATGTTAAATATAATATATTTGCAGAAATTATTTTTACAAAGATAAATAAAAATGAATTAACTCTAAACTATTTTATTTTAATATTAAATCCAATAAATGCATTTTATTACCTACTTTAAGAATGTGTGTTGAAGCCCTATTTGTTTAAAATATTAATGACAAATTAGTAAGTGCTGTGTATATATTTGTTTTAATATACCATTATCTATTTGGTGTTAATACTAGATCAAAGTGTTACTGAATCTGTCTGAATGGAAGACAGCATTGTTTCCCTGAGAGTTATATGTGTGGGTCTCCATATGAATATGCATCAATTATATCTGAAATAAAGAGAAAGGACAATTTATTGCTCTAAGGATTTATTCAATTTAACTCTGTAATTGCTTGCAATTCACTTGCTCATTATAGTACAATTTAGTGCATTTAACAGCAGCTGTTATAGAGTTAATGACAAGAGCTATAGGGAGGATCTACATTATCCCAAATGACTCTGTGCAAGGTGTAATTCCACACTCAAACACTTATTCAGCATACAGGAACACATGAATGAGGTATAAAGTGAGTGTACATTTTAAAATAGAGAGTGAGGGAGCAATCATGGATTTCTTTACTTGAATAACAATTAACTGATGTAAACTGATTCCAAGAATGGATCATATATACTTGATTCAAAAAACATTGAAAACATTTTTAGGACACAATTACTACAGCAGCTAACAGGGTCTGATATAATCTCACAAAAATGAATCATGAGCAGCACAACAAATACTATCGTATACAATTTAAGCTATATTATACAATTTAATGATCAAAAATATATACGTAATTGTCATTAGAATATCACAGGCCTACTTCTTTTTTTTATCATGTGTATTCTTTTTCTCAACAAAATATTATTTTAAATTTCTTTCTTTTGATTTAGGGGTGAAATGTTGTATGACCAATACATGTTCTTGACAGGTTTTGTGAAGTTCACAACTAATGATGATTATCAACAGTAATAATATATCCCTTTTGATCCATTTGAGCTGACATCCTTTAATAGTATTGTTTGGTCATCAAATTGACTAGTCTGTATGCTATTTCATATCTAGATAGATTATTGTGGTTGTTCATGTATTGAATCTTGTATGAACTTCTCTCTCTCTCTGTGTGTGTCAGTCACTATTCTAAAGCTGTTCAGACTGTGTGAACTGACTGTTAAGATGCCTTTGAGCAGTGGCCGTGTTTTCTGTCTGATTGTTTACCACCCCCCCACCCCCCCCCCCCCCCCCTCTCTCTCTCTCTCTCTCTCTCTCTGTCTCTCTCTTTCTCTCTGCTGTAAGTCTAAAATTTTAATTATGCTGCCTGACAGGCTCAGTGCATGATGCACGGCCATGCATCCATCACAGAGCGAGGGCCAGTGGCGGCCCATGCCTTGCCTGGTTCCTGAACGCCGGAGCAAGGGCTGAGCAGCAGGTGCCATATTACTGTGTACAGAAAAGCAATTAGGAAGCATATTGGATGAATGAGGAGTGCATTAATATTAGCGAGTACATTTGTCAGTGGGCTTGATGCGAGTCTTTTTCTTTTCTTTATGCAACATTAAGATTGTGGCGCTCATAAATTCTCTGCTTAAATTGCCATCTGTTTCCCTGTCAGGGCACTCTGAGACTCTGAGAAGAGAGGAGGGGGATATGAAAGTTTTCTTCTTTCCTCTCTCTCTCTCCCTCTCTCTGCTCACTCCTTGTCCTCACTCTTGTCCCTCACTCACTCACTCACTCACTCACTCACTCACTCACTCACTCACTCACTCACTCACTCACTCACTCACTCACTCACTCACGCATCTGATCTTTCTGTTCTTTCTTTAGGATGATGTAGCTTTGCAATTTATCAAATGGTTTGACATGCTAAATGGATAGTTCATCTAAATGTTAACATTTTGCGATTGTTCACTCATCCTCATGTCAAAAGGAAAGTTTAACTGAATGTGAATGCTGCTTTTTTCAATGCAATGTTAGTGAATGGTGACCAGTCAGGCTCCAAAAATTACAAAAAAGCATAATAAAAGTAATCCATACTGTGCATGTGTTATATTATTATTAAAATATTTCTTTAGCCACATGACGGCTTTGTCTGAGGAAAAGATTCGCAACTGCCGCAACTCCCCTTCACAACTGCTTTCAAATCTCATTCACGTATTATATTCAAATTGGGCACATAAAAAGATGTGTCAAGATGTCGTCAAGATGTAGATGATGCCAAATGTCATTGCTTCCTAAGTATCTCGCCACTGAACGTCGTGATGTTCCAATTTTTTAAATGTGCATATTTAAATCACACAAATGAGATTTGAGAGGAACATTATAATAAATAAATATGAACTTGAAATTCAGTCTGTCCCTCATACAAAGGGACCAAAATTTAGCCGAACACCAAAACATTTTCAATAATTCATTTTGAGTTATGGGTAATTGGACTACTTATGCCTTTCAGGTGGCATGTTCTCAGGTGATAAACAGTTCAAATGCGTCATCACCAGAGAATTGTTAAGCGAACACCACTGTTTTGGTCTATGCTTCCTGCCTGTTTCACCCAAATATTTTCACTGCTGATATTTCAATTTCTCTTCCATTGTATGGAAAAGAGCAGCCATGATAATCTACAAAATATATCATTTTGTATTTCCCGGGAGAGAGAAATGGGAGAGGGAGAGATCATTCTAGTTTGGAACAACATGAGGGTGAGTAAGTTACATGTAAACTATTCCTTCAACCTTTTGCTCGTTGTTTGAGCCCTGTCGGCATATACCTAAATCAGATTTGTTTTGCATTTTTCTTGTAGAGGAGATATTTTTAAGTCGATTTTATATTTAATTAAGTCAACATGCGGACTGTAAAATATTCCTTGGCAAGAGCATGTTAAAAGCACGGATTAAACCAGTGTGGCTTTTGGGAAAAAGGAAAACTGTCTGTCCTCCCTCTTTTTTATTGTCTTTAACCCGGAGAGGAAGAGCTGCTCGTCGCTCACTCTTTTTGGCACGATGGCCACATTCTCAGGGCTATCATCTCAATAACACGGACGGCTTAATGACGGCACGTCCAAGTGCTGTCACAGGGAGATTACTGTCAGTGCGTCCCATGCCCGCAGGGGATGTGGGGGTGTGCTGAGCTCGATTGGAGGGGTGCAAGGGGGGATAGCATAGAACCCCATGATAATTAGCCAGCCTGCAGTGTGCGTAAAGCAGTCTGAACAGCCAGTAGAGCGGCAGAGAGGGCAGCGTGTTCACTCTTTGTGTATCTGTTCTCTCTTCCTTTGACTTCAACTCAGCCCAGTCGAGTGAGACTGCTGGGAGTGGTACTTGGGCACTGTTACAACGCTTAAGACAGGTATAGCGGGTAACTGTTGACTTAGCAGACAATATGTGGTTCTTTGCAGCCAATTTGATTCAAGCATATGTAGATTACTTGAAGATATTAGTGCAGTGTTGAAAAATCAGCGCCTCTGTGGAGCTGTCATGTGGCTTTGAACAACAGATCACATGTCATTAAACATCCACGACCCCTACCAGCACTATCATCGCAGACTGTTAATATACACCCTTCAAATGCACACAACTTGGGCGAGGATTTCTGTACACTCTGGGCTTTGTTTGCTCATTTTAATGCGAGTCAGTGGCCGCCAAATCTGACCCTCCAATGCGGTTGCGTTCACGCTGGCTGCCTGTTATTAAACATTTTCCCTTTTGAGAATTATATTCAAATAATTCTGTTGCCAGTGTTGTCATGCAGCCAGCTACGATTTAACTGACTTGTCAGTAGCTAGCTGCCATAATCTGTATTACAGGCACTGGCACAGAGATTAAAGATCAAGAGATTTTAGGAAACTGAGAGGAAAAAAAAAGAAAAAGAGAGTTTGGACATTTATGTGGCAGAATTCCTCTGTAAATAGACATTAAATGTGGGTTACTTTTAAAAGACCTCCTTGCATGAGGTTTATGCCTGGAAAACTGCGGTGTCCCATTTGAAAAGAGAAGACAAACTTGGCATATTCTCTATTTACTTAGTATTTATCTTTTATTATTTAATTTTATTGGCTTATGGATCACCTTAAAGCAGACTTACTTATAAGGGATTTACAATATGACTTGGATCATTGAGAGCCAGAGCCAGAATTGGTTTTTATCTAAATGTTGAACTATAAATCAATTATAATCAAATATAGCTATGTTGTTGTTGTTGATGCTGTTTTCCCAACAATTAGAGATGTTCCGATACCCTTTTTCCCTTCCCGATACCGATTCCGATACCTGGACTCAGGGTATCGGCCGATACCGAGTACTGATCCGATACCTGGGTGTGTACAGTATCTATACAGCTGCAATTCATACTAGCCCTGTATGAACTGATATAATTATTTTATGGTGTGCTTCAGACTTATCCCTTAATAAAACATGAACGTTGCAACGACCAATCTCACGACCAATTCATCCGAATTTGACGAGTGATTAAAAGATGGCTAATTCGTAACAATTCGTACGACCTCACTCGTACGAATTAGTACGATTTTTGCTAAAACGTACATATTTGACGAGTTGCCCAATTCGTATGAATTTGTACGAATGACCTACCCCTGACCCCACCCCTAAACCTACCCATCACGTGGGTTTAGACAAATCGTACGAATTCGTACGAATTAGCCATCTTTTAATCACTCGTCAAATTCGGACGAATTGGTCGTGAGATAGCGTTGGAACAAATACATACAGTGAACAATTCACTATATTATTCACTATAATAATATTTTTATTATCTGACATACATTTCACAGCAATATATTATTTGTTTTTCTTAAGTGAAAAAGAACTTAAAATGCAGCCACACATCTAATACTTTAAACTGAAAAAGGTATTTTAGATTTACAATATACCTGTATAAAAAAGTGCAACAAATAAATCTAGGACTCTAAAAAATGATATATGAATAATATAAGAAAATAACCTCTTTATAACTTAAAGTCCAGAAACAATTTTGTTAAATACACGGCATTTCAGTTTTGACAGCGGCTGGTCATCCAGAACAATAAGCTCGATAATGTTGTGGGTTATATTTATCGCTCGTTGGCTTTCTTTTGAAAACTTTTCTCTTCGTTTGAATGAAGCTTCCAGAGATTGTTGATTCTGGCGCGGCTCATCCTTCTCTGCCCTTGCCATCGTGTGGCGCGTCTTCAAATGCTTTATTAAGTGTTGAAGCTGCTAATCTTGTGCCACCCCTCGAAATTGCAGTATGGCATATGATACATGTCACCGTTTTACTGGGTGGTTGGTCCAGTCTTAAATACTCCCATACAGCGGACACACTGCTAGCGCACGCTTTCTTCTTCGCTGCTCTAAACAGTGGTTGCTTATGGCAACAGCACAACTTCCTGTGTTGCCACAAGCAACCACTGTTTAGAGCAGCGAAGAAGAATTGATCTCCGATTTGCAGAATTCCGATGCCAGAAGTTTTATTGGTATCGGCGGCATTTCCGATACTAGTATCAGAATCGGAACAACTCTACCAACAATTAAACGGTCTTTACACTTCAAAAGCGACATGGTTGTTGAAAATATATAATATAGCCTAGATAAAGGCATGGGGTTGGTAAGAATTTGTTTATTGTTTTTGAAAGACAAAAGAGCCATTACACCAGTCATCAGAGTCACATGATCCTGAAATCTTTCTAATATGCTGCTTAATATTTTATTTGAAGATATGATACTGTGATTTTTTTTTCAGGGTTATTTGATGAATAGTAAGTTTAAAAGAACATAATTTTTAAAATCTTTTGTAACATTATAAATGTATTTGCTGAATCAAATGATTCATGCTTTATTTTAAGATTACTTCCTATTTAATACTTCTTGATACAATACTGGACAAAGCAACAGTCATAGATACAAAAAAATGTTTGTACTATTTTGGATTTATTATTTGTCAAGTCACTGTGACTGGCAACCTGAAAATTCATAATAATTCTATCCAAGGGGGTTTCAGTCTCTCTGAAATCTGTTATTAACTGTTCTCAACACTCAGAATCTATTATTGCCACAGATACAGGTTCTAGGTCTCTTTCAATTTGGTTTGGTGTACATTGGAAAGAAAGAAATGTCAGT
Source organism: Rhinichthys klamathensis goyatoka (assembly GCF_029890125.1). NCBI lineage: Eukaryota > Metazoa > Chordata > Actinopteri > Cypriniformes > Leuciscidae > Rhinichthys > Rhinichthys klamathensis. The sequence continues at coordinate 971,359 of NW_026606962.1, forward strand.
CAAAAAAGATTTGATCCTCACTTAAATTAAATATATATTTCTCTATAACTCCTAATATTGCTGAAATGCACATTGTTTATTTAATTTCATAGCCATACAACATTCAACTAGCCCCTGCAACAGTGTACAGTAAGTTAGGATTCCTCAGGTCTGGGTATACAATTTAGAAGCCAGAGCTCTTGGATCATGCGTACCCCTGACAGTGTCTGTTAAAGCTCATAGCAGCGTATCTCTGTGTGTGAGTCCACAATTGCAAGTACCCGAGGCTTGTCTGTCTTTGGCATAAATCACATTGGTAACAAGACTAAGTTTATCTCTCCTGTAGTGCGACTGAAGCTCTCAACAGGTCTGTGCATGATCCGGTGCTATTACGCTGTCTAATACCTTCTCATTGTTATTCATGGACTATAACATGGCTCGCTTTTTTTTCTCCGCTCTTGCCTTCCCTCACAGCTCCATTTATGAATTGCTGTAACCTCTTTTAAGAGTGCCGTCTAATTGATCTAATTCAGCGCTAACGGATGTTCTCTGTTATTACAGATGATCTTGGAGGCAAAGTTGGTAAAAGCATTAATAATCTGCACTCGTTGTGCAGTGCCGTGGCACGCCTGAACGTGCCGGGGGGTAATCATGCAGTCTATAGGGGGCGCATGAAGCCATTAATAATATTAAGGAAGATTGTTCGGCCCACAGTCACTCACCTAGTCTAAATGGAAGGCTGTAGGTGGGATTCAATGCAATACCGGCAGTACGAGATACAGCAAGCCACAAACTCACACCGGTGTGTTCAATATCCTCTTTCTTCATGTTTTGTACCTGACATCCTATCGCAAACCCACACTCCACTCAAAAGAGCAGTTGTTCAACACCATGATGATGGTCTGGGACTCCTCTACACCACGAAGCCAGGATCTCTTCTCAAATCTCTCATGAGAATTGTTTGCTAGCTTGGCGAAGGTTGTTTGATATTTCCTAGCTGATCTCGACTTTGTTCTCTCTCTCCTTTGCCTCCTAATTCGCAGTATGATGACAATAACTTGCACGACAGCCTTAGCGAGACCTTTCGAAATGCTGCCGGCCGCCCACTCCCGTCAAGGTCGCCACTAAAAGGCGTCTCACTCTTCTCCTAGTGGCTTCTCCTTTGCGCAGACTCGTCGGCTAGCCCTGAAAGATATAATTTTCTTCAAATGCACCTCACGGACTAGTTTGTCTATTTCCGTGGTGCCCTTTCCAATATGAGGCAGAGACTCTACATAGCAGCGACTTGCGCAAATCACACAGCAGGGCCGGGATCTGAGAGGGACAATTTGCCAGCTGTATGCATGAGTAAGCAGGGAATTTCTCCATCCATTTAGAGTGACCAGACTGCTCCCTGACAAGAAGATGAGAGAGAGAAAGAGAGAGAATGTAGAATCACTTTTGCTCCCTAACACGGTCCTGTGAGGGAACTGCCTTCAGATGGCTTTTGCCATGTCTGATCTTTCTCTCTGGCCAAATCTGGTTTTCTATAATCTCTACTGGTGCTTTGTGACAGGGTAGGGAGCCCATTAAAATTCCAGGAGTTATATTGGTCATATGTAAGTATATATTCTTTATTTCATGATTTTGCAGTCTGACAGGTACTGTGGGGACACAATACTTCAAAAAGTAAGTGCAAAATACTATATATTTATACTTCACATAGTGTTGGGTCTGAGTCCACCTTGTCGAGTGAGAGTCGAGTCCAAGTTCTTAACCAATTGATATTGAGATGTTTATCTTATCTTAATTCTATGTTGTTACTTAATTTTCATCTTTCATGTTATGCATGATGTGGAATCGACTGTACTCGAAAAATATGTCCAAAATGCCCAAGTCCTTGTCAAGTTCATTCATAATTGCACTCGAGTCCGGACTTGATTCCACACAGCTTTGCCATCATGGGAATAAATTGCATTTTAAAATATATTAAAATAGAAAACAGTTATTTGAAATTGTGCTTTGTTCCCACCCTTCTGAATTATGTTGCATTGATATGGGGTTATCACAAACTAAGGGTAGATTTACACAACAACGATATGCTTAAAACGGAGACGTTTTTCCTTTGAGTTATTCACGTACAGACGACACCATTGTCAAAACAATTCCCATTCACACGGATCCGCGAAAACAACTAAAAACACTGTATTCTGCTGCCAGGCCATTAGCTGGCGATGAAACACTATAGCCTGAACATGTAATGACGTCATTGTCTTCACAGAAGATTCACATTTTTGTTGTTTACACGGAGACCGTTTTCCAAAACTTTGCGTTTTCAGGCACCCAAAACGCTGTTGTCTGGTAAATGAACGGCCAAAATGTAAAAAAGTTTTACGTTTTTAGTTGAAAACGGTGTCGTGTAAACAGCCCCAAAGACTGTTAAGTTGTGCTATCTTTCAATAATATATAGTGAATTTAAGTTGTTGCAGATGAAACCGGTTAAAACTTAAGGTCTTAATGTATGGAAAGAGTCTTGAAAAAGGTCTTAAAAGGTATTAAATGTAACTCCATGATTCCTCCTGTATATACCCTGTAGTGGTATGGTTATCACTGTCAGAATTACTGCTGTCATGCAAAACAATGAACCACCTGCGATAGTGAGAAAAACAAAAGCTGTGTTTCACCTTTCACTTTTTAGAGGCAAGTGCAGTTGGTGATTACTTTTCTGCTGGATTGGCCAATTACAGGCTTATTTTGGTTTTCCATTTTTCATGGGTTAAATAGACTTTTATAACAACATGGTTATAGTGCTGACAAAATAAGTGTCTTATTCAAAATTGTTATCTCGGAAAGATCTTAACCTGTTCGTAAAAAAAGAAAGTGCATCAGTTATGATGAACCACACATGCCAAGCTTATATATCTCCAATTCTACAGGGATTTTTACATGTGCATGTGGTTTGGTCCTTAATCCCCCAAAACCACATACACTTTCTATGTTGGAATGTTCCATGCTGGGAATGTTGTGTTGAATGTGGCTGTCAAGACAGCTGCAGTATTTAAACTGGAAAACGTTTTGTAATTGTTGAACCACTTGCTGAAGAGCAAAGCCCCTGTCTGCCTGTTGAGCTGTCAGGATTAGCATGGACATTAGGACAATATGTGCATTTTAGACTCGCATAAGAGTTTCACATTAAGTTGGTGGAGTAAAGAGTGGCTATTAGGGGTGTAACAATATATCTTGTCACAATATATCGCAATACAAAAATGCAACAATATGTATAGTGGATAGTGACAATATGTATTGTGTATAGTTCACCCGAAATGAAAATTACTGTGTGAGAAAAAAATCAAGTTTTAGCGTCATTACTACATTAAACTACTATATAATGTTGAATATAATGTATAATAATGCAATGGGGGAATATTTGTGGGTCCTGATAATGCCAAATGTCTTATGTTACCAGTAAAAAGTGGCCTACATTATTTTAAATATATCTAGTCAGTGACGGAGTTCAAGCATATTTGTCTAAAATAATTCTGTATTTTCAGCTTCAGAATCATGAATATTTGTATTCTGGTGTCACCATTGTCCGGTGCATTGGGTTACCAGCACCAAGAGTTCAGTATCGTTGATGTGTATCGAATCGTGACATGAGGGTATGGTTACACCCCTAGTGGCTACATTAAAGACATACATATAAGTTTTTAATTATTTTTATTGATTGATTGATTGATTGATTGATTGTTGATCCTATACTTCCACGTGTGTTATTCCATTTTTTGGTGACCTTGCTATTATTCCAAAATCAAAAAAATAATAAATAAATAAAAATAGCTATTTTGATCAAGCTCTCAATATCGACTACTATTTTTCCTTATTTAGAAGTTATTTGTAAACTCTATCTTTTTCTTACCCTCTCTCAGTCTTCCCCCAGGACCCAGCCCGGCCTGTGAGATTTCCTTGTTTGCTTAGATGTGGAGAACTGTTTTTAGAGTAGACACCTAGTCAAGACTCTCTCTCTCTGTGTGTGTGTGTGATGCCCTCCAGCCAGCGGCGCGGTAGGGATGATGCGCTCTCTCACTGAGTGCTAACCTTGATCAATACCCTACTATGGATCGCTCCAAACCCCGCCGCTCCCGTTCGCTCTTTATTTCAATATCACGGCTCTTTGAACACTGTAGCCAGAAGCCCTTGCCGAAATGGGCTCATTCTCACTCTCCCTCTCTCGCTTTCCTCTTCCCTCACTCTTTATGGGTAGTTTTGTAGCGGATAGATCACCAGAGGCCATGGGCAAAGGACAGCTGTGTCATTTACCTGCATTCCACCTTCTCATCCAAACTGAGAGGAAGAATAAAACGAAAAGCTGCTTTGTGTGTTTGCAGCAAACGCCCTCACACAGACATCAAAAGTAACTTATATTTTGAAGTGCAGGAAAGAAAGAGTAAGGTCTTTAATCACGTCCCATGTGCCCTCACAAGCCTTCATGAGCCCTTCTAGGCTGAGCAGGAGCAGTTCATTTTTATTTGCTGGCTCTATCAATTGCTCATTTTGGGATTCAAAGCAACGCAAACAGTGTCTTTTTGTTTTTAAGTGCCATTGCTGATCTTTAACGGCGTTTAAAATATTTTTGGACAAATTAATCGCTTTGTGTCTGTGAGAGTTCACAAAGGTGGAGTCTGAGTATGAACCAGCTTACCTGGTAAAAAAAAGTCTGAATATAGAGAAATGCTAAGATTCTTTACATCACATGCAGAGTTATAGGCCGTTCACACAGAACATACATTTTTTTGAGTTAACGAAAAACAAGGTGTATATAGAGATGACATTTTCAGTTGCGCAGCTGTTTTGAAAACAGTATAGCTTTTCCAGTAGCATAGACAAAATGTTGCATTGCTGTTTTTTGTTACCTTATATTGAGCTGATCAGTAATAACAATTTGTTGGCCAGATTGGAAGACTAACGCAGTGTGCGATGTAACTAAAAATGTAGCAACGCCACAAACTTTTTTTCATAATGTGACCGTTCATGGGCGTCAGTTTGGTTTGAAATGTGCTGGGGACAGACGCATTCGGAAGTGCATTGTCATGAATTTTCACGTGAATAAACACATAGATCAGCCTACTGTACGTATGTACTGTAATGGTCCAGTGGCAGAATTTTTGCCAAGCGTGTCGGATGTTCTGGGTTCTAATCCGCACTCGAATAGCACTCGCACTCAAGGGGAATTTTTCCCCTCATAAAAACCGATAATGTTCATCAGTGGTTGTATATCAAGCAGGGACGCGTTTGTTTGCATTTTGTTTTGCGATTTCACCGGAACGAATAGAGAATCTCCGCAACGGATTGAAGCGCGCGTCCGAGTGAAGACATTGTGGCGCGTGCGCGAGCCACAACAGAACACTGTATCCGCGCCACTGATCGCAGAGGCAACGAGCACATGATCACTTGATTAAAAAAACAACACGTGTTAGCGCTAGACCGCCTCTTATTTAACAAACGAACGAGACGAATGCTCTGCTAGTTAACTGGAGATGTTTTACTTGTATTGGTACATCCGTACCGCAAGATGTTTCAAAAGTGGTGGGGACAAAATTAGGGCTGCAACAACTAATCGATAAAATCGATAATAATCGATTATGAAAATCGTTGTCAAAGAATGTCATTATCGATTAGTTGGTCTGCTTACGTCACGGGGAGCGTTTACTGGTGATTGGTTGAAACAGGCCAATCAGGATGCTCTCTGTCTTACACGCGCTTCATGAGGCACACACGCACACACACGCAAGGTCTCTCTCCCTCCGTTGCTCTGCCGCGCGCTCGCGCTACACGGTTTGGAGTACAGTCTCTTCTGTCTCGCATGCGCGCTCTTGCTTGCGCGCTCAAATCCCGGGAGTTTTAACTAATTTGCGAGCATCAGGGAGCCGCTATCAATATGCGGGTGACTCCAAGAACTTCCGGGAGACTTGGGATGTCTGTATTTTGCGTCTCGAGCATCAGGTTGCGCTATCAGTTCGCTCGCAACATAAGTGATAGATTAAAATAGTGCTACCGCAGAAATATTAAATTAAAACGGTCTTTACAAAGCGAAGCACTAAATATAAAGGCAGTTAATAACAGCAGCAGTAAAATATTGTTTTTAGTCACTGTACTCAGTGGGTTTCAGCGAATGTTTGTGCATTAATGCATCATTTTTCCTATCTTTTTAATCAAGCCTGTTAGCTTGCTGCGTACCTCCATTCCGTTCTCTTTATATAGCATTTGTCTACTATTACGTTTTAATTGTTTTTCAAACGCGATCTACTGCGGCTCTATGTTCACACGCTTGTTCCCTTTCGAACGGTCACTTCGTATTGCGTAGCTATACGCAGTGGGGAAACTCCCTTTCCTCGATTTACTGAAGCTTATATGTAAAACGCATTTGCAGCTGCACAGCCAGCCCCCTGAGCGTCTGACCCGCTCATAGGCTGTGCTGCAGCAACTGCACATCCAATGGCGCGGGCGACTCTGACGCACAACCAATAAGCTAGCCCAACGTCAGAGCCCGTCGAGGGGGCGTGCCCCGCCTATATAGACCCCCGAATTCGCCATTATAGCAGATTTTACTCCTTCAGCGACAGTACACATGTCCCTGAGCTTTTTACTGTAGCATTCGCCGTCGAACAAGCCTTTCAGCCTGAGCGTGCTTCTCTTCAGCAGACTTCGCCTGCACGTCGATTTCTCCTGACGCCGTCTCACCTGTGGCTATCCGGCGACATTATATCCTTTGTTCTATATTGCTAACATTCTTTTCAGTATGCCTCGTCCATCCTGCGCCACGTGCGGAGGCCGTCTGCACGAGGCAGACCAGCACACGAGCTGCATTTCCTGCCTGGGGATCTACCACGCAGAGAATGCTCTCTCTGCCGGCGGATGTGAGGCCTGTGACTGCATGCCTATATCCGCGCTGCGCAATCGGCTAGCTCTCTCCCGGGACGGCGACGCCGCTTCATCCACGCTTTCCGTTCCAAGGAAGAAGAAGCGTCGCAGCCAACGGCAACCGGAGGGTATGGAGATTTGTGAACGCACGCCGGCCGCGTCCCCGCGTGCTTCACTTTCTCCGACTCAAACGCCATCACCGGTCCTGTTCGCAGGAGACCAGCGCCCCCCCCCCCCCTCACGTGGCGGGCCTCGTCTCCTTCGGCGGATCTCTCGAGAGCGACGACAGCTTATCCATCGCCGCTTCTGAGGACGAGTGGCCGGGCTCTCTCGACCCCGTCACCGCTTCTTAATCGGTGGCCAGCGGATTAGCGACCAGGACGAACTCCGACGCCGAGATGCTTCGGATCCTGACGAAGGCCGTCGCGGACCTCGACCTCGAGTGGGCCTCGCCCGAGGAGCCGCCTCGTAGTCGGCTGGATGGATGGTTTCTGGAGGGGCGCCAGCAGGCCCCGCGTCACAAACCGGCGCCATTTTTCCCCGAGGTCCACGAGGAGCTAACCAAGGCCTGGCGCGCTCCATACTCAGCACGTGTGGGATCCGCAGTTTCCGCGGCGCTCTCCTCCGTGGATGGCGCAGCGGAAAAGGGTTATGAGTCTTTGCCGCCCCTCGAAGAGGCCGTGGCAGCTCATCTTTGCCCGAGCTCTGCAGCTAGCTGGCGAGCTAGAGCCGCTCATCCCAACAAACCCTGCCGTAACACCTCAGCCCTCGCTAGACGCGCGTACGCCGCCTCCGGCCAGGCTGCATCGGCCCTGCACACGATGACCGTGTTGCAGGTCTACCAGGCCAAACTCCTCCGGTCCATGGACGAGGCTGGCCCGGACCCGGAGACGTTTCGGGACCTGAGGAGTGCTACGGACTTAGCGCTGCGGGCTACTAAGTCTACAGCACAAGCCATCGGCAGAAACATGGCTAGTTTGGTCGTGCTCGAGCGCCACCTGTGGCTTAACCTCACCGAGATCAAGGAGGCCGACAAAACGAGGTTTCTCGACGCTCCGGTGTCCAGCTCCGGTCTCTTCGGCCCGGCGGTGAAGGGATTCTCGGAGAGGTACACGGAGGCACAGAAAGCGTCCCAGGCCATGCGACACTTCTTGCCGAAGCGTTCGGGCTCCGCGTCCAGCAAGCCCAAACCTCCGCCTTCGCCTCATCCAGCCAAGCCGGCGAAACAGGCCTCTCAGCCCCGCCCTGCGGCTGATAGCCAGCGCCAGTCAAGGCCCGCTAAGCGCTACCCGCTCCCCAGGCGTCAAGGGCCTCGACCCAGCGCCGCGGCCGACCAGGCGCCTCCGAAGTCGTCCTAGCACGGAGGGGAAAGAGAGAGGGCTCGTGTCTCGCGCTAGCCGGACCACCCTCGAAGAAACCAGCAAAACTTCCCACAGCTCCCTGTTCAGTTCAGGCGGCTGGGGATTTTATTATTGTAAACAGGCCCGCAGCAGTGAGCGGGTCTCTGCAAACAAACGCCGTTTTCACGGCGACCCAAATAAAGCACAAAAAGAGCATGTTTCACAATCACAACACACGGGTTCACGGTCCCCCTCCACTAGGCGGCCCCTGCCCTGTTGTAACACTGACTTCCCCCCAGGCAAAAGCCTATATAGTCAGTCAAACACTCAGTATGTGCACAAATCACATTATAAGGGTATCAGGTCCCCCTATGTTAGGCGGTCCCCCCCATTCAGTGTGTCACGCCCTAGCCACACGAGTGATGGCCTGGCAAGCCATCCCTGGTGTGTCGAGTTGGGTCATAAACACTATAAAGCGAGGCTACTCGCTCCAATTCGCTCGCAGACCCCCGAAATTCCAGGCGGTTATCGAGACATCGGTGAGAAGCGGCGTGAATCACGTGCTTCGCACCGAAGTTCAAGAATTATTAGCAAAAGGAGCGATAGAGTCAGTCCCTCCCGCGCTAATGTATTCGGGGTTTTACAGCCGCTATTTCCTAATACCAAAGAAAGACGGCGGGCTCAGACCCATTCTAGATCTGAGGCGTTTGAACAGGGCTCTCATGAGACGGCCTTTCAAAATGTTAACACTCAAACAGATTCTCGCGCAGGTTCGCCCGGGGGACTGGTTTGTTTCAATGGATCTGAAAGATGCATACTTTCATATTCAGATCGACCCTCGTCACAGGCCATTTTTGAGATTCGCCTTCGAGGGGAGGGCATATCAATACACCGTTCTGCCGTTCGGTCTGGCTCTGGCACCCCGTACATTTACGAAATGTATGGATGCGGCGCTCTCCCCGCTGAAAAGCCAGGGAGTGCGTGTGCTGAATTATCTTGACGACTGGCTGGTGCTAGCGCAGTCGAGAGACGAACTAATAGTGCACAGGGATTTGATTCTCAGTCATTTAAAATGCTTGGGTCTCACAATCAATGTTGCCAAAAGCGAACTGAATCCCAGCCAGACTGTGGTCTTTCTGGGCACGGTTTTGGACTCGGTGACAATGAAAGCGCGGCTCACTCAAGAGCGCGCGCTCTCGGTACAGACACTGGTAGCCGCATTCAGGGCGCGCGAGCGCGCGCCTCTGAAGAGGTTTCAGAGACTGCTTGGTCTAATGGCAGCTGCATCATCAGTACTCCACTTGGGATTACTGCACATGCGCCCGCTGCAGCACTGGCTGAAACGCCGTGTGCCAACCCATGCATGGCAGTCAGGCAGCCTGCGCATTATGGTGAATCAAGGGTGTTTGAGAACACTGGTTCCCTGGCGGGCTCAGGACTGGTACTGCAAGGGGGTGACCATGGGGATAGTTTCCAGGAGGAAAGTGGTTTTTACAGACGCATCCAACATGGGTTGGGGAGCGCTGCACGAGGGCAAGCCTGCCTCCGGCCTCTGGTCGAGCACGGAGCAGAGCTTACATATCAACTGTCTGGAAATGAAAGCGGTTGGTTTGGCCCTAAAAGCTTTTCTGTCAAACCTCAGGGGTCACCACGTCTTGATCCGTACAGACAACATGTCTGTGGTGGCCTACATAAATCGCCAGGGTGGCATCAGGTCAGGCAACCTGTATGTGATGGCGAGGGACCTCCTCATGTGGGCACAAGCCAATCTGAGCTCTCTGAGAGCAGCGCATGTCCCGGTCCTAGGCGAGTGGTCCCTGAACCCTCAGACGGTCAGACTAATATGGGAGAGGTTCGGCGAGGCCGAAGTAGACCTTTTCGCCTCGAGAGCCAACACCCACTGCAGGGTGTTCTTCTCGAAAAACAGGGATGCGCTGGCTCATCTCTGGCCCAGCCGCCCCCTTTACGCGTTTCCCCCCGTCTCGATGATCCCACAGGTTATCGAGCGGGTCAGGGAGAGCGGATGCCCAGTCCTTCTGGTGGCTCCTCTCTGGAAATCCAGACCATGGTTTCCGGAACTGGTTCAGTTGTCGGACACGACCCCCTGTCCTGTTCCGATGAGGAAGGATCTCCTCACACAGGCCAACGGAACGATGTGGCATCCCCGACCCGACTTATGGGCCCTCCATGTGTGGCCCCTAAACGGGTATCCGGGGACCTGCCTGACAGGGTCTTAAGCACTATCTCTGAGGCAAGGGCCCCGTCTACTCGGCGCCTTTATGCTTTAAAGTGGTCGGGTTTTTCCAGCTGGTGCTCGAAAAATCGTATTGACCCAGAGTCATGTGAGGTTTCAGTGGTGCTCGCCTTCCTGCAGGAGCTACTGGACGCGGGCCGCACCCCGTCCACGCTCAAAGTGTATGTGGCAGCCATCGCAGCGCACCATGCTCTGGTGGCTGGCCAATCACTGGGAAGGAATGACCTGGTGGTAAAGTTTCTGAAGGGTGCTAGGAGGATTAACCCCTCCAGGCCCCCTTCGGTGCCGCCTTGGGACCTCTCCACGGTCCTTAGGGCCCTGAGGGGTCCACCTTTTGAGCCGCTCCAGTCGGTTGATCTAAAACCACTTTCGCTAAAGACTGCTCTCCTGTTGGCATTGGCATCTATCAAGCGAGTGGGAGATTTGCAGGCCCTCTCAGTGAGTCCTGCATGTTTGGAGTTTGGATTGGATGACTCCAGAGTCATTCTCAAACCCAGGCTTGGTTATGTGCCCAAGGTGCTCTCAACGCCGTTTAGAGCACAAGTTATTACGCTATTAGCCCTTCCCCCTTCTGCTGAGGATGGGGAGGTTAATCTTCTCTGCCCTGTCAGGGCGTTGAGAATCTATTTGGAGCGCTCTGCGTCTTTTAGACAATCGGAACAGCTGTTTGTCTGCTTTGGGGGCCGATCTAAGGGTGATCCAGTCACTAAGCAAAGACTGTCTAGATGGATAGTGGATGCCATCTCTTTGGCCTACACCGCAGTGGGTCAGGTTTGCCCCATAGGTGTCAAGGCCCATTCGACCAGAGGTATGGCCTCGTCGTGGGCTTGGTCTTCTGGTTTTCCCATTCAAGATATTTGTGATGCGGCCGGCTGGTCCTCGCCTTCCACATTTATGAAATTCTATAATATGGAGGTACCTTCCCTGCAGGCGAAGGTGCTTTCGGTATGATTGAGACCTGACAGTGGCTGGTCTTGTCTACAAAAATTACTGTGCATAATCACATAAATATTATATAAACCCGCTTCGGCCGGTAATAAAGTATACTAATAATCCCGACGGTGTCTACGCAATACGAAGTGACCGTTCGAAAGGGAACTACTCGGTTACTATCGTAACCTCAGTTCCCTGAGATAGGGAACGAGTATTGCGTAGCCGGCCGCACTATAGTAACTGGTGAAGTTGTCGCTTCAGTCGTATAACCTGCTATAATGGCGAATTCGGGGGTCTATATAGGCGGGGCACGCCCCCTCGACGGGCTCTGACGTTGGGCTAGCTTATTGGTTGTGCGTCAGAGTCGCCCGCGCCATTGGATGTGCAGTTGCTGCAGCACAGCCTATGAGCGGGTCAGACGCTCAGGGGGCTGGCTGTGCAGCTGCAAATGCGTTTTACATATAAGCTTCAGTAAATCGAGGAAAGGGAGTTTCCCCACTGCGTATAGCTACGCAATACTCATTCCCTATCTCAGGGAACTGAGGTTACGATAGTAACCGAGTAGTTTTCAGTCTTTCTATATTTATTTATTTTACAAATTATCCTTATAATTCAATTAATTTAAAATACAAATTAAATGAATTATATATTTTTAGATGTTTTCAGTTTATATCTTCACATCTGAACAACATGTCTGTAAATTTGTTTTAACAAAAATTGTGTTAAAACAATATGTTGGATATAAATGTTTTTTTTTTTACATTAATCATGGTTGTCAACTTGCCATCAGCAATTATTAAAAACAATGCAAATATTGATATTTGTAAAACTCAATGTGTGGCTTTTGCACTTTTTAAAGTACACTTTTACACATAAATATCCTAATTTAGGGTTTTAGGTAACACTTTATTTTATTTTATGTGTCCTTGTTACATATGTTACATGTACTTACTGTAGTAATAACAGTAAATTATGCATAATTACATGCAACTAACCCTCAACCTAATCCTACCCTATTCCTATAGTAAGTACATGTAGTTACTTAATATTACTCTGTACTTAAGTATATAATTACACTGTAACAAGGACACCTTAAAATAAAGTGTAACCGGGTTTTATTTAGTCACAATAAACAAAAAATCTAATTGAATCTTTTTATCCGATTAATCGATTAATCGGAAAAATAAAAAAAAACGCTCAAGCTAATGATTAAAATGGCTAATTCTTTTTTGGGGTTTATTGTGTTTTTTTTCTTCTGTTACTGTGTAGAGATTTACATATTTGCTACTTTTAGTTTAATGCAGTGTAACTTTATTTGTGTGCTTTTATATGATCACTAAATGACTAATTGAGATATATTACATCATGTGATAGCTTCATTGTTGTTAGTTACTTTATGTGTAGCCTGTAGCATTTTCAAAAAATGCTCCCTTACACTGCTCACATGGTGAAATGACACATGCAGTGTACAGTAGTTAAAGTGTGCATTGGAGTTCAGAGGCTGACCCAGATGTGTTAAAGTGGGTCAGGGGAATGTCTGGGCCTTGCACAGAAGGCAGACGGTGAGATGTGTGGGGTACTGAAAAGGGTTGGGGGTTCTTTGCCCTGATTAAAGCAAATTTGGAATGGGAATTGTGGGATATCCCTTGTGCTTTGTTTCCGCTGCCTCTCCCAGCATCTGACATACTCTATGCATACATCCTAATCACGGTCTCTCCATCACACAACCTCTAAAGGTGAAATGTGCAATTTCTGTGCCACTATATTACCAAAAAGAACTATGAAATGAATGGCTGTTTTCAGACAGGTTATCCTACCACTTATCCGACAAACGGATAAGGCGCAGTCACACTAGCGACATTTCAGCAACATTTTGCCGACTGTCACAAAGCACTACTCGCACAGAGGCCACATTGAAACCAAGCAGCATTATGTTGGTCAATGTGGTGAATTTGCATTAAAAACCCCTTTGGGAAATCTGCATGGAAAATTTTTTCACCCCTACACGAAATTACCTATTGGGAATTCAAATTCCTATTCAAATGACTGGGTTTCACCCATGGATTTCACCAAGCAATGGTAAATGTGACCGCACCTACAGTATAGTCCACCCCCTAAACCATTGGTTGAGGTTATGATGCTTTTGTTTTGCAACAGAGTCATTTTCAGGGAAATCAACCCATAGCTTCCTTTTACTGCTCTTTTTCTTTTCTACTCTGTTCTTTTTTTGGCCTTTTTTAACTACATGCATAATACTACAAAGAATTACAGAGTGTGTATGCTTTTCTATTATGCTATAGTTCATTTTTTTTTTCTGCAAGTTGTCAGTTTATTAGTTCCTATTTAAAACGATCCATGCTCTTTAATGGATGTCCAATGAAAAACCAAAAATTTACTCTGCCATCTCCCAGTAACCTCATACCCCCTGACAGCCCATCTCCTATCATGCAAGATAGGGAGTGCTATGGGCAAGCTGCTCTTGATGCTGTCATCTGTCTCTTCTGTCTTTCCTCATCCTCTGCTTTCCTTTCTTCCCCCTCTATCAGCACACTCATCCTTGCTTCCATTTCCTCCCTCTTCCATTCCCCGGGCCGACAGTCTTCTATGAGTGTTGCCTCCTCTCATTATAAAATAACCCTGGTCCAGCTCAGTCCTGCCATAGTCCTCTTCCTGCCAAGAAACCAGTGGTATAGGTGTCTCGATTGGGGGGAATGCGTCTCAAAATACAACAAACCAATGCATGCTTTAAATTGTCATGTACTTTTTATTTGGGTTCCCTAGATGATTTTGAGTTCTGGATGTCTCAAATGCCTCAGTTGCATCTTGAAGGGGACAAATCATGCAAAATAAAATGGTCATTTCATGACCCTTTCCAAACCTGTATGACTTCCTCTCTTGTATGGGGTGGGAAATAAGATTTTATGTTCATGCTGCTCTTTTCAATACAATGAAAGTAATTGGGGATTGAGTCTCTTATATGATATATTTTAATATATTTATGACTTTTTTCTGTGGAACATAAAAGAAAATATTTTGAGAAATATTGTTAAAATAAAGTGTTTATTTGTCCATACAATGGAAGTCAGTGGGCTCCAATGTTGTTTGGTGCCCAACATTTTTCAAAATATCTTTTTATAGTCTGCGTTAGAAAGAAAGTCAAACAGATTTGGAACAATGTGATGGTGAATAAATGATCATGGAACCTTCATTTTTGGGATAACTTTCCCTTTAATCTGCAAAAAAATAATTCAAAAGCACCATAAAAGTATCATAAAATATTAATATGACTCATCAGTAGTTCATTTAAACTCATCCAAAATTCATTTACGTTATGTATATTCAGATTTTACTCAAGACACATTGTACCAGGTTTGACATCAATAATGCCAAATGCCACTGTTTCTCAAAAAGCTCACCTATGGCTTCCATCTTATCCCATTCTATTGTTCCTGCTTACAGTAGACTACATGTATACTAGAGCCGTTCTCTTTTCTTATTCCTTAAAGAAAATAATCTGATTAGGGCTTGCTTTGCCACATTGTTGATGTAAGGTGTGATGTCAGGCTGTCCAGTGGTTTTACACTAGTGTACTCACGCTAATGGTCATAATTTTTTTCCTGCTTGTTCATAGGAGCAAAAATATTGACCCCCCCCCCCCCCCTTTTTGCCACTTTTTTTGGAGAGATATTATAGCAAGAACAAGGAATGATGCCCAAACTGCTGTGGCAATTCTATGATTTGGAATCTTTACCACACTCTGGTAGTTTTCTTATGTACATTCGATAGAACAGAATTGTATTTACATGAGAAGCCAAAAAAGTAATCAATAAGCTTGTCTTCCTTATGGCCTCCATATCTGCATTCCGAAAGTCTATAGCTGATATTAATCATGCATACCCACTTCAAGGGGAGGATAATGACTGCGCTTTCCCTTTTTATCTATTACACAGCCATAAGGGGAATTGTATTGACTTCTGGTATTTTTCCAACCTCCACATCTAAAGAATCACATACTGTACAAGAAAGGTAGCAGCAACAGCACCTGGATAAACTAGTTTAAACAAGTGGAATTTTGTGTTTTAACCCAACCAGAATCTGTTTTTGTACGCCTCTTTGAGTGTGTCTGTCAAATATGGTCACCCGTGTTGTCGCTGTCGAGTAATTACTGCGGTTAGAGTAAATGTGGCATTTTAGTAAATGGTTTGTGTCCGGCCTGGTGCCCAGTCCGAGTCTGCCGAGACGTGCCGAAACAGATTGAGCGGGCCAGGTAGTCCATGACATCCTGTTAAAAACGTTCAGCGTATCCAAACGGCCCCGCGGACATCAAACCTTGCCAAGCTGTTCCCACGGCCCTCTGCTGCCCGCCTGTCAACTCATGCCAGACCAGCGCCGGCCAAGTCCAACACGGCCATGTGGGTGAGTTTAAGAGAGAGAGAGAGAGAGAGAGAGGCCTATATTAGCTTACCCACAGCCCGTTGTGTGGGAGCCGCAAGCGGGTGAGGTCAGGCCTCGTGTGAGGCCTGCAGGGAGGGGGAACCGGACCTGGTTTGGCTGGTCTCTAAACAGCCCCAGGCCCAATGAGAAGAAAATGGCCAGTGAGGTAGGCTGGACTGTTTACTCAGGACTTTGTGGGTTTTGGAATGGAGAAAGAGAGATACAGCGAACGAAAAGAGAGCGAGCGATCAAGCAAGACTTGGCCCCTGACTGCATTGGGTAGTTAAACATCCCCAGGCTGGGATTGTGGTGAGGGCAGCTGGACTGCGGCAAGCTAAAGAAGAAGAGAGAGGAGGCCCTGCGCACATGTGGCTTTTACAACGTCTCTCTTGCTCTCTCCAACAACTCCTCTCTCGCCCTATCTCTCCTGAGAGGCCTTTCTCTGTTCTGCTGAACTCCCCTGACCTTGAGGTTTGAATCCCTTGCCACCCACACTGGCATGCTGCTCGTCTTTGATATGATTCCATGCCCAGGGGTAGAACAGAAAGCGCTGCCCCGTTGCTTGCTGGTGCCAGTGCACACTGCTCAGGTGTGCGGAACATACCTGCACGTCTTGGAAAACGGATTTATCCTGCTCTCCATGGGCTTCCCCGGTTGGGCTCTAGTATGCAGTACCCACAAATCCCACATAGCACAAAAAAACGAGATGTAATAAGCTCCAACGGAATGAAAGAACAGCCCAGCAACGCATATTAAGGCAATCCAGACCGCTCGGCTAACGAAATACAGTATGCTAAACTCGAGCAAGATGAAGCAGCTCATCGAAGTAACTTATTAAATAACAGCCAGCTAATTACTTTGTCTTCCTATTGTCCTGCTGCTATACGTGTTATTGAGTGTTTTATGTATCTTAGAGTAATGAGGAAGACAAGCCTGGCACCTGCACTGTGTAATTAAACATATAAATTCTCCCCTCGCAGAATTATTTGTGGTCACGGTCTGATTTATATGGCTTGGTAAATTGCAACGTTGAGCTTATTTTCTTTCCCTGAAAGGGCTTAAAAAAGGAACCCCATCCATCAGCCAGCTTTGCCAGAATAAGCTTTGCTAAAAGTTGACTATATATAAGAAATACATGGTATCCCCCCCCCCCCCTTTTTTTTTGTTCTTGCCCTACTCCAAGCTATGTTCAATCTACCAGGGATTTTTCCTTTGGGGAAAGCAGGTAAATATGTATTTCTGGAGCACAAATTAGTTTTATGTTCGGATAATCGGATTGATGGTGCTATCATGTTTGCACTTATTATTTGCATAACTTTGGAGGCCATATGTTTGTGTTGATGACTACTGTTCTAGGGGAGAAATATAGAGAAAAACTTTTGAAAAGCAAAGACACTGAAAGTTAGCCATGCAATATCCTGCTCAGAAAGGAGTGAATGGAAAAACATGAAACACTCTCTGTGTCCTGATCACTTTTGGGTCGTTTTTTTTTTTTTTGTCAGTTCAAACTTTCAGCAGTGACTTATGTGTCTCGCGGCTGTTCACCTGGGAGGGAGTGTGTGCCTTTTGAAGATTGCTTACTCTACAGTTTATTATTTATTCTTTCAGGCGGATTATAAGTTGATACAATCTTAATGATATGGAGAGGCTCTGGGGTGTGGAGAGTGTTTTGCTAAGGGACCTTAACTTACGGTTGTGTTAGTGTGTGTGTGTGTGTGTGTCAGGGCCTGTAGTCCGCATAGCACTTCTCATAAACACTCTCTTTGTTGTATAACGCATTTTCCGTTCTTCTGACATTTCCCTCGTTGCTGCAATAGTTATTGTCTCTCAATAACTACCTTTATGTTTAGTCTTCATTTCATTTTTTTCTTGTTCCTCTGTGAAATGAGAGCTTTATTCTGAGTTCTTCCAGCAATTTTAGCTCCGGCAGTTTTGTAAATATTTGGTCTCGAGGTTTAATAAGTAGTAAATGATGAAAATCACATTTAGAGATGGTAATCTCCAGTAACTGAAGGAGGAGGTAATGCAGAGATGATGATTTTTCTATTTTGTCTCTGCATATTTTTAGAGTTATTATTGTGCCAATGCTACTGCGAGGGAGTGTAGCGTTGAATAAAAGAAAAAGAAAAATGAAAGTAAGAAAAATATCTCAACTGCCACAAGTCCCCCAACCAAGCGACAAACCATCTCACATGTGCAAGTAACTGTCACCACCACCAATATGGTGTCCTGTTTATTCTCATAGAGCATATGTGCATGTGATGTCATGTTTGTTTGCACGTGTGTGTTTGCATTTGTGTGACACTCTGAGTGAGAATGAAAATCATGGCTGGCCAGGATGTTTAGTGCTCTTTCTTTCCCTGTACTGTAACATCTCTAAGCATACATGTTGTTTATCTGTCAATATTAGATTTTTTTTTATTTGAAATATTTATTATAATTTATTTTGGATTTAATTTATTGTATACACATATATAGAGTGATTTTTTAAAAATATTTGTACATACTTATTTTCCCTATTTTTATGTTTAGATAACATTTTCTGTCATCTAATGCTCACTTCAAAATGCTCACCTAGTGTTATTCTAGAACAATTCTAATAATTCAATAATACTTAAAATTATAGTGTTAGGATGCCTAAATTTACTTGTAGCATTTAAATGATTGATTTTAGTTTTTAGTGTTTTATGTTTAATTTATTTATACAAAATTGTAGAATTATAATCAGTCATAACAAAAAGTTAAAAGGCTTAGTGTTGTTATATATCAACACTCTTGGAACACTGCTTGTCCAATCAGATTAGAGAACTAACTGTTGTGTAATTCCATGCAAATGAGATATGTGACTATTCTTTACTCGCTGCATTAATTGCATAGTTTAAATTCTATGATGTCTGTGATCGAATCAAGACCCTACTGACCTGAGGCTACAAAACATTGCAAAACATTTTTTCTCTCTCCTGATTTACTTCATTTCCTCTTCGATTTTGATTATTTATTTTATTCTGTTTAATTTTTTTCTATTTTTATTTTTTTTATTTTGGCATTTTGTGGGGTCCTGCTGCTTTTATTACATTCCTGACACTTTTGTTAATAAATCATTGCGAAGTTAATGAAAATTGCATTCAGGCATATCCAAAATGATTGTGTCCTTTGTCATGCTAATAAATTGAAAGATGTTGGTCCAATGGGTGAATGCTTGCCCATTACTGAGAAGTTTTTGATGGGTGCCTGTTGAACCTCTCATTTTCTCCTCTTTCTCTCCCTTCCCAGTCGTTGTTTTTCAGTCGGATGATTTTTTTCACATTTATCTTTAGGTTTTATCAACGTGAAACTAATAGGTTTCAGGTGAAGTAATTTTTCCTTTGCATTTTGTTTGTATGGCACAACATAAGGAGCAAACATACAGTCTTAAAGCAAATTGTCAGGACAGAATATATAAATTAATATGTAAACATGGTTATAATACACATTTTCTTTCATGCATGTAACTTGCCCATGCTTCTTTTGGTTATTTTACAGGCTGACCTTTACCTTGTTACCTCGGCTTGAATATAAAGCATTTGATATTCTAAAGCATTAAAGAAATCTCTGTCGTGGTGAGTTATACATTTCCAGCATTTCATTTTTGATAAGCATTTTCCTATATCTTGCCTTCCAAGCTCTGTTGGTTGTGGACCGCCTTATCGTCCTCCACACTCGGCAGATACTGTGTCAGTGAATGAGGTGCGGACTATGTGGACGTTTTACAAATATAAATGCAAAAAGAAATGGAATATTTGATAGCCTTCCATAATGGCCCTGAAATCTGTGTCATTATCTACTATCAGATGTGGCTTTTAAAAGCATCGGGAGTTCCTGGCGTTTTACATGAATTTCAGCTGAGAGCAGTTATTGAGAGCAGAATACATTTAGCGGGTCAGTTTTAGGGGCCTTCTATTGCTTGTCTTCCCCTCCGCTTCAGTGGCACCCAACATGAGAGAAAACAGTAACAAACAGGTAATGCAGGAAGCAGCGTATATTCAAGAGATGTACGTAAATTTAAATCTGCCATTAATGTATAAACCTCACGATAGAAATGAAATTCAATACAATATCTGAAGAGTCTGAGAGAAAGACATTTTTCATGAAAGAATTATCTTATATTCGGTGTTTGTAGTAACACAACTACCCCCCCGCGTGTTTGAACCACAGGATAACAATTATTGTGTCAATTGGTGCACACTTTTTCCATTATATAACGCATATGTCATTCCATGCACTACAAAATTGAAAAATAGCACTTCCAATGTCAAAAATGTCTGCAAACCACACAGAGCACATCCGCTTTGGAGGAGAGAGACTGTCAGCTGGCGGTAAGGAAAAAGCATTGCATAAGTTACTTAATGTGATACTTTCCATAAAAAGCAACATAATTAGTTCATTTTTTATTATGAATAAAATTATATTGTAAGCTTTTACTTTTCAAATTACCTTCCTCAACACTGGATGTATTTGAGTTTCTGAGCACATTTGTGTAGTGAATGATATGAGAAAGCCTATTAAAAGGTCCATTGAGGAGAGCCAGATGGTTTATACTTATTGACTGAAGTCGCTAATCTCCACTCATAACTGAAATTTGACGTGTTTGTTTGATTCTTGCCTTTAACTCGTCTGTTGATTGATGCGCCATGGCTGCACAGACAACCAAAGAAAGTCTGTGTGTCTTTTCTCTGTCGTTGGCCACGTGCGTTGAGAGGGTTGTGCTGGATTCAGCTTCACCAGATTCGATTAGCAAGCTAATGTTTTATTAGAGAGGAGTGCGAGAGGGGGAATAATTAAAGAGCCCTTGTGAGGGAGGGACAGGCAGTCCTGTCTGCCTGTGCTGATGGGACATCTGTTTGCCTGGGGGTCAGGCACTGAAGCGGTGGGGTGCTCGGGATGGAAGGGGGAGTTTGAGGGGCGACTGCTGGAGCTAGAATGGTGGCCACGCTGGAGTTTGTTACCTCCCTACGCCACTATGGAGCAAGAAACAGCAGGCCTGCTAACACACAGACACCAAATTAAAGAACTAACCCAACTTCATTAACAGAATAATGATGGGCTCAGTTTGAGTACTGCTTTATTACCCATGCAAAAACACATTCGCATCAAACCGCGATAGCCCGGCTCGCAACCGGAGCACACCAGGATTTTGAAAACGCTTAAATCCGTTTAAGGCGATAGACGCACTCTTCAAGTGAGTCGAGAACAAAGGAAGACCCGAAAAAAAAGAGGCAAAAAGCGAATCCTCTCCCTGGGTATGTTTTCTGTGTGCACCTTGGATTGCACACGGAAAGCCGATGCCAAGTTTTCTTCTTGTGCAAGTGCAACGGTGTGACCCGGGGGGCGTGCGGCTGAGCCGGGTCGAGCGGTGCTTTGGTCTGCGGGACGGCCCCTCCCACAATTCTCACCTCCATACTGCAACCTTTCAGTCTAAAATAACTTTAAAGCGCTGTGCCTGATGGGAATACGGCTCCAAACTAAAGGCTAGTCCTATTAAAACCACCCTAATACTAAGGAGGGGGATGAAACAGAGTGAACTGTGGGGCTGTATTGATGTGGAGAAAATGAGCAGCTCTTGCTGTGGAAGAGGCCTGACTCCTCTATCGATTTATAAAGGGAAAATGTAGAAATAGACTCTGTAAATCTGGCACTGTCTAACAGGTTAACAGCGACCATCTTTTCATGTAAACTCATTCAGTATGCCTGCATTGATGTCGGGAAGATGAGCAGTCAAGCAGAGTTCTTACACCTTCCCCGCTTTGTGAATTATAGTGTTTTTATAGATCAATACGCAAACGCAATTATCTGTGTTATTAAATTGTGATAAATGGACATTTTAGTCAGGCTGGTATTTGAGATAAGGGAGGAAGTAGCCGATGGTTTTGGTGATTTACAGACTTGAGTGTTACCATTGGAAGTGACGTTGTGACGGAACACCTTAGTTTCATTCATACTAGAAGTGTTTAGGATTGACAACCAGTCTCAAATTGTCCCATTCATACAACAGCTTACAGGTGCAGATCAAAAACTCTGTATGAACAAGAAATAGAAGTCTAACCAATTTTCTATTCTCATGTGTGCTGTGATTATTAAAGTTTTTTCAAAGATGGCAACTTCCAACTTCCGGCCTTCTCATTTGAAGTAATTTGAACTTTTATATAACATAACATAGCATAGTTATGCTCACCAAGTCTGCATTTATTTGATACAAAGACCGACGGTAATATATATATATATATTTATATATATACAGGGCCGGCTCTAGCCCTTTGGTTGCCCTAGGCGAGATTGATTTTTGCGCCCCCCCCCCCCCCTTAAAAATAATGAGTATTTATTTAACTAAACAAAAATGCTCTTATAGTCACTACAAAACTTCAAGCAAGCAAATTATGACTTGAACTGTAATAAATTGTTTATACAAATGCTAAAAAACGTTCAAGGATATTTCAATCATCCTACATAGTTGCATTGTTATCTGCATATTATCTGACCATGTAACTTGTAGTAGATAAATTACAATTACTACCACCACTACTATTATTACTAATCCATTAGGCTGCTACAAGGCTAGGGGGGTACGGGGGCACGCTCCCCCGTAAGAAAATTTTGTGCATTTTAATGTTAAATTCATCAATCTGGTGCACTTTGAGAGTTCAAAATTAAAAGCTCCAACCCATATTCAGTGTTCAAATTAAACAAAGAAAAATTCAAACCTCTTTTAGTTAGTGTCTGTCTACATTACATAATAATAGTTATAATATTAATCCCATGATAATACTCATTGTAAAACAATGCACTGAAAAATAAAGGAAACTTTCATAAGTTTTGTACTAATTTCTATACTAATAGAAAGAGTATTTTTCTGTACTTCACATTAAAGATGTGATTGGACCAGCCCAGTGTCAATCAAGAAAACAACCAATGGGCCGCTGATCTACACGTTTCATGCGGTGTCAGAAAAAAAGCTTTTTTTTTTACCAATGCATTACACCAGCACTAACCCAGCGCCGCCGATTAAGCAAAACAAAACGAATGGGCTATTTCTATTTTAGCCCCCGGCCGCTTTTTTGCTTTATTTATCTTTTTTGACGACAACTCACTGCCCGCGCCCGCTCGCGATATTATTGGAGGGGGGTCCCCTGTCAAAATTCTATGATGAAATCTTATGAGGGCGCCTACTCCGCTACACATACCGGTATACCCACTTTTTGCGCCACTGGCAGGCTTATGTAATTGCTCCACTCGTTGCAGTGTTAATGAAGTACAATAAAAGCGGAAAGTTCCTTACGCGGCTCTGGCGCCCCCCCCTAGGGTTTAAGGCGCTTGCGCCCTTAGCATTTGCCTATACTGCCTATGCCACGGGCCGGCCCTGTATATATATATATATACTCCATTACTCCAGTTTTCAGTGTCATATGATCCTTCAGAAATCATTCTAATTTGGTGCTCAAGAAACATTTCTTATCAATGTTGAGGACAGTCTGTTTTTTACAGTTGACAATTTTATGGAAGCTGTCAAACATAGGGGGCCCTATTTTAATGATCTGGGGCCTCATTTATAAACGTTGCGTACGCACAAAAGAAGGCGTACGCCGCTCTCTACGCAATAATTGGTATTTATAAAAAGCAAACTTGACGGTGAAATGTGCGGTCCTTCACGCAAGCTCTGACCCAGGCGTACGCACGAAAACGGGTGAAATGAGAAATGGCGACACCGTCGGCAGATGGAAGAAACACGTGAAAGCGTGTGAAACTGTAGACCGTTGTGTAATGGCAATACTGCCTCTCATAAATAACACGAAGACTTCACAAAGCAAGTCTTACAATTAACAGCCTACATGAACACCCGTTTGATCGATCTGCAACAGAAATGCAAATTAACACATATTTGCAAAAAGAAAAGTGAAATATGTTCTGCAATAATATTGGCATGTTATACAATTCATCCTCATAAATAAGATGGTAAACAGAACGAAATAATGTACAAAACTGATATTCTCGCCAATGTGTCCGTCAGGTGGAGCAGATATAGATGCAATTAGATAGATAGATAGATAGATAGATAGATAGATTTCCCATTTCCAAGTAGATTATAACCGACATCTGTAGCTTGTCATTTCTTTTTTATCTCGGCCACAGTCTGAGGTTGTGAGGCTACAGCACTACGGCGTCTGCAACCTTTTGCCACTCAAGTGCCTTTTTGGCATTAGTAATGGCCACACTGTGCCCTCCAAACAACATTTTTCTCCTCTTTTCCACCTCGCCAACGATAACTTCTACTTCACATTGAGTGAAGTTACGTTTTTTTTTATTTCCTCTCTATGTTTGCCATGATTTCACAATCGATGAATATTAACTTATGGGCGTTTCAAGGACTATTTATGGGCAACTATGGGCGTGACATGAAGCCGCAAAAGCTGCGCTACATTTAGAATTGATTGTGATTTATTAAGGGAAAAATGCGTAGGATGTGCGTGCGCACGGTTTTATAAATCCGAATATTTCTGTGCGTACGCACGTCCTATGTTTCATCCGTACGCCACTTCTGACGCAAATCCTACGCAAAGTTTTATAAATGAGGCCCCTGAAACGCAAGTGTCAAAGCGCAAAGCGCAAGTAACTTTGTGGGCGGATCCCGACGCTGTTGCTATTTTCCCGGCGGGATAAATGCCTCTTGCGCCTGGCGCAAATCTAAAAGGGGTTGGTCTGAAGTAGATTCATTATTCATAGGTGTGGTTTGGGCGGAACGTGAAATAAACCAATCAGAGCGTCATCTCACATTCCCTTTAAGAGCAGGTGCGCATGTTGCATGGCGGATTGCTATTGTAACGGCGGATTTACCAGGCGCGCGCCAGGAGCGGTTCACAGCCGAGGAGACAGACGTTCTTGTCAGGACCGTGAAAGACAGAGAAGTGACGTTGTATGGGGATGGGAGAAACCCACCCAAATCAGCGTCGGTTAAACAGGCGTGGGAGGTTAAACATCTTCATGGACACCACAATGATTTCCCTCATGTGTTAATATTTTTATTTGTTATAATGTATGATTTGCAAAAATAAAAACTGCTGCATCTGTGTTGATGAGAGAATCAAAGTGTATGCGCATTGTGCACCCGCTACATTATGGCCAAGCATGCGTGCTTAAAATAGCATTATGAACAACGCGCAACGCGCCACTGACTTTAGACTAGGTTTTTTCTGGTCAGTGGCGCAATTGTTTTCTGGAACTGCAAAATAGCACTAGGGAATGTTTGCGCCGAAACACGCCTCCTTTTTGCGCCGACCCGCCAAGGGAGCGCAAGTTCATTTCCTAGTTTACCGACGTGCGTCTGTGGAAGGAAAAGCCCGCTTTGCGCGGGTGCAAAATACGAATGATACATGCGCCGGTGTACAAAGTCAATTGTGCTGAGTGCAAGATAGGGCCCAGGGTGTCAGATGTTAACACCCTTATACCCTGAAGCATTTTTTGGTGATTTCACATGATTTCAAGTAGTATACTTTAAAGTAAAGGCTTATAACTCTACAAAAAAAGGTATGATTGGTATCATGGTCTCATTTGATAGAAATTGATAGAAATTTTGAAGAAAATTGATTTCAATCATGTTTGAAGGTTCTTAAGTTACAAAAATGCTGAGAAAACCCCAGATAATTTATGCAAATTATTTATTTATTTTGTTATTATTCATGCTTGACATGAAGACTTTTTGAAAGTATATATGACAGGTCATACAATTTAATTTTGGCTTGTTCACAATGATTTCAACTGCTTCTGGGCCAAATGTTGTGTTCATATCTCAAGCAATCAAAGGTTGTGGCATTTGGAACCATGGTATATTATCAAAAGTTCAAAAACCTCTCCAAACAAATGATTTGAGTGTTTTACTGAACAAAAGAACTTCTTACATGTGCAACATATTCCTTTCCCTCACTTAAAGGAGATTAGGAGAACAACTAAATAATAATAATTATAAAAACAGTTCTTATTAACAGAAAGTAATACAATTTAAGACCACTTCACTGGTGGTCTTCACTGTATGAATTAAATATTGATTAATCCTACTAAATCTATTAAAGAGCAGTGAGTGAGTGAGTCTTTTTTCTTTTGATTAGCATTGAAGCAGACCCCACCAGGTTTATTTGGCTGCTTTCACTTTAAGAACTAATTCACGGATCCAATACATTGTTACACATGTGACTTATTTCCAGACAGACCGGTTAATGTAGTGAAGCAATTTCAGCTGCGCATAGAAAAATTGTCTCAGGAGTTTTGCGTCATCTGATCGGATCTTCTGATCTGCCTTTACAGAGACCACCGATCAAACTTTAGAAAGCTACCCCTACTATAGCCGAGGAGACCCGAGATCCAGTTTCCATTAGTTGAACTTTCAAATGATGTTGAAATTTTTTTTATGTTGTGTGTGGGTTCTTTGAATCGAACCAACCTGCTCTAAATAAAGATGTGCGATTCACTATGGTTTACGAATGTTTCATGACGTTACAAAGCAGAATGTGGCTCAAAAGCCTAATCTGTATACCGTTTACATTTGTGTCAGTGGCAACTTTTTACGGTTTTACTTTATGAAATTGCGATCGGTTCGTGAGATCGGATGATCGAAAATGAGACTATCAGCCGAAACCGATCTGCGGCAGATCGATCAGAGCATCTATAGTGTATGTATATGTATACTTATAATATTATAAAAAAATTAAGATAAATTACTAAACCTCTAACTAATTCACAATCATGACGAGTCTGCTGCACTATATCTTTCTCATAATGAGGCAAATGGCCAAAAATAATAATGTCAATGTCATGAATCAGCTTTTTGATGGACATGCATTATTTGTCAGAGCTTTGTTGATTGGGCTTTGGCTGGAGGGTTATGGAGCAGGTTTCTATGCCAGTGAGCCCCATCCTCATGGTCTGTGAGCTACAAGGAGAGTATGTGGAGCACAGATGGAGGGGTGGAGGAGCTGGGAAGAGTGGTGTGGTAGGGGTTGGATGAATGGACCTTCAGTCTGTTCTGAGAGACTGAGTGGGTGGACGAGAAACCTGCCAGGTATGCGTTGATTGACAGGGTCGTCGTGACACGCCATAGCGGCAAAGGTGAAGATCGGGTCCTTTCTCACAGATGAATCCGAGAAGGGTCGAGGGTGAGCAGCCAGTAGTCAGCCGTTGACGTCCAAATCGAAAGCTCTGAAACAATTACTCTCACAGCGGAGTTTAGGGACGAAAACAGATCTCTCGTATTGAGAAGAGAAGAGAGGATGGGGTGAGAAATGTGGCTGTAATTAATGAGTAGCTGGAATGAGGGAGTCCCAGATGGAAAGGCAGAGTCGCCTGGCATGATTGTGCATCCGTGGCTGAGCTGTAAGATATACCTGGCCGCACGCTCGGCTCTCTGAAGTGGCTAGTTAGCATACGCCGCTCTTGTTATTTGTGTACTCAGTGTGAGAGCGGGCCTCCTCAGCTGCCGTTCACCAGAGACTTGTTTTGTAAGATTAATGAAGGTCACCGGTATTCTCAGAAGTATTCTGATAATTAAGGCTTTGTTTATCAAAAACAAGTTATATTAAGAGCAAAAAAGATTCATGGTAATTATTCATAATCTTAACAATTCAAGTGTAGCCACCTCATTTGTGCTTTTAATTCTTCTTGTTAATGTTTTGCATAAATCTGCATAATTACTTGAGATGCCTGTTGTAATTTTGACAGCTACTCAGCTCATGTGCACTAAAGTATGGCGAACGTTCCGCGTGCTGCATACTTATAATGTATGGTGTGTATGGCACCGCCGGAATGTTTTTCGGAGGATTTTTTTTTTCACGTTGCGCATGTGCTGTGAAAGAATAGGTTTTTATATCAAATATGCTAAATGAACGGTTTGGTTCGCAGTGGGGAAACGCGAGCAGGAATGACTGGTTTTATGACCGAGGCGCTGCTGCGATCACACTGACAAAACAAATGCAGACGTGCTTCTATAAATCCTTGGCACAAATGGTCAGTCCCCCTCTGCTGTGTGCCCAGATGTGTCTGCGGAGAGCAAAGGCTACTGGGCCCTCTAATCACACTCTAATTTCTGCTGTAATAATCATCATGTAAATGGATGTGAAATGGTAATGCAAGTCTGGAGTTTACGTAATCTTGTAATGACCTCTTGTATTACACTGTCTGTGATGTTGCCTGTAATAGATTGTTAGTCACTAATCTGAAAAGGGGGGGGGGAAAAATCAAGAACAGTGGCTTATGAAATTAAATTTGGAGTGTGGCTGGGCCTATTAGCACTCTGACATAAGTGATATAATTTCTTTCACTCCTCTGCACGCACACACAGACACATACGCTCATGCTTTAGGACGGCTGATTAGTATTCACTAAACAGGAGAAATAATGCTCTCATCACCGGCTAAGACCTCAATGATACTTTTAAACTAATGCAAGGTGAGGGTTCACAAGTCATTTAAATTAGAATGCCGGAGCTGCTTCAACAGCAGAATGCTGAACGCGATCTATACAGTATGTGTGTGAATGAATGATGAGAAATGCAGCCGGCTTTTATATGAATTATCAAAGCGGGGTTCACATATCTGCTCTGCTATGATGCTGTCCTCCTGTCCTTTTGAAACTGTTTTGGCAGCATTGTCAATAGGTAATGAACATTTCTTTTCCTTTTTACTGTCTGATTTATTTATTTAAACTTGACTGACTCAACTTTTTGGCTTTGCAAACATGAACATTGGTGGTAACACTTTACAATAAGGTTCATTAGCAAACATTAGTTAACTACATTAGTTAACATGAACTAAGAATGAACAATACTTCTACAGCATTTATCAATCGTAGTTAAAGGACAATTCTGGTATTTAGCACTTTGAGTCTATTTTCTAGTTTGTTTTGGATGAACTAGAGTGGTGGACACAGAAGTTTTGACGATGGGTCCTGTCTCGACTTTTTGACTCTTAATCGCCTTTGACCGCTTCAGAGTGGCTGTCTACCGGCATGCACAAACATGTCCTTAAAACAACCTGTAACGTTCGTTTTCAAAACTGTGCAACTCACCGAGTGGTTAGTGGTGTTTGTTGATGTTCCAAAACAAGTAGCGTAGCGAAATACAGTTTCTGTCGTGTTTTATTTGGCATTTTGTAAAATCACATTGATTTCTGTTGGAGGACTCATTGCTCGTTGATATTACTGCGCTACCATCAAGTGGTCGGGAGTGTGCTAACGCTTCAGACTCAAATACCGTGCGGAAGTTTATACGCGGTTGTGAGGTATCTGAAAAAATAGTTCCACTATAGCAAATAACACGGATTGAAATCATACATTGCGCCGATATATTTGTTTTTAATCATCAACGAACACCACTAACCACTCTGTGAGTTGCACAGTTTTGAAAACGAACGTGAAGGGTTGTTTTAAGGACATGTTTGTGCATGCCCGTAGACAACCTGAAGCGGGTCAAAGGCGATTCTAAAAGAGTCAAAAAGTCGAGACAGGACCCATCGTCAAAATTTCTGTGTCCTTCAATTGTCCTTTAATGCTAATTTCAACATTTACTAATATATTATTAAAATCAAAGGTTGTATTTGTTAACATTAGTTAATGCACTGTGAACTAACATGAACAAACAATGAATTCCTGTATTCTTATTAACTAACATTAACAAATATTAACTAATTCAGTTACAAATGTATTGCTCATGGTTAGTTCATGTTAGTTCATACATTAAACTAACGTTAACTAATGAACCTTATTGTAAAGTGTTACCACATTGGTGTTCATGTTTTTGAATTCTATATCATGTGAAACAAACAAACATATTTAATCATTTTTCTTTGCTTAAATGTGGAAGTTGTGTTTTCCATATAAATATTGGCATCAGCCATTGAAAAACCCAAACTGCTCAAGCGCTACTCCAATTACAGAGGTAAGGTGTATTTTCAGACATATCTATTTGGATATACTGTTAGCTTATGCCAGTATTTTGCATAGTTTGTGTTCATGGCAGAACAGCAAACATGTAAACACTAGCACCTAATATACCTCCCTCTGTGGAGCTAGAGACCTTGACCTCTCTCTTGCCAGCCTGCTGTCGTGCCTGCGTTGCGGGTGCGCTGATGTGCGTAAGTCTCCTTCACGGCACCGTGAGCCGATCACAGATCTGCGGAGGACTGTGCTTTATGGGAGGGCCATGTGGCGTCAGGAGTTTAATGAAAGTTGCCTAATGAAGTAAACTTGCGAAGACGGAGAGAGAGGAGGCGAAGAGACAAAGAGAGGGGGAGAGAAAAAAAACTCAACTTTCTTTAATTATGTTTACCCAACAGGCCTTGCCTCCTAATTTAAATAGCATAAACATCTGGACTGCACCGGCATTAAAATCATGGCAGTAGTCAAGCAAATCTTGTGGAAAATAATGAAATTAGATCCCTGGTGTTGTGACAGAGGAAGGGCAGGATACATCAGCTCCATGTTAATAAAATTTCCATGAATGACTGAATACAATTAAGAAATTGTCAGTTGTGGCTGTGAACTTTTGTAACTCATAGATGTTTGCATCATTTGATTATGGTGGCAATTTGGAATTGTTTATCAGTGTCTGTGTTGGGGTATTAATTATGACCTTTTTTATTGGTCACAATTAAAACAAACACAGGCTCTTGGAGAGGGACAAGAGCCGAGGTCTGTGTTGAGTACAGCAGGACTCACTGGAAATCATCTCTGTATAGACTTTATTATCATCAGTGGGTTATTATTAATATTATTATTATTATCAGGTAAAGTTGGCCCAGCATTCTTATCATTATGAGTTAGATAAGAGTTTTGTCTCTGACTGGGACTCAGCCTTTTTTTTTTTTTATTACGTTGTTTGTCTTATTGCTTCCAAATTAAGATTCAGAGCGAGGTGCTTTGCAAATTGAAATATGAACCTCTACCTCTGTTTCAGTCCTCTCTCGACTTCAGCATTTATCTTATCAGCCGGCACAAGGAGAGGGAGATTGTATTTGTTGAAATGATTTGTCAGTTTAGGAAGTAATAATGGATTTGGGCTGAGAGCTGTACAAACAAGGCCTTCAGCATGGAGAGAGATTGAGGAGAGTAGAGGAAGGGACGACTGCTCTCAGCGCATTCTAATGCACTCGTGAGAGAGGGAAAGAGATAATCACACATCTCTAAATAAAGATTTGTGAGCTTCCTTTCTCAAACACGTGGATGCAGGAAGTTGCTGGTGTTTGGAGGGAGGTGTTAAAATTCCCGGTTATGATTTTACATTTATAAATCAGACATATTGAATATTAAAATATGAAAATACAGTGGTGTCCAAACGTCTAAAAACCTCTTCGAAAATGTAAAATTGAAAAGAATTTAATAATAATTTAAACTTGGAGAAAAAAAGAAAAGGGATTTCAGGATTTTTGCGTGATCCTTCACATGGTCCTTCAGAAATCATTTTAGAATGCTGATTTGCTGCTTATGAAACATTATTACAATATTGAAAACAGTTGTGTTAGTTCACCCAAAAATGAAATTTATGTCATTAATTACTCACCATCATGCCGTTTCAAACCTGTAAGACCTTCGTTCATCTTCGGAACACAAATGAAGATATTTTTTATGAAATCCAAGAGCTTTCTGACTCCTCCATAAACAGCAACGCAACGACCACTTTCAAGGCCCAAAAAGGTAGTAAAGACGTTGTTAAAATAGTCCATGTGACTACATGGTAACCATGATACATTTTTTTTTCAAGATTATTTGATGAATATAAAGTTAAAAAGAACAGCATTTATTTGAAATGGAAAAGTTTTGTAATATAAATGTCTTTACTGTCACTTTTGATCAATGTGTAATGCAGATTTTCAACCCTCTTTGTATTGTTACAATGTCGGTAGTACATGTAAATGAACAATTGTTCTCCGTGTTACCTGGACCAAGAAATTAATATTTATTTATACGTTTTGATAGCTCCAGGACTTTAGTAAAAACTACATATTATACTTCCTCATTTTTGTATCCCCGCCCACGGACAGTCAGATTGACAGAGTTATTAACAAAACGGTTATTGTAAGAATAGTTTCACACAAAACAAAACTCTAGGGCAGATGCTAATGGCTAGTATGGCACCGCCATTTAATATGGTTGGGTTCATAGAGCGTTTTGTTTTTTATGACCATGACAACCCCATTCTATAACTGAACTGATGCCTGCACATTTTCAGGACTCACAACTACATTCTCGACAAACCTGCGCGGAATTAACGGAACCGCACTGGACAACTAGTTGTTTGCCATGTCATATGTGAGAATTACTGTGAACTGTATAATCATGACGGGTGTAGTTTACTCACAGAGATGGACAAATGATTTGCGTTCACCCGCACATCCACCGGAGCTGCAGTGGGTGCGAGGCTTGCAGTAAAACATACTCTCTACTCTCGGTTACTAAAATCCTTGGTTGTTTAAAATATCTGATGGATGAACTCGCCTCGATTTGACTCATTTATTTAATAACACGCTGTCAATTGTGATAAAACTTCCCAATGTTATGGGAATCGCCCTTTTTGATACTGTCGCTGAATGTGGTTGTGTGTCCTGAAAATGTGCAGGCTCGTATTAAGCGGCGCTGCCATACTAGCCATTAGCTTCTGCTCTGGAGTTTTGTTTTGTGCGAAACATGACAGGATTAGGGATAAACATAAACAGTCCATAAATTATGTAATCGATTACGTTGACGCGTCATTCTAGCCATACACTATCGTGCACTTGAACATCTTGTTTCCTTCACTTTGAGCTTACAGTAAATGCCCTTCTCATAGTCCTCAACTGTTAAGATGTCTGCTGTTTTGTTGTCTGTAATGTATGCTAACATTTGTCTCCATGTTTACTTACTGCACCACACATTCTCACCACGGCACCATAAATCATTAGCAGGGGGGGTCTTGTGTGAGTTTTATGTAAGATGGACTTACTCTTGAAGATTGGCATAACATACAGGAATACTAATTTACTTTTTAGCCATCACCAGTTATTTTGTCTGTTAGCTGGCATAGTCAATGAAATGGTTTATTCTTACTTTTAAAACGTATTTAGTTTTTTTTTTCATACATGGACTCAGCCAACATGACATCATGACTTTGCGTAAACATACATGCCACTTTCAAGTCAAGTGGCGTGTTATCTATACGCATTTTGAGCTATCGGCGTGTGTGTCCACGCCGAAATTAACCGTCATCTTTTGCGTGTATGTGTACGCCGTTAAATGTCCGAGTGATTCCGCGTGTATGTGTACGCCGTTAAATGTACAAGCGAAACGAAGCAAAATGTATATTTACATCTGTGGAGCAATATTTTTGGTAGGGGAAGACTCATAAATGGTATTAACAGTGACGGGTAGGTTTAGGGATGGGGTTGGGGTAGGTCATATATTTATATATACAGTAATGTAACGTTAAGTCAGGCGTTGATAAACACGCTGAAAAGCGATTATGCGTGTTGATAGCACGCCAAAAATGGAAATATGAATTGGCGTGTCATACATACGCCATTTCATGAGATCAGTCTGACTCAGCAGATGTTCGGTGTGCTGTTGATATGGAATGAAGGACTGTACCACAAAAATGTAGGGACAAGTTCAAAGCTAGTGGAGGTAATTGTTTCCATTCTACCTGCCAGATCCAGGGTTAAGTTGTCATCAGCACTGTTCTTCTTATTGAAGGTTTTATCGTCTTGTCTTGTCTACGGGCATATTTTATTCTGATTTGGAGTGTCTTTTGTGTTCAATTCATATTTCGTTCCTTGATATAGAGGCTTTTCTTTTTTGTTACAGGAAAAGTGATTTTACCATTTCTTTCAGTACTTCTCCATTTTGACCTCTCACCTCCGCTCAGATTTTACAACCCAATAAAGTCATTCAAACACAAGATTGTAGCTTTTCTTGCCACTGTTCTTTAGCAGAGCTGTCTAGTAAATTCCATGGACTCAGGGCTCTTCTGACTGCGTTTTCAAAGCCGGTACACAAATCATTGGTAATATAATATAAATGTTTGACTTTTTTCTTAAACCACTGCACATGTATCGTTTATACACCACATACAAAACAGTCAACTATAAACATTTCTTCAGGGAAGTTATTTTTATTGAACTATCTTGACCAATTTCGGTCTTATTTCCTTTGACAAAGATGTCTTTGATATTTTCTTCCTGTTTAATGTAACGTAATGTACATTCAACATGCCTTCAAAATGTATGAAGCAGAAATGTGTGTTTGAGAGTGAGTGCATATGCATGATCATGACGACATAAGGCTCATCTATCGATCTGACCTCATACAGTACGTGCACTTGTCTCCTTTATCACACATTGGTCCTTGTGTCCTATGTATTCCTTTATCACGCATTGGTCCTACGTTTCCCTATACTGAACAATGTCAATGTGCAAGTTTCAGATTACAGCATTCAGAACACTTGTAGACCAATTCAAAGACTGATGCATTTATCTTGCTCTGAACTAAGACTTTTGCTCTGACTTTTGCTCTGATTTTGAACAAGCCAATTTTAAGTAAGATATATCCTTTCTCTGTCAGAAGCAAGTGGGTAAGAAGTCGTTGGTTTACTGTAGATGCTCACTTAAAAAATAACAAATTAATCCATATGTTCTGGTAGTTTCAAGGCTTTTACATAATAAGGGGCACCACAACATGCATTTAGTAAAGCATGGGGAAAATGTTGAGTGTGGGTTGTAAATGCATAACTGAATCAGGACAACATTTGTAACTGATGTTCTTAGTTATATAAAAATACAAATAAAATATGAGGGGAGAACAAAACACTAGAGTTGATTAAGGTATTTAACTGATGCAATTATTTGGCAAACTTCAGCTACAGGTTTTATTTTACTATGCAAAAAAACAAAACAAGAAAAAGTAAAGAATATGCTGATTTCACCATAACTGTTATAATACTTTGTTGTGTTTTGCATGTGTTCATAACTTCTTTGTATAACAGCCTGGGCAAAAATGATGTCTGCACAATTTGGCATGTTTTAATTGGGTTATCACAAATAAAACAGACTTCAACAGGGCTTCACATTAACACCCGTCAACCCGGCAAATGCGGGGGGATATCAGCAGAGGTGTGTAATGCAGTCACTCCTACTAGCCACTGTAGCGGGTTGAAATTTATATATAATATATACATTTTTGTCAAAAGTGTTACAAAATATTTTTTTTTTCAATACATATCGACACTGAAATATCTAAAACACTTCCAATACTCATTTTCCACAGAATAGTTCTTTTTCACTGCTTATTGCACTTGACAAACAGTCAAACACACAAAATAATGTCAAATTGCAGTGCTTGGCGAGTAATCCCATAAACTCAGTCAGTTATGTGTTAAGTGAACGTAAACAGTTGAGAAAGAAAACATGTGTAACAGTATAATGGATCCATGCGTCAGGTCTTAAAGTGACAACAGCCTAATCTACCTGCTGCCAAATTATG
Source organism: Rhinichthys klamathensis goyatoka (assembly GCF_029890125.1). Lineage (NCBI taxonomy): Eukaryota > Metazoa > Chordata > Actinopteri > Cypriniformes > Leuciscidae > Rhinichthys > Rhinichthys klamathensis. Next base: position 1,006,717 of record NW_026606962.1, read on the forward strand.
AGATAATATAAAAAATATCTAAATGGCAGTCTTTCCAAATGGTATTGATATCAATATTGTGACCAATGAAAATGCTGAGTGGCTAGTAACTTTGGAAAACCACTAGCCACCACAGTGGCTGGTGAGCAAAAAAGTTAATGTCAAGCCCTTGACTCCATGAACAACTATGCAATATGCTTTTTTTTATGCAATAAAAAGATTTTTTTTTTTTTATAATATATGAATAAAGGGTGAAGATGTCAATTATCCTAGGCTGGACATTACTTTTGACCATTACTGTAGATAGATACTTAGACGTGGGATGATGGATGGATGGATGGATGGATGGCTGGATAGGTCAGGTAGATAGACAGAAGACTCTAAGTGTGCCTTTGTCAGGGAATTATCCAGAAGATGGAAAAAGGAAATAAATACAGAGTCCATATGAAATCAGGAGTGCCGCTTACCAGGAAGAAGGCAAGAAAGCTTTGAGGATCCAGGAGTGCCATGAAAGCACTGACCTCTCACAGGAAGGTTCATGTCTCTCCGTGCAGAAACAGATGGATAATAGCACAATGCTGAAATCATGCAGCACGTATTATGGGCACTGTGATTGCCGACCTGATTACCTGCCATATGCTTGCTGAAGGGTTGAGCTGAGAATGGGAGAGTATGCAAACCCTTTTAAAGCAACGTTTTTATAGCACTCTCATTATACCAACGTGGAGACTTGCTCAAATGAAAGCGAGCGTTGCGGGGAAGGAAAATAATGAAGTCATAAAATTCAGGGTTCACGGTGCATGGGTTCCACAAGGGCCTTGCTGCTGCCCCACTGCTGGTTCTGTTGTATGGTGAGACGTGCATGTGAGAGAGGTCTGGATGAGTGAGGTGGGGTGAATGACACTAGATGGACATGGTTTCTCATTGTGTGTAACTACACAACGCAAAGGTATAACATATAATGATAATTGTACTTATTACACCATATTAATTTGTTTTTGTATGTACTATAGCTTGTATTATTGATATTAAGTCATATGAATATCATCTTTTACAAAACCTTTAATATTTTCTCACCAAAATGCCCAAGCCCAGCTCTCTCTATCCCCACCTGCCTTTATGTACCACAGCACAACTCCTTTCATGCCCTGTGGCTGTCACCACACACACACACACACACACACACACACACACACACGTTGAGACGAAAGGGGCGGTTACCTTTCCCTTGCCTGGAGATTTGCCTGTCTTTCATTTCTCCATGTCATCCATTAAAAGAGAATTTTGCATAATCTTTAAGTACCTTTATGGACTACTTAGCATAACACGATTCCTCTGTTGGTGAGATGATATTTGGGTCAGCTCCTTTCTAATTCTCTTTTATTGGGAATCTCCTCCAACATGGTGTCCCATTCGGTACTCTGCCACATGTTTAATTCTGATGTCTGGCCTTATTTTTTGAAGCTGGGTTGGTGTTTACATCTTTAATTAAGACATTAATAGCAATGTTTATATTAGAATAGTTTTAAGCCTTGTTAGTCATCACCACGTAAGGGAATGACATGCATTGGGTTGACTATGCTGTTTATTTTCAGTATAGGCCAAAGAGTCTTAAGAGTTAAACCCAAAAATTTAATTTCAATCATAATTTATTTACCTTTTAATGGTATTAATGTCTTTTTTTTAATCCCACAGGACTTTTCCTCCCTTAGAACTCAATAGCAGAAAAAAATTAATGGGGATTCAACCTTTAAAATGACAACATTTTATATAATTTGTGCACTATATTTTGATGCCACACAATAGCTTTGTGTGATGAACAGACCAATTTAAGTCATTTAACGTCAATTTTGGAATCAATTTACTGTGATTTGACATTTTCTTTAACAATTGTAATGCAGCAAGTTTGAATATGTGGTAATGCAAATGAGAGCTACAGTGTAATTATAAGCCAATAATGACTTTTGTTCATCACACAAAGCCTCTGCGTAAAAAATATCTGGTAACACTTTATAATATCATCTCATTTGTTAGAATGCGTTAATGTGTTAACTATGAGCAATATATTTTTACAGCATTTATTAACCGTTGTTAATGTTAGTTATTAAAAATTGTCATGTTCATGTTAGTTCACAGTGCACTAACTAATGTTAATAGAAACAACTTTTGATCTTTAATGTGTTCGTAAATGTTGAGATTAGCAGTAGCTAACATAAAAAATGCTGTAGAAATATTGTTCATTGTTGGTTCATGTTCACTCATTTAGTTAATCATTTTAAGAAAATTATTAAAATGTGGTATAAAATGCTGCTGTTGTTGCCAAAAAAGGATCAGTTTTCTTGATAATCTGCTTTTTACCTTCAAATTTACTGATAACCACTATAATAATACAGGTGGTAAAATAGGAAGCCACATGATGAATCAGAACTCAGTGGCCTGTCCAGCCAGTTATAGACGATGCACAGGGTCACTAAAATAATGCAATAAACATTAGCCTTACTAAAACAGAACATGCAACACAAATTACCTTAATGTACATTACTGATAACAAAACTAAGGAGAAAAAAAATTATCTATATAAAATATAATATACTGTATCATGCAGAGACTTCTGGGAATGTCCTTTTACAGATTTTTGTTTTGTTTTGCCGTAAATTAATCGTAAAATAATTCATGCTTTTTACTTGGAAAAACAATAAATGTAACAGCAAAATGACATATTATGCAAAGTCTACAGTTTTTAGGCCACGTTTACACTGGCCACGGTATTAGGCCACGTTTACACTGCAGCAGGATACACTTGACAGTCCTGTATTTGAGTCCTTAATACGGTTACGTTCACACACAGTACAGTTATTTACGGGTGTGACAACTGCATTCTAACCGAACTCCTGAATAAATTTTCAGGACTCACAGCCACATTTTCGGAAAACCGACATAATGCAGGGCTCCAGACTAACTTTTCCACTGGTTGCACTGGTGCTACCAACTTTCTCAGTTGGTCGCACCAGCATATGATTTGGTCGCACCTTTTTTTTTTTTTTGCTACATGCCATGGGATTAATCAATGCATGCTGATGAATAGTGGTCTTAATCTGCATACCATAGTTTTGCACTGATGTAAAAAGACTGACAGTGACAGAAGACCTCATGTTAGCAAAATGTTTTAATCTTTTAACTATCAAATCAAAATATTCTCAAACAAACTATTAAAAAGTTAAAAGTTAAAAGATGACTGTGAAAAATAGTAGTATTTAATTAAATGCATTTATGGTGAGATTACTACATTTTATTTAATTAAATGCATTTATGATGAAATTCATTGTCATGTCAATTTGTGCTCATTTTGACCACGAACTATGCGCTGTCACTTAATTCAGCGCGTGCAGCACAGCAAAAATAGACTCGGTGTGTAAACGATCTCTGCACTGCTACGCACCGCTCCTGGAACGGATGCAGTGTGAAAATACAGTGTCAGGCTACACAAAAATTGATCTTGACATTGTTAGCCTATTCTATTATTTTTTACATGTCGTACACTGTAAATTTAACTTACACTCATTATGACTTAATTCCTAATTGGCGTGTTGCACCATCAGTGTGCAATGCGCGTGACGTGTACGTTCGTTAATAAATAAACTGCAAGTGTCTTGCGGAAGAACATTGTAGCCGGAGCTACGTTATTGTCTATGGCGAGTCACGCAGGTACTGGGCAACTCCGCAGCCGAGCCGACCCCGGGATAAAATCACAGTTTGGAAAATGGATTCATGATGTACTCGTTCATTTTGAACATACGGACTGCAGCAGCTGCTGATACAACGGCATTCTGTTGCGCATGCGTGAATTTAACTGAGTCCATGACCATGCACTCGCACAAATGCGACCACATACAAGTTTAACTCACGCATTCTCAAAAAATGGTCGCAGTCTGGAACCCTGTAATGTGAACGGATTCAGACTGGACAACTAGTTGTCTGTCACATCATACAGTGCCAGAGAGCCGCTCTGCTCTACACAAACGTGCGTCTACCATGTGTTGGGTTTTTGTGTGTGGTTTCTGTAACTAACAGCAATGGCGATATACGCTATGCATCACCTGAAGGTTTTAGATACAGTCACTGTTCTCCACCGGAGCTTCTCCTGTCAGTTTTGTGTTCTACGCGCGACTCAAATGCTCCGCTCTCCACCCAGATATAAAAGCTGCCGTCAGTTAATGAAGATTTGATTGATGAACTTGCGGCTCGATTGGACTTTTGTTGTGTCAAAAATTATAAGACTTTTTAATTTTATGGATGGTGCCATCTTTGATATTACTTTGGTCACTGTCGATATTGTTACAGCTAAGAGAATACGGGCTTGACTCCCATTGTAGTTTCATACAGACAGTATTCCAGATGCTACTGTAAGTTGCTGTGTGAACGGGACATTTCGAGACTCATGCAAGTAAATGCGGTTTGTTAAATCCCAAAACTGACAGTGTGAACGTAGCCTTAGTTAATCAGTTAACATTTTACTGTAGCCTTTGTACAGCTTTTTTCCTTTACATTCTATTCTATTTTTTTTTATCTAAAATGTAATATTTGAAACAACAGAATGTTGTAATGAGGATGAGTAATGTCAATTTTCATTTTTGGTTGACCTTTTTCTTGAAGTCTTTTGTGGCAGCTAAAGTCTAAAATTCGACTGTTTTGAGAACAAGAAGAAAAAATGATTTTTCAATTTACCTCTCAACATTGTGTGTGTTGCCCTTGTGTCTACCAGTTAATATTTCTCAAGGCAACAGAGGTTAGAGTGTGAATCTGAGTGTCTCATAGAAATACTTTAAGTGTGTAGTTGAATGTGGGTTATGCATACCTGTAGGTTTTCAACCAACCATTGAGATTTCATCCTCATGTAGCCTTTCCCTTTTAAACCAGCAGTGTCCTATTCAAAAGAGTGATCTGAGAAGAACCATTCAGAAAGCCAGAGAAGTAGAATGTCCGTGGGGGTATAAGCTTTCCTCCAATGCCACCGGTGGTAAATGTATACGTGTGTGTATTGCTCTGTGGGTGAAGAGGAGAGGTCTTGGCAATGACCCAGTGAATCAATCACCATGGTGATTCTGTTAAAAGAATGGTAGACAACCAACTGGACAACATTATGAGGATATATTTCCTTACACACCATAGAGTTTATTATTATTTTAACCAAGGGCATGGCTGAAAGGTCCGTGGTTTAATAAAGAGTATTGATGTGGGGTGTTTTCAGGACTAGCCTATTATTTCTAAATAACTTAAACTTTTTTACTTAGTAAAATAAACGATAAAATTATAGAATATATATAAACTGTAGAAATTCTAATTTTTGTTGTTATTATTGTTTATATGTTATAATATATTAATATATATAATTATTTTTTTAATTTTTATAAATATAAATCTTTCCAAGTACTCCTTAATTAAAAACTACTTATATGCATGTTGGGGTTCCCTAGGTTGAGAATGACTGCTATAATGAACTCAATTCAAGGGGCTGCAGATAGTCTACGAGAAACGTACTGCTTCAGTATGCAGATCCAATAATAGGTATTGACTATTTTCTTTCTTGAGCAAATTGCATGTTTCCTGCTTAATTGCTATCGGAGATCGTATCTTGGAGCTGATGCATTGTAGTTTGAACTTGTTAAGCTGATGATGTTGTTAGAGAGGGAGAGTACGGTATGCTAAACAGTTCCTCTCTGCTAATGACCTTTAAAATGCAGGAAGCTTATTTCTCCTGCGTCATGCTGTGGGCTGGACAGGGAACCCTCTCCTCTTGACCTCTATGACCTCTATTTTATTAAATTGTAATACAGCACAGTAAATACAGATGGGAAACAAATATACAGTACAGTCATATTCAGAATTATTGGATCACATCATGAAATAAATGTTTTTTCTTTAATACACATTGGCCGTAATTATTGGCACCCCTAGATTCTCTGAAGTAGGCCTATATTGCCCTTCATATCTCTCTCTCTCTCTCTCTCTCTCTCTCTATATATATATATATATATATATATATATTATTATTATATATATATATATATATATATATATATATATATATTTGAGTATAGGAGTATAAATGTGAGGTAACACAATGGCCAAATTCCCTTAATCATCCATCAGAATAGTTAAAACCAAAGAATATAGTTCTGATAGGGTCTATCAAACAGCACATACATCACCACGAGTTGTTAGGGAGGGTTTAAAACAAACAAACCAACCAAAACTCCTCTGCTCTCATTCGAAAACAAACTCAGTAATTTTTTTTGTTGTATTTTTAGATGGTTGGCACCTGACAAGGACTGTACTTAATTTTGTTGTACTTGTTACAATGACAAATAAATATTCTATTCTATTCTATTCTATTCTATTCTATTCTATAGCATATTCAGTTGTCAGACATTACTGGAACTTCACACAGGATCGGGTTTTATGGCCAGATGAAACTAAAGAGCTTTTTTTGCCAGCAAACCCACAAGATGGGTACACACAGGGATAAACATTTACCCATGTGTATGATTAAATATACTGCTGGATACATTACATCATGGATTCTATCAAATACCAACAGACAGAAAAAAAATCAAAACCTGATCATCTCTGCTAGAAATGGGTCGTGGTTGGATCTTCTATCAGGACAATGATCCAAAACAAACATCAAAATCAACACGAAAATGGGTCACTGAGCACAACATTAAGGTTCTACCATGGTCATTCCAGTTCCCTGACTTGAATCCTATAGAAAACTGAAGAGGAGAGTGTATTGAGGAATGGTCTCTGATCTCTTGACAGATATTCTCCAAACTCATCAGGCATTATAGGAGAAAACTCAGAGGTTGGGCAAAAGGAGTTTGCAAAAATGATTGAATAAAAGGGTGCTATTAATTGTGGCCAATGTTTATAGACAACATGTATTCTGTTATTGATTAATTACAGTGAACAGAGCAGTTGGAATTACTTCATTTGCCCCTTTGCCTCCATTTAGAGCAGCCCAACACAGAGAGGTGTGTTATCTGTTCTTCCTCAGTGTCTGATGGGAAATCTCCACCAGCTCACAGGATGGATGTGGACTGACACTGGGCAATCTGACAAATCTAAATCGTTATATCTCATTTGACATTAATATGGCATTTTTGGTAGGGCCGGCTAACAGTGACGTACAGTTCAGGGATTCATCATCTTGGCAGTATGAAAATGGCATATTCATATGAGCGGGAATTAGCTCTTTGGATGTGCAGGAAATGCAGTGGGCTCTGACTGAGAAACAGGAGGCTGGGGTCTGCCTTATCTTCCCCGTCTATGAGCAATATGTCAGAGTGCCGAAGCCCATTCTGAATGACAGTTATCTTTTTAATTCTTTTTGACATTTGCAGATATGAATCTTAACAAAGCTCCACTACTGGAAGTCAGAGTTTGTGTGTTAACAGAACTGCTTACCTCTAGAGAATATGGGCGCTCTTTTATCACACAAGCAATTTGCCTAACACCGCTTTACTGTTGTGTTGTGTGCACGGTTTGTGTGTCCGCCGTTTTTTATATGCCGGCACCCTCATTAACAGCAACAATATTTTTATATTCCAGTTTAATCTCGCCATGGGTGCCTTGATAAATGGCTGTGGTTTTGATAGATTTAACAATCACTGACTGTTTGTACTCATTTTTTGAATAAACGTGACGGACATATTATCCTTGGATTAAACTCAACATTTTATCATTGATGAAAGCAGATGCACACATAAAAGGCAGAGAGCTTATTGTAATAACTGCTAGGGTGCAGACAAAGTCAATCCAGCAGGGAATGAAATAAAAAAACAGTTTGTCAATATTTATTTGGCCATTCATTTACACTTATCAGACAGTAAGGGCAAGAGGGACACTATCCACAGGCAATGGAGTGGTTGAGCCGGGTGAAAGTGTTGCATTATGGGTGTAATAAGTCTGGGCCCAAATGAAGGGTGCCGATGAAAGGAAGTAAAGAGGCAGAGGAGCAAAGTTGGGTTTCACTTTAGCCTTGCTATCCTTGAGGAAGGGATCTCTCTTTGTTAGTGACAGGCTTTTTCAGATTAGACCTGGCTCCCCTAGGTAAAAGGCCAGTCAGGCCTTATCTGAGGTGATAAGAGCCCAGCAGCTTGCCTGTGTGACTGCATGTGAAACTGCGTGTGCATGCAAATATCCTCAGCTGTCAGGCCTTGACACACACACACACACACACACACACCCTCCAAACCTCCCCTTAGATGCAGAATGCAAACTTTCACAACAAAGTGGTCCAAGTGCTCGATTAGTGGTTTACTTATATTTCTCATATCTTTTTTTTTTTTGTGTGTGACGTTGTTAACCAGAAACAGATTTTGTTAGTCCATCAAAGATAAATATATATATAAAAAAAAGATTAGGCTCTGTTAATTTAACATGAGAATAATGATTTAAAAAATACAAATGTATAATACAATTATATTCTTTATAAGAAAACCGCTTATAAATCATGCAGGATGATGTTTTTTGTTGTTGTGATAGTTTAGTTTAGTTTTAGTTTTAGGGTTAGGGGATAGAATATATAGTTTGTACAGTATAAAAATCATTATTTCTATGTAAAGTCCCCATAAAACATGGAAACCATGACATTTTCAGATTTTTTTTTTGTTGCAGATTTTCTTTTTCTTTTTTTTTCTACCAAATAGTGATAATTTGATTTCATTAATTTGCTTAAAATTGTATATCAATTGACAGCCATAACATATACAGCATCCATGTCATACCCAGTATGAAGCAATATTTTACTAGAATAGATTGATATATCAATGTGTATTGCATGTCATGTTAAAATTAGAAATTTTCTCTTATCTTAAGAGAAAAGCAGCACGCCAACACACTCGTGCAAATATAGAATTGCTTGCATTGGCCTGTTCCTCCACATTGCAATTAACTCTTGGGGGAAAGCATGTTGTATTGTTATGATTACTCAAGCAAATAATAGAACAGTCTTGCGTTGACATGTCATCTCCACAGTGTCTCCCAGAAAATGGCTTTTTTCCCCCCACTCTCTTTCAAGGAATTAAACATTTGTCATGTTTGCATGTTAGTCCGGTCGAAAACTGCAATTCATAATGTGTTTTGCCCCGATAGTCACCTTTCAGAATCTTGTCAGGTCATTTTAATGTGACCTGTCAGTTTCTCTTTTCAGTAAACACGCTCTGTTCCAAACACGCTTTGTTTAAATGCAAGAAGGCTGCTGTATGAATATGTATCCGGGCTCTTAGACGGGGGTCTTTTTGGCCTTTCAGCGTGGTCAACAGCCGAGATATTTTCTCTTGTGATGTTTTTTCCTCTGTTTTGCCTGAGGTTGTTGATTGTATTGAAAGGGCTCATTTATTATCTCTCGCATTGTTTAAATATGCATGGTGACTCTCTCCCCTCTTAATCATTGAGATTGCTTGCAAAAATGTGATCGATGTCGTGTAAATATTCATCATTAACAGAGCACAGGCACGTCGAGGGCTTTTCTCTCCCCTTAAAATCCTCTGAATGCAATTATTCACCAAGGCTCTTGCACAAACTCGTGCCGAAAGTCCAAACAGAAGGTATCTGCTTGTACACACACACACACACACACATTTGTGTGGGTGTCTCTGCATGCATATATACGGTCTGTTTGCATTTTGCATGTGAACATGAATGCATATGTGCACGCTATGTGTGTGTGAGGCAGTGCGTATCCCCGTTTGTCCATGATGCATGTGCATAGATAAAAGGGCAGAGCCCAATTGTGTATATGCTCTCTCTCTCTCTCTCTCTCTCTCTCTCTCTCTCTCTCTCTCTCTCTCTCTCTCTCTCTCTCTCTCTCTCTCTCTCTCTCTCTCTCTCTCTCTCTCTCTCTCTCTCTCTCTCTCTCTCTCACCTCTCGTCTTGCCCACACCATGGCACACCCTCAATCATTATTAGATGCAGGCAGTTGAAGGAGAATCCTCACCGCCGTTATGTTTCCTTGTGTGATAAAATGAAAAAGCCCTATCAATCTTTATTGTCTGTCTTGCTTACTGTAATTGCATTCAATAGTCCACTGATTCTCTTGTCTGGGCTAATGTCACGAGCAGTGAAAAGCCAGATGCTCCGACTAGATCATACACGGCCGCCGACCACTCTGATAACTTGGCAGCGCCACTCTGCATCCTGTGATAAATTGTTGACAGTATAGATTGTGAACAGCTGAACATTGGAAGTATATATAGAATAAGATTCATACCTTGTTGGAGCTCTGGCACCGTGATGTCAGCGAAAGGGCAGGTCATGTATTATTCAAATGCATCTAACACTGGAGAAGTGCCAACCGGCGATTGTATCTCAATGAATAGTAAAAAGGGAGAGTTGGGGTGGGGGGAAATATGTGGAGGACAGCAGTGTTGCCAGATCTGAGGAAGGAAGGAATGAAGGAAGAAAGAAAGAAAAGAGGGAAAAAATCTGAAATGTTTTCATCCGTCAGACACGCATCACTCCATTATAAGACATACAATACAAGGTGTTTATAATTATGGCTTTCTGTCCTGAGGTGCCCTCCTGTCAGCTGCAATTCTGAGAGGTTAGCTGCTGTTTTTTCTCTCTTTTTTTAGTTTTTTGTTTTGTTTTGTTGATGTTTTTGCCTCCTGTGGTCTCAAAGGTTTGCATGGTTTTTGAATGACCGTCCATGACACAACATGCTCTTAGAGCTGCACAATTAATTGTTAAAGGATGGCGATCTCAATTCAAACACATGTGATCTCATTCCTAAATGACAACGATTCGCCTGTGTCTATTAAACCTTTGATAAAAATCACAGCAGAAAAAAAAAATCTTCGTTGGTGCTGCTGCTGACCCAGAGAGAGTCTTTTCAACCACACAGTATCATTATTACAAATATTAATATTATCACAGAAGCACTGGGATAAAAGTTCATAGTTCAGATATTAACGCTGATGTAGCAATCAAAAGAGAGTAAATCACTTTTTGAAAGTAACATGGTGCTTCAAATGACAGTTGTATCGATTACATTGTTACGCCACCAAGTGGTGACAAGTGTTGTATTTGTCATTGAATCATTCACTCAAGAGATTCGTTCAAAAAATGCTTATTCATCCAGTAATGAAACAAGTGAAGTCTTTATGAGTGAGTCATTGAATAATTAATTCAGATTAATTAAAAAGGTAAATAGACTGCAGCAATTAACATTTTGTCAGAACCTCTAGTAAATTACATGTTATTTTGTTTACTTGTCTGTTCAGAATCATCGGAGAGTCGTGATCTCTGTTTGAAACAAACAAACAAAACAAAAAAATCATGATTCTCAATTTATCCCGAATTGTGCAGCTCTACATGCTTGCTTTGCATTTTTCCCTTCCCTTCTTAAAAAAAAAAAAAAAAAAAAAAAAAAAAAATGTTCTGCTCAATTTCAGATTTAAAATAATTGTAAATTGCCATTTGCAACATAACATGCTGAACATGATGCAGAATGTAAAATAATGAAGGGCGGATATGATTTTATCCATCGGGAATTCATTCGGGAATTTATGAAACGATGCCCACAACTATTTTGTGGGCATCGACAAAATGCCCACAAAAAACCCAAGTGTTTTTAAATATCAATATTCATTCTTAGTAATAGATGACAGCAAAGGTAATCTAAATGTAAAAATAGGGGAAATTATGCACAATTTAATATTCAATATTGTCCTATGCAATAACTGTCCATAACTGATATGGTAGAGATATATTTAACCTAAAGAAACAATGTCAGTCTAAATTGAAAATGAAAAATGTGACCATTGACAGGTTTTTCAGCCCCATTCATCCGTTTTCTTCGTCCAGTGTGAGGTTTAGAGTCATACAGTGGAATCCGCTGTCCCTGCCGACCCCCCGCTGCCAGCACATTATTACCTGTGTACAACATGTGCAGCCACCATCACGTGGATATGTAGATGTGTCCAGCCAGTCTATCTGTGGAAATAAATAAAGAAGTGAGACTAGGGGAAATTGCCCTTCACCTCTGTGTATAGGAGATCTGCATGTGTGGAGCTGCCGGAATTGCTTTGTGGGGAGCCTCCCTGGGGGCTGTCGGCCCTTCTCTCCACGCTGCAGTGGGTAAAGGCTATAATTTACACTTTTAGGATTCCATTAATCTCCTTGTTCCACAGATCCTGACACATGGGACAGGGCTTCTTTGCATATTAGCTTCCCAAGATGTGGACCTATTTACATGAACGACTCCACACTGAAGCTGATAATCAAGAACATGCTGTTTCCTCAAACGCAAGCCAAAACAAAAACTGTTCTTGAGGTAAATTGTCTTCTTAAGTCAGCTTAGGAGTTTTTTTTTTTTTTCTGGTTTGGTGATGCAGATGTGTCCCCATCAGGCTGCATTTTACTCTGGCTCATTTCATATTTGGTAACAAATGAATAAAGATCATATTGCCTGGCTAGACTCAAACTCTGGAGCGTGACAGGAAATAATTTTGTTGTTTGCTATTTGACCCAGGTGAGACAGCAGATTTGAGCAGCCTTTAGCCTCACTCAGGATTAGAAAAGTGAATGTAATATTACTATTTCTCTTCAAAAATGAGAAAAAAAAAATCTTTGAAGAAAACAAACTAGTGTTAATAAAAATAGTATTGTAATAAGGAATCTTTTAGTAGAGATGGACACTTTTAGTTATAGTCTGGACGAGTATATACAAACAAACAGTTAGGTTTCTGTCAATGTAGTATAAATAATAATAATTTGTATTATTATTATCCTATATAATAATAATAATAATAATAATAACAATAATAATTAGTAGTAGTGTAACAATTATCGGTACAAAATCGAAACGTACCGTTCTCCACCCACGGTTGCATCGTGGTTCATCTTAATATTTTCAACAACGTGTAAAACAGACAGCTAACATAAGTTTCTGTCGATGGATACGCATTCTGGCTTCCCTGTACGTTACAGCAGTGATGATAAAAAGAACATGGACGAAACAGTCACTCTTTGTAAACTTTGTTCAGTAGTAGTGCCGTATATGACCATTCCTTTACGCCGTCATCACCCAGGTGTTGATAGCGCACAAGCACAGGTGAGACCTGAACAGCACACGTTGCTATGTGTGTTTAAACTAAACTCATATAAGCCTTGCCGATTTAAATATTCAAGCGCAATAAGACACAAACGAGAACTTGTGCGCACTGTGAGAAGATTTGTGTGTGCACTCATCCGAACCACGCACACGGAAAGCCGCTTCTCAGACAGCGCGCAAATATTGAGCTCTCTTTCAAGTTTTGCACTTGAACAGACAAATTCACACTAAAAATGATGTCAGCATGCCTGTCTTGGCGAGTATCCTAGCACACATAGTAGGTTATGTCTTAAGTTGATGTAAACAGTCGAGAAAGACAACGCATTTGATGTGCACTGTATCAGTGTACTAGATCTGTGCATTATGTCTTGAAGTGACTGCAGCCTAATTTTCCTGCTGTCTGTGTTTTCAATGTTAATCAAACAACAAAAGACAATGAAATAACACTTTCTGTATTGCCCCCTGTATTTTAAGGAAGAACATTTATTTATTTACGATACATTATTCATTCACAAAGAAAATTGGTGTCCTTAAAGGTTGGATTTTTCCACATTTTTTTAATTAAGGCATTAAGATCAATTTCCAAAAGATGATTTTTTATTCCTCTTTTTAGTCAACTTTAGCATGGGTGTATTGACTTATGCTATGCACTGTGCGTATACATACACACAAATGTGTGTATTTTTTTTATATTTAATTAATAATGCAATTATTTTATTTTATTTCATTCAGTAATTATGAATCTATTCATATTTTAATATGAATTAATAGCCATGAGGATTAATACAACAGCATGACAATTTACATCCGGCCTGAATTCGACACAAACGAATAAGTGAGAAAAATATGGACGCATTTCCCCCCAGCCACATCTACAATGTTCTGTGCTCAGATCATATTAATCAATTACACCAAGCAGATGTTTAATTGCACCTATATGATCAGTGAAGGTGCAGCTGCTAAAGCCAGCCTGTGAAAAGGAAAATGAACACGTCCTGTAATGACCTGCCGTCGATGGAAATGGAACTGTTTACTCAGTGTGCACTGCTCCTCCATATGGCAAATGACGGGAAGAAATGAACAGGTGAGGAGAGAGCGTGAGCCGGAGGTGAAGATAATGGACTTCAGGAGTAGTCAGTACGTTCTCTCTCTTTCTCACATGCTTTCTCTCTCACTGATAGTCGTGTTCCCTGTAGCTGTCAGCGCTGAAAGAGCAGTTGCGGAAAAAGTGGGAAACACAAAACAATATCTGTCTGAACTGCAGATGCAGAACAACTGGGCAGTAATTATTCATACCAGTGGACCTTAGACAAGCATACCTCATTTTATATTGTTTTTTTTTTTCATGTCCCTTTTTGTGCATATTTTTATTTATTTATTTGTTTTCTATTTTTGTAGATCAATATTATCAAGAATCGTTGTTTTTTTAAAATCCTTATCCCTCTTTTTCTGTTAATTATACTGTTTTAATAAAATATATGAGTATATCTGAAAAAATACAATACATTTTGGTAGTAGTTATTTCAAAATTAGCATATTTTTTCCTTTACATACTTATAATAGGTTCCTTATCAGTGAAAACCGTTGTTTCCGTTTATGGTCAATTTTGCCACATCAAAAACACATTGTAGAAAAATATAATATAATATAAAAAAATATATATATCTCAAAAACAACTTTCAGGAGTGTATTTCTAATACAGTATGTTAACACCAAAAAGAGAATTTAAGCATGCGGAAAATGTCTTAAATTTGTAATGTTTTATTTATTGGGTCTCTGAGACCCCAAACATAAGTAATGCAATATTTCTTCTGCAGAACATTTAACTCATTTATAGTGTTTAAAATTTAGTTTCATCATCTCTCATGATATTAGGAAAAGTCATGAGGTATCAACATTATACTTTGTACTATTTTTTCATGCTCTTTAAAATATAATGTTTGACTAAAATGCAAGATCCCATTCTGTGTCACTATTCTAGTTACCTCTCCCTATTTTACTTATACACATATACGTTCCTATTTAAACACCCTCATCTTTCTCTATGAAGGAACGAGTGCTGGTGCCTGACAGTGGTTTTAGTCCGTTTAACAAGAGAGAGAGAGAGAGAGAGAGAGGAGCTGAGGTAGATGATGGTACTGCTCATTAAATATACGCAGGTTAGTCGTGAACGCACTGAGCCCATGACACACACACACACACACACACACACACACTCCCACCTGCTTTTAGGATGCTGAATGTGTGCGTCCCCCTCAGATCAGACATGAAACAGAAGTCTCCTTCAGGAAGGAAGATGCCACCTTGTGGTTGCCGAAGCCCACGGGCTCAGCTGTCTCGCACATGAGACTTCTTTTTTCCACCCAATAATACTACTTCCATACATTGTAAAATCACCTACAGTAGTCACTATGTGAGGGGAAAATCAATTTACAAAACTTTTTTAATAAGTCAATACTCTATCCTTATAGCTACAATATTGTTATTGTTTTCACGTTGATATTTTTGGTAGAATCACAATTTAAAACTATAAAATATAATATCGTATCCCCAGGTCCCTGCTGATTCCCACCAGTGATAGTCACTGGAAAGATTGCAGTTTTAATAATTACACACTAGGCAAACCAAAATTTAGTTTCCTGAAATGCAGACTCTGTATGTTTGACTAATATAATCAAAGCACCTAACGATTTTTCATTATTCTCTGTGTAATTTAAGGCAGGGTTATATAGCAGAAACCAAATTAAAGGGCCACTGGAGTGATGCAAATTCAGCCCATCTTGCTTGAGTCCCTGATGAGATTTGAAAAGTTGCTCTTTTATTTTCCATTGTGAGTGTGTGTTTGTTTGGCTGATGGGAAGAACACAGATGATACTCTGGGTCGTTCTCTCGTGGCAGCTTGCATACGGGCGCTGCCACACACTTCTTTGTTCAGGTGTCATTTTAGCATTCATGCTAATAGAATAAGCACGCAGTAGCATGGCTTTATGTAATATTGAGTGTTTCTTTGAAGTGACAGCTTGTTAGGTAGTTCTCATGCGACCCAAGTTGTGCAATTATTCATGAACATAGTGTCTGGAAACAAAGACATTATGCACTTTTTCCTCATGCACTTTCGTCTTTTATTTATTTGTTGATTTTATGTATAATCTTGTTTTCTTATTCTTTTCTTTTCCATTTGCTGGAGAACAGCTTAAGGAGTCTTTGACCTAAAATATTTTAGATTTCAAATAATCAAATTAGGTGTGGGCACATTTTGATACTTTTCACAATTTACTATCCAAAAATACAGTAAAAAGAGTAATGTGAAATATTATTACAAATGAAAATATCTGTTGTTTTATTTTTTATATATTTTAATTCAATTCATATTCATTTGTATGGCATCATTCATTTGTATAACATTCCATGTGATATTTTAAATGTCTTTTATTCCTGTGAATTTTCAGCATCATTACTCCAGTCTTCAGTGTCACATAATCCTTCAGAAATCATTCTAATATGCTGATTTGGTGCAGCTCAGTTATTATCAAATGTTGGTTGATGATGGTTCTGATTATTATCGGTGTTTAAAACAGTTGTACTGCTTAATATTTTGTTGAAAACATTAGGATTTTATTCAGGATTCTTTGATGAATAGAAACATCAAAACAACATTTATTTGAAATAGAAATGTTTTTTAACATTATAAATGTCTTTACTGTCACTTAATGTGTCCTTGATCAATACAATTTATTCTCTCTCTCTCTCTCTCTCTCCCAAAATTTTGATTGGTAGTCTGTCACAGTTTTCACAAAAATATTTCTTATCAACATTGATAAAAAAAAAAGTTTTTTGATCACCAATTCAGCATATTATAATAATTTCTGAAGGATCGTGTGACACTGAAGACTAGAGTAAAGATGCTGAAAAATTCAGCTTTGCAATCATGGGAAAATAATACATTTTAAAATATATTGAAATAGAAAACAGTTATTATACGTTGTAATAATGTTTCACAGTATTACTAAGTTTTTGGTGAAATATACAACCTTGGTAAGAAAAACATTAAAACATATGAATTATTCCAAACTTTTGATCAATGGTGTACAGTATGTATGTATGCTTTTTTTTTTACAGTATGTACTAAATTATTTTACACACTTGTGCTCTTGTGGCAACTTCATTTTTACATATTATGCCCTATGTAAATATTATGGTAAAGAAAATGATTAAAAAGAGTTAGGCTACTTTCAAAAGAAATGATGTACTGCAATTGAATCCTATTATATTGCTCTGACTGGTGCCATAAATAGCTATACATCAAGACTTTGACAATGACAGTCAGACCACACAGTGTAACGTTTGTCTGTGCATGTCTGCCACTTTCATCTCACAACCCATCTTCCAAAGAATGCGAGTTTGTTATGTAGCCACACACAGCCTGGAGGCTCTGCAAAGGAAGAAAAAATAGAAATTATTTAATTGCCTTAATTAAAGCATATTTGCATATGGAAATTGTCTGAACATTGTATTCATTTAGACAACCTTTAGGCGAAGCAGAATGGCTTTCATATATTAAAATGACACCCAGAACATGAAGCAAAGAGACAGTGATAACAAATCTTGGCTCAAACACTAATTTGAAAGGTTGTATTTTGTGTTTTTATTTTTCAGTGCACATACGCATTGCATTTTTGATATTTTTGGTTGTTTAGTTTTAGGTGTTGTTTGTTTCAGGTTTCTGTCATGGATGTTGAGAAACATTTGTCTATATGTTGGCTTTTTGTTTTAGACCTGAAAATGCAACAAAAAAAAACAAAACAAAAAAAAACTGGTATGATCCAACCACATTTCCACATATCTCAGCAAACTAACCTGTTATTCAGAATGCAAAGCGATGATGATGAGGTTGGGGAGAAGAAAGAGGGGGAAGGGGACAAACTTAACCCAGCTTCCTGTAGTAACTTATACATCAAGAAAAAAAAAATAGACCTAATTAATTAAGAACAGTATTAGAAGTAATGGGATATTACAATATAAATTGCTACATTCTGGAACCAATTTAATCCAATTACTGGAAATCCCTCATGAATACAATACCTCAAAAATCACTCTGTAATGGTCTCAGGGGATAGGGTTGTCAGACAGTTTAGAAAAAAAAAGAAGAAAGAAAAGATCCCATTCTCTTTAAAGCCAATGATAATTTGCTAATTGACATTTTAGGTCATTTCCACCTGAATACCTCTGTCTGTGCACCGTCACTCTTGTTCAGTCAAGGCTGTGAATTGTTTTTAGTGGACAGTAGACAATACCAGGGGTCATACTGAAGTATGCTGTTTTCAACTTTCAACAAAGAAACTTTTTTCTTTCACTCTCAATAAGTTTCTTTCCTTTGCATGGACTATTACATCGGCGAGCTCCGGCATCAGACATGCCTTATTGTAAAAGAAAAAAACCCCAAAAACAACATTTTATCGCTGGTACGGCGAGAGGTGTTCCACATTAGTGTGTCTTACTGTTTTGATTGTCTGTCTCAATATGGCCGCCAATATGTTCATAATTCACCAGTGTTTGGGGGGAAGGGAGAGTCACTCGACACTTACATTGATGTAAATGACTAAAACAGGTCTCTTAATCAGTGACAATCTTTAAGAAGAAAACTCATAATTACCACCATTTTGCTGAAGCCCTCTGTTATTGTGTGTTAAATCCATAAACACAATAAAGGATATTTTACGAAGCTGTTTGAAATTGTATATAGCTGTTGATGAAGAGGTTTCATGTCTAAGCTTTGGCACTAAATATGAAACATTAAGAAACTTGTGCTTAATTTTTTCTCTCTGTCCTTATCAAGGTCAAGTAGAAATTTTTATTTTGAATTGATTCCCAACAATAAAATGTAATTATATATATGTATATATTTTTTTCATGTTAATTTCACCCAGATAATAACATACTTTTAAGCCATTTTGCCAAATTTATTAGCATATTAATACATTTGTTTGTTTTTTTTGCTTGAAAAGATAATAATAATAATCATAATGTCATACTTTAGATTAGAGTCCAATTCTCACTATTAACTAACTATTAACTACAACTTTTGCCTCAATAACCTTCTAATTACTGCTTATTAATAGTTACTTGAATTAGTATAATTAGTTTTGAATTATAGTTAATTTGAACTCTGTGTGTATTTTAGCTAGCCTGTGTGCAGATATTTACTGTCTGTAAGGTTGATATCCATGTGTATTATTAGCACTCTTGTTTTTTCTTTCTTTTGTGGATTTCATTTCATTTTCTTTTTTCTTTGTGTGTGTGTGTGTGTGAACGTTTAAGAGCCAGATGTTGGGAGGTGATCCGATGAGAATTCTCTGTCCTCAGAGGTTGGTTACCATAGCAGTTAACATCCCTGCTTTTGCTCGCCCATCTCTCTTGCAAGGTGCAGATGCTTTTGATAAGAAACGTTTTACAACGTTGTGTGCTTCTGCTGGTATGCATACAATAATTTTTTAATTTTCAAGGAAGTTTATATAATCACTTTTCATAAACTAACTTGGCTGTGTTGACACCTTGAGATGCCTTGAGAGGTTATGTTTGTGAGAGCATGATATTGTATCTTTTTGTAAAGAGTCCTTGAAGTTATGTCTGAAACTAAACTTGATGGTTTGTTTAGGTCAAAATCATCTGATAGAAAAGCTGGCCTTAATTGAATAAATGACATTTCATTTCAAAGCTTAAAGAAGAAATCTATTCTAGAAGTAGCTATTACTGGAGACCTGTTCCACACGGTACAGAAAAGAAAACATTTCTTTGTTCAGTAACGTTCAAATGTTTGCTTGGATCGGTATGCTATTTAAATTAAAATTACATTTAAATTTATCAAAAGTGACAGTAAAGACATTTAGTCCCAGTTCCACAGACAGGGCTTAGACTAAGCCAGGATTAGGCCTTAGTTCAATTAGGGCATTTAAGTAGCTTTTATAAACGTTAGAAAAAAACATTACTGGTGTGCATCTTGAGATAAATAAATGCCACTGACATATTTTAAGATATATCAGTGCAAGTTGCTTTCAGTTAAAACAGCTCAAACGTGCATTTTAGTCTGGGACTAGCTTAAGCCTTGTCTGTGAAAGGAAACAGGAAATGTATCATGGCTTAAATATTAAGCAACTGTTTTAAACATTGATAATAATAAGAAATGTTTCTTGAGCACCAAATCAGCATATTGATTTCTGATCTTGTGACACTTAATGCAGAGTTCAGACTGCATGATTTTCAAAATAATCGGGTCACTGTTGTTTTCACACTGCATGACTATCTGGGGTAACATTCAGTTGCTGCTGTGTTCACACTGCACGATGGATCGGCGACAGGAGGTTTCACACTGCATGACTTTACAAAAGAAAGAATCGCCGACAACTTCTGCCTGGTCCGCAAACTACGTTTCACAACCAAACAAACGCGAGAAGTGATAGGAAATAACGGAAGATCACGCGTGCGTGAGACCGGAGTTCTCGCGCGACACTGAATTTGTTATTAAAAATGATAGCCTACAAATTGTCTGTGCACTGATTTGTAGCGAAAAAAACAACAACAACAAAAAACAGTTTATGCAGGAAATGGTTGGGAAGACGTGGGGAGCAAGGACTGTGTTTTGCAAAGAGAGTTGGGGGTAAATAAATAATTTTGCAAATGTCCTGCTGTTGCTGCTGGTCATGCAAATGTTTGTGCTTTGTTTCTGTTTGATATAATTTTAAATATAGGCCTATCTATTAAAATACTGATATTCTGGTCTATAACTCCTCCTCCTCCCTGTATCTTGCTCTCTCATTGGCTGTCGGTCATCGCCGATGTAGTTTTCAGTCAGAACACATTCACACAGCAGGATTGTGAATCGCCGACAGCTCCAGATATTTAGTATGCCAAATATCCTACACAGTCTCATCCCAAGACGTCATATGACTGACGCTTTTGACCATACGTCAACATCCGACGTTTTAGGGTACCCTTTAACGTCAGTTAGATGACGATCCTAGGGCGTCATATGTCTGACGCTTTACCTTTAGCGTCAGTTAGATGACGCGGGTAGGTTTAGGTCTGGGGTAGGGTTAGGATTTCATAGTGCCATATACTGACGTTAAAGGGTACCCTAAAACGTCGGATGTTGACGTATGGTCAAAAGCATCAGACATATGACGTCTTGGGATGAGACTGGGCTGAAATATCTCACGGGCATCGGCGACTCGTCGGCGATTCTCTCAGATCGCGTCTTTGCTCATTCACACTGCGTGACTGTCACTCGCGTGAACGAGCACCGATTTGCCTGTGATTTCGGGCATTTGTCGGCGATTTCTCAAAACCTGTCGGCGAGCCAAAATCGGGGCTAAAATCGTGCAGTCTGAACTCGGCATAAGACTGCTGACACTTCAGGAATAAATTACTTTTTAAAATATATTACAATCGAAAACAGTTATTTTAAATTCAAATATTATTTCACAAGATTACTGTTTTTCCCCTATTTCTCTGATCAAATAAATCTCTGCGAACATAAAACACTTCTTTCAAAAACATAAAAAAAATTCTTAGACCAAACTTGCTTCATAAAAGCCCGTATTGCAAAAACATTTATTCACATAATACATTTTCAACTTGTGTTTCCTCCAGCATTTGAGAGGTGTAACACAATGACGAGACTGAAATATTCACGTATAATAATCAAAGTGATTTTTAACAAGATTGTACGTGTTATCGAGAGAGAAAAGAAGAGAGGTGCACATTAACAGTGAGTTCTGAGCGTTGTTGCAGGAGTGTCAGGTTTGGTGTAGCACCTGACTGCTAAAGGTTAAGTAGTAAACAAAATTGTGTTGTTTTACATTGTTCAAAATAATCAAGATAAAGAGTATCATTGGGGGGTCAGGGTGCTTTTTCACACTGAAATTATGCTAAACAGGCAGATCTCCATCACAGTTATTAATTTCTGTTAGCTTAGCCTCTTGGCTTATCTCCCTCCACCCTCCCCCCGCCTCAAGCTACAGCACATATCTCAGATTAGACTAATATTTAGAGAACAGGAGAGTGGGGCGTCAGATCGGGGGGCAAATCGCATTGTAGTGATGTTCATACCGCTGTAAAGTCGCAATGATAAAGAGTTAATCACATCTTTCCTCTTCCTGTCCTCGTGGGTGGGGATTTGTCCTTGTACTGCATCCTGTGTCTCATGTAGCCCTCGGCTACTGCTCTGTCAGGTTTAGGGACTGTGGGACGGAGGTGAGGAGGGGGCGACATGTTTACCCTGAAAACAAATGGCTCCTCGCTGTGTACTCCTTGAACTTAAAGGATAGTTCAGCCAAAAATGCAAATTCTCTCACCATTTATTCACCATGTTTTTTTCAAACCCAGATGACTATTATGTAATTGAATTGAATTGAATAAAAAAAAGAAAAAAAAAAAGATTATTATTTAAAAAAAATATATATATATATTTGAGAGGACCGGTGGACCAATTATTAGATCAAGTGCGTGTGTGTGTGTGTGAAAATTATTTATTTTTATGAACTATAAATTAATATGAATTATATGAACAATTCTTTTAAGTTCATGGGTTGCATGTTTCTGAAGATGAAACCCTACTGCCGTCCACATTCACGCAATGACTACTTCTAACCTTCATCTTTGAAAGTCAGTTGTGCCTATTGTTCATGACCCATGTTCAGTTTTAATGATGTATCTCTTTACCGTAACGCTAGTGTGTTTAATGGTAATACTCTGTTTCCATGCCGGTTATTTATAGATCATGTCAGGATGGTAATAGATGTAAAGCGTTGTTAATGTGTTGCTAATGAAATCTGGACACCGGCAAGTCTACGAATTGATATAATTCAAACTGCAGTTGCTGCAGAGCGGATGGGTGTTTCGGAGTCGTAATTCAAAAAGCGGAGCAGGGTTCAGCGATTAGGTGTTGGACTAATTTGCTACAAAATAAGTCAATGAGTTTTCAGTGTCTTGGGCCAGCGTGAGCGGCAACGGCTGATTGCATTAGTGCTATAGAGAGCAGGCCTCATAAATATATTTATTAAGCTTGATATTTCAGGAGCAGTGGAGACAGATGTTATCTCCACAGACAATGTGTCATTAATCTCCTCAGAAGTGCGGAGTTTGTGTAGAGAGCAGTGATAACACATTGAAGGACTGAGAGAGAGAGACTTATACGCGCTGACTCTGGTGGGAAGCACAGCAAGGCCTCAAATTTTCATGAATTTATTGAACCACAAACTCAGAGATAATCAAAGATAATCATTTCTCAGATGGGGTGGCTCTGTGTGGGTTTATAGTCAGTAGAAGCAATCAATAGGAAACGCTTACGGAAACAGCGGTTTGGGGAAAAAAAGAGAAATGGGAAATGAAAAAAACCAGAGATGGCTTAACATAAAGTGCAGAATACATCAACTGAACTAAATATTGCTCAGTTCGGTCACATGATGTCTAAAGGATTAAATTGGGATCAGAGGTGTGTTGGTTTTTTTTTCTAAATTGTTCTGTTTTTTTTTTTTCACTGGCCCTTCTTCTGGCTTGGATGTCTTATATCAGAAGCAACATAATTTAAAGCAATAAAAACACTTTTTATATGAGCTTATGCATCTTCAAAAGATTTAGTTTTACATGTCCTCCTTACATCACCTTTTATATTTTATATACAGATATACTATAAATGTATACATCAGGATATTATATAAATAATGTATATGTTATATATATATATATCTTTATCTATATCATATATATAATTTATATTTTTCAGATGATGTTGGACTTAGCAATAGATAACAGAACACATTTAGTCTATAAGAGCACTTGGTTGGAGCACTGTCCCTTTAAGAGGTGCATGTCATTACGCATTCAAATTGCTTACTTGAAATTGACTTATATTATGTATTTTATTATTTATCCTATAGTACATTTTAAAAGGAGTTGTCCTAAATTGTCCATCTTTCATACTATATGATGTTTCCTGCTGATAAAGTAGTATAGCTAGCTCTATAATATTGCCTATTTGCGGATATCAGCTTTAATGTGAAAATAAGTAATACAATACAGATTTGTTTTGCCAAATGTACATGTAGTGTGTTAGGAGTTTTGCCACAGCAGTTGTTCTTCATACATTGAAGTCATAGTTCATTCTCTCTCTTTCCCAAATAACTTCCTGTCTCTTCACTTTAAACGGCATTAAAACATTTTTTACTGATTTGTCCATTCACCTAGACAGAAGTACAAAACCTTCCACTGAATGTAGTTTTAACAATGGGTGTGTATGTGTTTTCTTCTATATCTGAGTGTGGCACATTCAGACACAGAACTGAGTGCCATCTTATTGCTTCCTTGAGCTTCTTTGAGAAAAATCCTCCTGATTCTTTCCACCCAGTCCCTCAGGCTAGACTTCTATATAGAGCAGATGTTCCCTACAAAAGGCCATGAATGTTTAATCATTTGTGTTATTGATGCAGGTTTTGTTTGTTAGTTTGTGTGTGTGTGTGTTGGTGTGTGAGTGTAATGTGAGTGTCGGGTGCGGGGGGTGTTATATGAAGGAGATAAACCTCCTCTAAATCCAACCCAAGCAGGACAGACTTGTAGAGGAAAGACATTATTAGATGTCATGTCTGTGCCAGCCCTCCATATCCTCAGTGCATTTCATCCCGGCACATCTCAGAGTGGCGCGGACACACACTCGTGATCCTTTGTTTTTACACTGCTGTATCTGTGTTATCCTCTCAAAATTGTACTGCGTGAATGCTGTGATTTGGAAATAATCCTGGATTCTGGAACAGCCGTTCACTAGCCAATCACAAATTCACCTCACAATTTATTGAATCGAAAACGGCATAAAAACAAAAATGTAAGGGTACATCATTTAAAAGAACTATTTATATTTTATTGTATTTATTTGTTTTCTAAATTATGTTCATGATATCTTCAAGTGTACACTTATTGGGTTTATTGTTTAAATTTCCCCTTAATTTAACTTAAAAACTTAAGTTCAGTTGCTGTCTTAAATTAAGTATAATCAAATTAGCTGCACAAGTCATTTCGACTCATTGTTTTTTTAACCGTGCCTAGTTTAATATTGTATAACTTCAAAAAATAAGTAGAATTTGATTAAATTATTTTGGTGTTTTACAGTATTTTCTTCTAACTGCACAAATGTAGCCTTAGACTATTTACAAATACAAACATGGAAAAATTTTACTGTTTATAATATGTATCCAAACGTCCAAGGTCTCCTCTCTGCAGGTAAAATATAATATGCAGTTGTCCTTCCAATTTAAAGAATCAATCACGTGGGTGTCGAAAACATCATTCGCAAATCACTGTGTTGTAAGTGTCAAACTTGTGTTCAGACATTATTTCATACAGCAGTGTATTGCAATTTGAAATGCAGATGTCGAATAGACATTTAATTGGACTAATTTGGTAATACACCCAGTCTTCAATTAGATGGGTCTGATTTACCTGAAACCACATTTGAAGATAAGTCCCTCATAACGTTCACAGACACATGGAAGCCACCCCTAAACATTTTAGCGGATGTTCTGTTCTGCTGAAACGATTCCCTGCTGTTCGTTATCAGTGTGGGAAGCAACCGCCAAGGTAGGCTTCTCTGCTGCTCCCCGCTCATCAGGGACGGCAGACCTGCTTGGTTTCAAAACTGAATTTTTATTCAAATAAAAAGTGGTATGTTAGTATTTGAACTGACGGCTGAAGCTGATAATTAGCCTGCATGGAGTCAGCTTTGATTGGCGTTGTAATTGGATTGTCATTGGGCTGAAAACCTATTATCTTTGGCTCATGCCCCATGAAATTTGTTGGAAAAACTTTGCTGCCAGTCATCCGAGCGGCCATCTTGGGCTTGCAAATGAGGTTTAAAGGGAGGGAGATTGGTACTGCTGGGAGGCTCACTTGACTGCGTCCCTCCACACAATTCCATTGGTATTGATTAATGATATTAACTTTGCAGGTATCTGTTCCAGCATGCTGTGTTATTGGCCATTGCTTTGGACTGCTGCTGGTAGAGGAGGAAAGATGAGAAGAGAGGGAACGTGTGAGGTAGTGGAATAATGAGAAAGGAGAGGAAAAAGGAGGGAGAGCGTCAAACTGCGGCCGTCTTTTCATTTGCATTAATGTATATGGAGAATACCGTATATACGTCTTGTGGCAGTGGGTGTTGTTCACTTATAGTGGTTATCAAAGCGATTGTTGGAGTGGGAATTGAGTTGTATCTTAACATACAGTGTTGCCAGATACTCACACACACACAAATAATGTCATGTAGCGGTGTTTTTAGCGTGACCCACAAAGCTTGAAAATGCATCAAACAAAACAGATTTGCATTTTTTTGTGTGTTTGTTGGTGGGTGTGAGTTTAAAAGGTGTGACAGCATTCCCATGTGCCTCACACATACACAAATGTGCCCTAAAACAATAGGCTGCAGTGATGACGCCTTCCTCAGGTGTGCGTGGGTGTGTGATTGGCTCTCTGCCCTTTCTGTGTTTTCTCACTTCACATGCAGATGGCACTGATACATATATTCACACCCATAAGCCCTTGCGCTCAGCCGTCCCGGCCCCCGGGACCGCTGCCGCCGCATCCGTGTGAGCGTTACCATCGTACAGGAGACGTGCAGAGAACGACGCCCTACGGTGAAAATTATTATTTTCCGTAAAGTTGAGAGGGAGCTCAGCGTGTTGGAATGTGTTGGGAGGAGAACGGATTGCAGATCCCCCAGTAGATCCCATACAAGCGTACTGCATTTATGACTGCTGTAAATATACACATAAGCAATAACATTATGTGGTTTTATATACCAGTGGTTAAACCTGCATCTTATTTAGTAAGCAACCACTATCCAGTGGCTAATACGTTAAAACTACACTCTGACTATTTCAATTAAAGAGATAGTTCCCCCAAAAATGAAAGATCTGTCATCATTTACTGAGGGGTGTAACAATACATCGATATGGATCGACGCATCGATCAAACCTCTAACGATATGATACATCGATGCCACACGTAAAATATCGATATGAGGTACCTTTATTTTGACACTCTTCACGTCCTCATTACGCATTACCGCCAAAGCACGCATTTTCGTTTACTCACCATACTGTCTGCCGTTGTGTCTAACCCTGTCTTTATAACGTTAATTTTCTCCGCTGAAATAGACGCCTGGCAAGATTGACTGGACCCTAAACACGTTTTGTCACAAAAGCCGGTATTGTCCACTGTCAAGGCATCGCAAGTTCACGTTTTCAACAGAAACCGACAAGCAGCCTTGCTGTTTGTGAACACAACCAGATAAGTCAGTTTTAGCGAATCAGTGCACAGTATTCAGGTCAGGTGACAAGGCTGCTGGTCACTTTGAAAAGACGCGCTAGCTGAGAGAAGTTACGTCAAAGCTGACTAAAAGTGATCGAGGATGGATCATTTAAATGAACTTGATGAACCCGTGATATCTTCTTCGGGGTTATAACCTTGATAAAGCAGCATGTTACAGTGGAGAGGGAAAAGCTCCCTGTATTAGATGTAATCACAACAATAAAGTTTGTCAGGTGTTTACGTCAGCTAAGGAGATTGACGTTACAAAGATTGACGTTACCGAGTGTTTTATTATACAGGTGAAACTCGAACAATTAGAATATCGTGCAAAAGTTCATTTATTTCCGTAATTCAACTTAAAAGGTGAAACTAATATATTATATAGACTCATTACATGCAAAGTGAGATATTTCAAGCCTTTATTTGTTATAATTTTGATGATTATGGCTATGAAAACCCCAAATTCAAAATTAGAATATTGTGAAAAGGTTTTCAGCTGTAAGCCAAATAAAGGCTTGACATATCTCACTTTGCATGTAATGAGTCTATATAATATATTAGTTTCACCTTTTAAGTTGAATTACTGAAATAAATGAACTTTTGCACGATATTCAAATTTTTCGAGTTTCAGCTGTATATCATAGCAATTACTTGGTTTTGTTTAACTCTGAAACATTAAATTTGGAGTTATTTGCTGTTGCCAAAAAATGACTGTTGAAGTCATCTGCTTTTGCTAAATAACAAACTTTTAATATATAAAAAAAATACTTTCAATAAACTTTAGTTTTGTAAGTTACCTGTATATATTTTTTTTGTTATTATTACTTAATCAAAACAACCCAGCTGCAGTTTGATTGATATTACTTGGAATGCACAAAAAATGTAAATGTAAATGTACCAATTGGGGTGTGCAATTTTCAAAGAGTTTAATTAAACGTTCATGGTATATATTTTGGTTACATTTGTGAGTTCATAACAATGTAACTGGTTGTGTAAACTTGGCACATAATATCTAAATATCGATAAATCGATCGATATAGCCCTGAATCGAATCGTAATCGTATTGCATAAAACAATGCATTGACATTTACTTTTTACTTTTGATACTTAAGTACTTTTAAAAACGAGTACTTCTGTACTTTTACTTAGGTAGAAATCTTTTTTTACGGTCTTTAAATCTTTTACTTGTAACTGAGTAATATTTGACCAGTAGTATCTGTACTTTCACTCAAGTAAGGAAGTTGTGTCCTTTGCACCTCTGGATAGCATACACGTGTGTTTGTTGACAAGCTTTCAAAAGCCAAGTAGAACTATGCAGACTGATAAGGTGAGCAGTATTACATAATACAGCTATAATACAGTAATACAGCGAATGTTTTCACGTAAACATTGTGTGCTAAGTGTTTGAATGTGTATGAGTGTAATCAAATGTTGACGACACCATAGGCCAGATTGCATATACTAGGGGAGCTTGCGAAAGAAACCGAAGCCATTCGCCTGATTAGAAGTCAGTGTGCCATCAGAATGATTATGAAACTGATATTTCAAGGTAAAATAAAATTACATACAGTTGGTTTAATGTGTTAATAGACCTTAGTCAGGTTGGATGCCATATGTAATTTAATGCAGATGAAAACAAGGCTGTTAGGGATAGACGTACAATCTTTTCAATGCACGCACTGTATAAAGGTCTTAGATCAGTGGTTCTGGTTTGGCCATGTGACCCACATTTTCCCATGTCATTAATGCACAACACACTTTTTAGGAATTGTTCATACACACACACAAGTACTGTCCCACTTTACACAACATACACATACATTGTAAGAATACCGATGAATAAACAGTAGGCCTATAAGGTAAGGCTATTAAGGGTTTGTTCACACTTGGCATGTTTGGTTCGATTAAAACGAACCCTGGTGCGATTTCTTTTGTTAGTGCGATTCATTTGAGCCTGAGTGTGAACGCTGTCATCCGAACCCTGATGCGCACCAAACAAGCCGCTGAAAAGATGGGTCTCGGTCCGCTTCCAAACGAACTCTGATTCGGTTCTTAATGAATTATGAATGCAACACGCACCAAAGACATGTAAACAAACCAAAAACAGGAAGATGAGACCCTAAAAAGGACAGAATGCTCACGCACACCTGTTTTTCCTCATCATAGTCATGATGTTGCCCATCATAGGTCGGTACAGGCATCAGCACCGCGTCTCCTCGTTCAGATCTTCGTTTGTATGTGTGACGGAGGGATTTTGACTCCTGACTCCTGTTTTGACTCCTTCACACACATCACAACACTCCACCGCATTTGCGCTTGCAATTAAAGGGATACTTCAGGATTTAGCATTAAGCTTTGTATTAGTAGAAAACCTGTAGTATTTTCAAAGTACCGTGCTTTCCACCCTCATATCCCCCTGAGACGAGATATTTATGTATTTTTGTCTGTAAAAAATCCTCCAATGATGCAAAAATCGTCATTTTGCTTCATCTGAGGATTTTTTGGCCAGAGGCTAAAGACTACAGCCAGTAGTAGGGGCTATTCTGCATGTTCCCACCCCGCCCATAGAGGGTGGGATTTCCCGTACATGTCTGACCGTCGAGATCATACAAAATGTCTGGGATTCAGCTTTTGCTTTCGGCAGTCGCCATTCATTGTTTACATGCACACCTTTTGTTTCAATCTAACTTAACTGAATTCATTCCGATTTCGTGAATCTGAATGTCGTGTTTACATGAACGCTAAACAAGTGATCGGTAGCATTGCTAAGAAAATTCCCGCTCCTCCGTCAGAGATACGAGACCGTTGTGTCTCACAGGTGTCGCTCATCGGTAACGTTAATCACGCCACCGGCCTCGCGCAGTTCTCCCGCGGCCCTCATTCGTCCTGCTCGCCACAGTAAACATAATTAATGACGACTGTAGAACGCAAAAGCCGAATTCCGGACATTTTGGCCGATCTCGAAATCCCGGGCAGACTCATCACGGAGACTCACTAGTAGCCTAGACTTGTTGTTTAACCCTCTGGGGACCAGAAACGCGCCGGCGCGTTTTGCTCGTTTTTTTTCCACATAGCAGAAAAATAGACTTAAAGTACTACCATCATTTCTGTTCATATAGAGTTAAGAAATATGAGAAAATAATCTGTTAAATGTCTACTTTTTTATGTACCCACATACAATCTAAATAAAATATTGTACTTTTGTAAAATAAAGAAAATAAACAGGGTGTGCCTTCTGCCTCTCAGTCACCGTGAACTTTTTTTCTGGAGCACGTCTCTAATCTTCAACACAACTGAGCTAATACTATTCACCCAGCCATAAGCAATATATCTTTTAAATCATTTGAGTTTGTACTTTTAAATGATCCGATTCAAAACTAAAATTAATATTCTCCGTTTATGTCATCTATATAAAAAGAGAGACGTGTCAGCCCGTCTCATTATCGTTCTCTCAACTGATTATCTCTGGTAATGTGACACGCCCACGGAGAGCACGCGCTGTTCAAACGCAAATATGTGAAGCAACACATTGAGACGCGTTAACGCCCATAAACTCTGAAAACACACATTATTTTTTAGTCAGATTAATCTACTGTCGTCTTGCGCGGCTATATGAGGAACAATCCTGGGACAATTTACCACAGAACAAGTGCTGGTTTATTTTCACTTCGAGGAGGAGCAACAGATTCAGCTGAGAAGTGTAAGTGTTTTATGCTTACAAGTGCTTTGTTCTAATCGCGATATAGAATAACGTTAGTGTCTGTAAACGGAAAAATAGCATACTGTTTAAATGTGAATCATGTTTGTGTGTGTGTGTGTGTGTGTGTGTGTGTGTGTGTGTGTGTGTGTGTGTGTGTGTGTGTGTGTGTGTGTGTGTGTGTGTGTGTGTGTGTGTGTGTGTGTGTGTGTGTGTGAGAATGAATGAATGAATGAATGAATGAATGAATGAATGAATGAATGAATGAACGCACAGATACGCACTGTTACAGACTCTAAAATAGACATCAAATAAGCTTTTGTTAGGAGTTTCTGCTCATATGTTAAATATATAGTATGTTTTGTCAATAAACTAATCAACTAAGATGTTATAGTGTTTGTTCAAGCTATATCAAAATAATGAATCCTCAACTTTGAAATATGTATGATCAAACTAAGACATTTATGGAAAAAGACAATTTTCTTTTCAAGATGTTTCCAACTCTAACTTTGAACTGAAATAAAACCATGTCTATATGATGAAGGGTGTGTGATAGAAGTGTCCAGATGTATGCACCCTGTATTTTCCTTATATAAATCCAAACAATCTAAAAGCCATTCTTTTTTTAAATCTTCTCATTCTTTGTGCAAGGCTCCTGTAATGATATGGCCTGATAGCACCTAATAGGGCCATTGTGGGAGGGTCTTTGTCTTTCTCAGGTGTGGAATGCCATACATATTAATGGGAGATCACGCCTCCTCGCATAAAGCTTTCTCAAACAAAACACGTCATTAAAAATGTAAAATACTTTATTGACTTATCTGAATGAGTAGTCAGGATGATTCTCACATAGTTTTGGAGCAAATATTCTAGACTATGTGATACAATTTTCAAAAGGTCTTGTGAAGAAATAATCAATATGTGTTTTGTGGTCTTATTTCAGCAACTTTCATTTTTATTTTTTTCAATAACCACGCATAAACATTATTCTCTTAAAAATACAAACATGTACATACATGTTGCTCACTCATCATGGTAGCCCCGTTTGTGCTATATATAGAGTGAATTTACACCTTTGCCATTAACATGTTTATAAATAACTGAAAAAAGCACAGATTTCAGTGCATGTCAAAACATCCCAAGGGCCCCAAAAAACACTCTGGTCCCCAGAGGGTTAACTACTGCGCTCTGTTACCGGTAGGCGTGGCCTCCTAGGGCAGTGAAGCAAGTGCATTCTGGGAGTTGTTGTCTTTCATCCACATAAGCCAAGTCTAGAACTCAGTCTAGAAAGCTCCAAATTCAAAAATAATTTCACATTTCTTCTACATAAATGACCCATTTTAAATACACATTCATCTTTCCAGAGGTGAAGTATCCCTTTAAAGAGCGCACACTACGAGCACAATCTCTAATGTCTGACAGGACAGGAAAGTTCATCTTTCATATGTGAGAAACTTTTTATTTCGTAACAAGCTACACAAATAATGCTAATAAGGACACTGACATATAGCCTGACAACATCCCATCTGACCGCAAATGCTGAATCGGGACAACACGTTTTTTTCTCAGGCACTCTGTACTTAAACTGCGTCTGACAGAAGAATCAACAGCTAACAAAATAAAAGTCTTGCATCAGAAAATTTTTTAGAATAACATTTTTTGTTGTTGATGTTGTTTCTTGTTTTTTTACCAATCAGCTGAACAAATTGAACACAGTTTAGGCCTACTTCTATCCTTCACAGCCTTGTTTTTATTCATTTCTCAAATTAAATATGGCACTTCCCTGACTAAGGTCTATGTATTATACAGTGCATCTAAGGCTTATTTCTGCTTACATGTTTTATGAAATTCACAGCAGAGTGTGAAAATTGGGATACTTTGTGATAGGTAATTTGCTAGTTGCACTTGCACACAAGGGAGCTGATCAATTAGAGCGCATTGGTTTGTGTATTTGCTTGCAAACATGGACACACTGCGATATGACATTTTTGAAACTGAGCGCAGTACATGGCAGTCTGTAACCTCTTTTTGCGAGCACTGTTGATCAGCCCATTCCAACTGTCATCTTATTTGCATGCGATGGACGCATCATTATTCACTACATTTGATGTCCACAAAACACATTAGAACTGTTTCCTTGAGCAAAATATTAAGGACCCGCCGTAGCAGACATCATTTGTGTACCCAAATTGTAAAATGTAAATTGATATGTAAGAAAATGGCCCATTAACTTTTTCATTAATGGTTATAATGCATTTTGAGTGTCATCTGTGCAGAGAGAGCACATGTTCATTTGAGACGGGAACTGGGTAGCTCACACAAACACACTTTCGCTCACAGATATTTATTTATTTATTTATTAATTTCTCTGCCCGCTGTGAAATCATGTGTCTGTGTTTATGGTGTTACTATTAATCAAATCAAGTCAGCAATATGTTCTGTAGCACTCTCTGTAAAACACTTTTTTATATACAATATATTATACAGAGGTTTTGAATGCTTCAGATATTCATAATATTTTATCATGCTTTTTGTTTTCTATTATACATAGGTTTGCCAATCAAGAACCATTTTTTTTGTTTAGAACAGGTTGCATTGTTAATACTATATTTAAATGACATTTGTTGCTGTGGCACTGGATTTACAGGTGCTTCCTCAAAAGTACAAAACAAACATTCATGGAATTTTTTAAGCTATTGTAAGCATTAAGTCATTAATCAGCTGAACAATAATCATTAAATTCCTAAAGATTAGCATTTCTTGTTATATTTTATTTTCATAAATACAAGTTTTATTTAAAAAAATGTTTCATCATACGTGTAAAGTAAACTTTTAGACCCTGCTGTCAGTGTAATTAGTTGTTATACATTATGATGCTTACTTGATTCATTGTCACAGATAAAATGGCTGATAATGTTTTTAATGCACTATACTTGAAAATATATACTTTATTATATGAGGTCACAATCATTTCTGAAAACATCCACGTGATTATAATTACTGGTAACTTTTTTTGACAGACAGACAGGTGGATGGATGGATGGACGGATATATGGGTAGAAAGTCAGATCTGCTAAGGGGAATGGTACAACAGTTTTAAAACGTGATTTTTTCACAACTTTGTGCATCAAAACCACTCCTTTCCTGGTAAAAATCAAAGCTTGATTTTCAAAAGTCAACGAATTTGCAACAGCTGAATGTAACATGTCAGTCTTTGAGTAATATGCTATTTAATTAGAGAGAGAGAGAGAGAGAGAGAGAGAGAGAGAGAGAGAGAGAGAGAGAGAGAGAGAGAGAGAGAGAGAGAGAGAGAGAGAGATATTTCACCTGAGTGGTGAACATTTAGATCTATTTTATAGAGCACATGCACTCTGTGTTCATTTCCTATGTTTCGCCTTCACTCTTTCTGCTATTTAGACACATTTACCTGCTGTAATAGATCTTATATGCCCAGGTGCAGTGTACAGTATAGCCTCAATTCCACCCCATATCCAGGCTTGAGCACATTTAACACAAGTGATTAACACACTTTGATGTTTGAAGAGGATCTCTAACTGTGACCAGCTCTGTTGTGAGGCCACCTCTGTCCTTGCTGTGGAAGAGAGGATTATTTTTAGTACAAAGCAAATCACGGTTCACTGAAGTATGATGACGACATAATGGCCGCTGTGCCGAGGCGTTTTGGTTGGCTGCCTACAGTGGATTTAATGATCTGTTCTCATGCTAATACGTGCATATATGACACATCCATTGATATGCCTTTTGTTGGTGTGAGTCTTTGGTGTGTCTAGTGCAAAAATGTGAGCAACTACAATGCCTAAACAAAACAACTTCTCTGAGACAGCTGTGAGAGGCTGAGTTACTGTTGGCGTAGCAACCGTCACAGCTCGTCCCCACCACCCTAGTCGAAAATGATCGATTTTCTTTAATTTTCTTCTGCATCTTCCACCAGAGAAGGAGAAGGGAGGGAGAGGCAAAAATAAAAAAGAATAAATAAAAAAGAGGAGGCTATCTGTAACCTATCCCTTCATCCTGGCATGAGCTATTCAATCCTGTCTATTAGATTTACTGGAGAGGAGCAAGACATTAACACATGCACACAGGAAAAAAAGAGAGAAGGAAAACACTGCCACAGATAATGTGGATGTTTCATGCATAATCTCTAATATGAGAAATGTATTAATAGGGAAATTATTGTGCATTCAATTATTTTGAAATGGCTGGCTGAGATGTTGTGATTTGGCGGTGTCCTGATAGCAGTGGCGCAGCAGGGAGCGCGGTGAGTGATGAATAACTTAATCTCCTAATCCGAAAATGGGCAGCGATCAACAGTACCGCTCCACGGAGCGGCCAATAAAATGAAAGCACCGAAGAATGACAGATGAGAGCTGGGAAAAGACGAGGAAATAAGAAATAGATAAACAAATAGAACAATAAAGCAGACGGTTTTAAAGCGGCGTAATTCTGTCACATTCATTAAAGCCAGAGAGCAAAATAAAACAATGCGAGATGGAGTGGCAGAAACATTACCTTTAATGTGGGTATCGTGTGGCGCGTTTGATGAGCTGCGCTGGCTCGGCTCCGTGTCCGCTGTATTCAGTGTGACTCTGAAGGAAATCAACACGGGATCTTTTATCAACCTGAAAAAAAGCCAAGCTTTATGGAACACAACTAGATCCCTGTCTGTCAGTAGGCTATGTACAGTTTGTACAGTGTGCTGGTGAAACTGTGTGTGTAATGCGTACTGTTATGCATACAAAACTGTTCAAAAGTTAGGGGTCTGTAAGTTTTTTTTCTTTTCTTTTTTTATAAGAAATAATACTTTTATATATATTTTTTTATTTTTTATTAAATGCTGTTATTTTGAACTTTCTGTTCATCAAAATAATGCAGGCACTATATAATGGTTTCCACAAAAATATTAAGCAGCACTGATTTCAACTGATAATAATAAGACATGTTGCATGCACCAAATCAGCATATTAGAGTGATTTCTGAAGGATCATGTGACACTGAAGACTGGAGTAATGTCTGCTGGAAATTCAGCTTTGCCATGAATAAATTACATTTTAAAATACATTATTCATTTAAATAACAGTTCCAACAACAATTTTCATATTTATAAATATTACTGTTATTTTTTTATCAAATAAAGGGAGCCTTGGTCTCTCAGCATAAGAGACTTCTTTCACTTACTAAAACTTACTGATCCAAAACTTTTGAATGGTATTATGGTATTTGAATGGCTGTCCCTTCAAATAGTGTCCTATTAAAGGATATAGGGGGCAATTTTGGACACATGCCTAAATACATTGCTGCCATTTGATTGACTGATTACACATTTGTGTTAACAAGCAGTTGAACAGGTGTAGATGTGGTGTATGTACTTGGTGTGTTTTCTTTAAAGAGGCAAGGGATCATCGTCAGTGCAAAAATGAACAATAAAACATTAATTTGTTTTATACAAGATCATATATCTTTAAAATAATGTAACGCTGTCCAATAGCTTCAGCTGTAGAGTCTTTTTATGCCTCCTTTTATTTTAACATGTTCTCATTGAAGTCGTACAGTATAACAGGATGAATTAGAGGTGGATAATGGTGAAAATGCAGGTGAAAGCTAACATGACAGGAAGCAGTGACTGAATGGCTTGAATGGACAAAGACTTTGCCACCACATTCCACTGATAACTATGTTGTCACTTAAGCCCTATTTGGATGGGACAGTTTTCTAAACAACGTTTGAGTTACAAATCTTATCACCCGACGTCTGTGATTTCATGTACCGATTTGGACGGGACTAACATCTCTGTGTTTATTACAGAAGTGGGAGTGTGTGTTTTCTAGACGTGGGCGTTACAGAAGGTCATGTGTTTACATGCATCACATATGACGTATATGTTTTTCAATGAATTATTTACTGATATAACTTAAATCTATTATAAAAATCCTATTTAAACAAATTTCACATGCATTTATAGATATTTATGGCTGTTTATAATAAACCACATGAGTGAGCAGAGATGTAGCAAGGTTAGTTGTTCAGGGAAGGAGGAGGCGGGAACCGGTGAGCGTTCAAACATTTTAATTATAAAATAAACACAAATGAAAGTAAAGCGGCAGCCCGTCACGGACAACTGACACACACACATAAATAAAGCATAACGTCCTTCGTCCTTCACTGTCGTCGGTCCTCCTCCGTGAGACACTCGAGAACGTTGTGGTGGCGCTCATTAGCAATTGTGCCACCGGCCTCGCACTGTTCTCACGGCTCTCGCCCCCGCCCTGCTTGCCACAAGCGACATCTAGACAAGTATCTTACCTGACACTGTTATTAAACTGGGCAGTCTTCGCAGTTTCTGCGATTTAGCTCTATTTATTAAATTTATAATTACATTTTTTCATCAGATACAATCCATATTGAAATGAAAGCACACGAAAGATTGGTGCACGAACGGTAGCTCAGGTAGTCAAAAACACTTGAGAAGCATTAGGATACTCAGCATTCATAGTCATTCACATTTACACGGGATTACTGTAGATGTCTCAGCGGACCATTGAGTTAGCCGAAAAACAGTAGGTAATTTGCTCTGGAATTTTTACTGAGGTTGTGTGAGAAAAACACAGACATGACAGATTTGGACGGGATTCAATTCACAAAGTACGCCTGTGAAACACAAACTCCAGGGAAACTAGTCCCGTCCGAATAGGGCTTAAGCCTGTGAAACACAATTGTCTTTAACTTTCTCCATTAAAACTAGTCCCATCCGAATAGGGCTTTTTTTATCCATTACATTTTTTTTTTAGTATGTTCATGCTAATAAATGATGTTTATAAAATGCTCTGGTCTTGCAGTGCATATGCTGCTTTTCAAGTGCATACCCACAGTTAAATGAGTGCAGGTCATTTGTATGTTGTCAGTGTGTTTGTGTTGTCCTCTGGGCTGAAATAGCATCTGTTTGGCCCTGTTATGTGTATCTGTACAAGGAGCCAGTGTCCAACCGTGCCCTGAGAGACCGAAGAATGGTGTCATCAGAAGGTCGAGTGTCTCTCTCTCTCAATTATATTTTAGTGTGCCATGACACAACTTTACATTTGTATTGTCAAAGCATTTGCAGCTTAGCATGCAAATTGTGCAAAGTGAATGTTACTTACCAGAAGAAATCGAGATCGGATGCGATTTAGGGTGTATTCACACCAGGAAAGTCCGATAGTTCACTTGCTTTGGTCCGGACCAAATAAATTTTTTTTTTTTTTTTTTGGTACGGTTCGTTTTCACACTGCTCTTTTTGCAAGTGAACCAACATTTGTAAACAAAACCACACGTGTGCTAAGGTCGTCCATTCATTGGACAAGGATTCTCAAGTAGGGAAATCAGGAAGTGCAAAAAAGGCTCAGCATGGAGATATTTCGTACTGCAATATTTGTTCTTTTACTAATTTTGTGTTATTCTGTACAAACGCAATATGAAGAAACTAATGAGTATCATATGATGCAATGTCATCATCTATACAATGTTGTAATTCGGATTTTGAGAAGACGACGATGTGCTGCAAGACGGTTCCGGCGGAGAGAACATGCTCTCATGTGCGCTTACCATGGCATGCTGACTAGGCGCGTTTCCATTACAGATTTGCGCAAAACTTTTGCGATTTTTTCTAAATGTCGATAAAAAAACTATTGCGGCGTTTCCATTAACCGATGTTATGCGACTAAAATGTATTTTTTTCCTCTCGCGATAAGTCATTCCAAAAATCATGGTAACGGATGTTGGTAGGTTTATATATCACAGCCACCGCACTAGACATTATTATTATTATTATTAATGGAAGGAGACGTGGTGTGTTATCCAAGCATTAATGGCAGACCCTTATACTGCGAACGGCACATATAGCCAGGAGTTCCTGGCTGTTTCTCCCTCATTTCTGCTCCGAGGTCTTGATTGTGGCATTTCTTTGAGGTTTAGAATCCAGTATTCCTGTAATTATTGTTTCTTTTATGAATTTAATAAAGAACTCTGTCTCGTATATGTCCAAACGGTCAGTGTACTTTTGTGTCCATTCGTTTTTCCTTATTTAACCCGTAATTGCAAAACGAAAAATGAATGGTTGTATTTTTAAAACGCAAAGTTAAACACCAAAATTTGTATTAGAACTGTAGGCTACACACCAAATACTGCGCAAAAAAATAAATATCGACGAATTTTCAGATTTTTGTTTATGACTTTTTGCCCCTTTATTAAACATTTAAAATATTGACAAATTAATATGAAAAAAATTAGATTTTACTGGTTTTCTAAGGCCAAATTAGAACCTGGAAGTTATATTTTTCCCGCAGTGCTGAATGAGAAGAGCCATATAACCACAGCCTACAGAAAGGGGATTTATAGGTGAGTTAGGCTATAATAAATGTGTCTGAAAAAATAACAAGATATTTTAATTGTTTATTAATAAAAAATCAGTGTCGACTAAAACATCTCCATCCCCGCTGTATAAGGCGGATGCACCTTTGGAGAGAAATGCACCTTTCATACGGATTACATAATCAGAAGGTATTAGCTTTCGATTCGAATTTGTTCGTTTTAAAGTGGACATTTCAAGCTTTAGCTTAGGCTATATTTTGTTTCAGTTCTAGCGCTTCAGTTCACGGAGAGCATGAAGCGCGCCTGATTGTTTTATTTTATTTTACAAAAGCACAACGTTTTCTTGTTATCGTGAGTTTACACAAAGTAGTTGCGAAAAATGTATTATTATTTTCTGTATGACCAGAAATGATAGAGTATTTTAAGTTGTTTCCACTGTTGATAGGAAAATGCAAGTGTTCGCGCCCGCGTCCGCTCCTCCGTGCCATCCAGTGCGCGCTCCACACTCGCACACACACACTTGGATATGCGTCAAAATCTTGTTTAGCCTATTTGTGATAATCTTAGCTCTGTATTATGAATGAGATGTGACGAATTGCTTTGTTCCTTTTTTGGATAAAAGCGTCTTCTACATATGTAGCTTAATAGCCTAAATGTTATAATAATGATGATAATTATTATTATTATCCCCGCGTCTTCTAAGTCAGCTGACTGTAAATGCGCAAAACCTGTTTCCATTGCAGTTTTGCGAAATATTCCTTTTTCGAATTGCCTGAAAAACCTCCTCATGCGAGCGTAAAAACTTTTTTGCGATAAACGGGAGTTTTTGCGAAATGGACGTGTTTCCATTGAGCGTATTTTCAATTCGCAATTTCAATTTGCGCAATTTGAAGGGTAATGGAAACGCGGCTAGTGGCACTGCACAGAAGACGGACAAGGTATAAAGTTTTCATTCATAGAGAGGGGCTATGTTCATAGCGCAGTGCTTTCTTGCAATTGGGTCGGTTCATGTTCACACCGTAAACGAACCGTACCAGAGTTCGTTTGGAACCGTACCGAGACCACCTCTTCAGCTGGGTCTCGGTTCGGTTGTTTGGTCCGCACCCGAGTTCGATTGCTGTATTCACACCTGCCCAAAAGGTCCGCACCAAGGGGGGAAACGAACTAGAGTTCGATTCAATCGAACCAAACAAGGCAGGTGTGAATACACCCTTAGACAAAATAGTAGTTTTATCTAAATTGGTAGTTCTTTTTTGGTTAACCAAAACCTTAGCCTGTGCTATTGCTGTCAAAGAAAAAAATTGTTTCGGAGGAAAAGCTCATTAATTAAAGCTTTTTATTGAAAATTCGCCTTTGGCTAAGCCACACCCTAGAATGTAGATTGACCAATCACAGCGCAGCCAAGAACGAGCTCCCACAGAGGTCCGACACTTTTTCACAGCGCTCCATTGACTTTAACACAGGCGTCTCATATTTTTGGTCTCGGCAGGCTATTACCGTTGTAGTTTTATCAAAAATATGGTTAAACATTGTGCCTGGGGAATTTGTAACACAGATACGCGTTTCCCAGAGAGGTTGGAGGGGGGTGTGCGTTTTTTCCCTTCCCAAAACCGAAGTCAAATCCTGACAAGTGTCGTCTAGCACACGCTGCTAATAAATGCAACGTTATACTCGCGTAGTCCGTTTGCTTTGTAATAACGATTATAGAAGTGAATAGAGACCTACCCAGCTTTGCATGAACAGTGTTGCTCCTTGATATTGTTAGTCCCAGCCTCCGTCTCGATTAGTAGGATATGCGGTGGTTAATTTTTTGACTGTGACCGGTATGCTTTTGCCTCTATTTAGATGCCTTGTTGTTCCTTGCGTTTCACCTGTATGTCGTAAATATAGCCTTCGAACGTATATTGCAGCCCCTTTTGCCTACTTCTATCGGACACTTTATTTGCTGCTTTATAAAAGTTTGATAAAATTTCAGCAGAAAGAGCTGTCACAGCATAAGCCATGTTGATACCAGAGCCCAGATGAAGTTTGTTTGTCGGACGTAGCAACAATAACTAAGGGGGGTGGGGCTTTAAATTAAAGAAATTAAATTTGATGACGATCTCTTTCTGCCACAAAAGACTCGCCCACATTTTTTTGCACTGATTAATCGTTCGCAAGAAGTGCTTTAAGAAATAATTTTAATTTAATATTTCTTTTATTGTGTAGCCTATGTTTTCTGTATGTTGGGTGTATTGCTGTGCATTCTTTCAGAAAGTGTGACTTGATTTTACACTCTTTCTATTTTTTTTGCATATTTGTTCTGCCCTATTCTCTTATATCCACAAAGAAGTGACAGGATAATAAGATCCAGTTATGAAGTGTTTGTTGGAAGTAATATCAGGGTATTTTACAGTTTTTGCCATGAAGATTCTTGTTTAAACATAACTTAAATCATAGAAGTGATCACCTGTTTCGTGATAAGCACATAGCACAACACCATCTGCAAAATGTCACAACAAACCATTATTTTGTCTCTGATGTGATGGTACGTACATGTGTTTAATTGATAACACTGAAATGTCTTTGCCTGTGGCCTTTTTTCTAAACAATTGAAACATTTTTGTCAAGACAGAAGGCATTACAAGTGTTAGAGGAGGAGTTTGATGTGTATGTGTGTAAGGGTGTGGATGCCTGTGTTAGTGTGTTGAGGGTCCATGCGAGGGCTGAATGACAGGCAGCAGACGGGCAGGTCAGGTAGCATGTGGTGTATGGCAGGTACGTTTCCTGTGTCTAAACAGAAGCGTGTATAAGTGTAGCCCTGGCCCTCTCTGACAGTAAGACACCACGCAGCTGCTGGCTTGATTGAG
This sequence comes from Rhinichthys klamathensis goyatoka, assembly GCF_029890125.1. Taxonomy (NCBI): domain Eukaryota; kingdom Metazoa; phylum Chordata; class Actinopteri; order Cypriniformes; family Leuciscidae; genus Rhinichthys; species Rhinichthys klamathensis. The sequence goes on from NW_026606962.1 coordinate 1,049,066, forward strand.
ACATCTGTATAAAGCAGATGGACTTTGAGAAAGAACTGGGTTTGATGTCTATCACTGACATTTAAACGACAAAGCACTGCGTTTACTCAGCTGATGCTGGACAGGAGACCACCATAAGATTGACTGCTGGACCTTGACTGACTAGGACTGCTGACGGTCTCAAAAATCCCATTTGTTTCATTAAGTTTGTCTTGCTTCATGTACTCATAACTAGGCTACATCTCACCAATCATAGCAAGAGCAGACTTTCAAAAAGTTTAGCATTTTCACTGAAAAATAGGCTTCTAATGTAGTGTATCATAATCTTTTTTTAATTTATGTTCACCCGGCCATATACCTGTCAGCGGGACTTTTTGCACAGTGTCTGCACTGGTTTGGGAGAGGGCGGTGGGAGGGGGGATTATGCAGAAGGGGATATGCGCGAAATGACCAAAATCTTATATCATGATATATACATGAAATTTCATATTTCCTGTGACCATTTTCAATATCACAAAAAAACTAATACTAGCCTAAGTAAAACATTTTTTTTTAAATAAACTCTCAAGCTTAGCCTACTGAAGAAACTACAGGCATATAGGAAAACAAATTTCAATAGATCATAGAAATAGACCTGAAAAACCTCAAGCACTTAGAAATACTACATTTATTGTATAAAGTAATTAAATGATAAAAAAAATATGTATAAATATGACATGCATTCAGCCATGTTGAAATTACCATAATTTCGAGGTTTCAACTTGTAAAAAGTGTTCATGTCCTTGTAGAGCTCGTAATTACAACTTGGAAGATGGGACTTTTCTAAGAGCTCCTACTTGTACTAAGTGACCGCTGTGTTGACCGGTGTTGATTGTGTTGCCATAGAAACACATAATTCCCTGTCCGAGGAAATGAACAGTTCCGAATAGTGTTGTCATATCGAGCCTACGGGAATTATGACATGGCGTGAGCGCAGCAATAGTCAAAAATCTGTACCGGTTGACAAAATTCTACCGGTTAATTGTGTCTACCGGTATATCACCCACCATAATGCAGAATTAATTTAAATGTGTTAAACGGAGGAAGCTGCATATACACTCATGTGGCTGATAGCATAATCATATGAAATACAGAAATGTTAACTAATAGTGGATATCATTTAGCATTGTCATTTTATATTATTAATAGTCACCACTGAAAAACAGATGAATATTTCAAACTGTTTTTTCTCAGTTCTTGCATTTCCATTGGTAAGCATAAGAGACGTCATTCAAAAACATATAAAAAAAAAAATCCTACAGATCCAAAACTTTTGAACCGTAGTGTATATGAATATTTGCAGTGTAACTTATTTACGTGATCTGGATCCCCAAAACACAATGTTTGCTGTAAATTAGAGTTCTATGAATGTAATCCACATTTATAAAATTTTAATATATTACAGTACACATTATTTTGTTTTATTTTCATATAAAAAGTAACAGAAGATATCATTATTAGTTAATACATTGAAATAATGAATTGTTTGGTACTATATTAAGTTGTTGTTGTTGAATTTTTTTTTTTAGGTTTAAAAAAGTCTTTCCAAGAACCCTGTGAAACCTGCAATGGGGGACTCTCCGGTGTACAGATCCCCCTGTTTGGGAGTCGCTGATGTAAAGGATAAACACGTACAAAACTTGCCGATATCCTCACCAAAATCGCCCAGGTGTTTATTCGTGTCCTCTGTGTTTGTTATTATATACTATATATATATATATATATATATACAGTCCTGTTTAGGATGAGTGTGATTTGTCAAATTCTTGTGTGAGTCTCTCTCTCTCTCTCTCTCTCTCTCTCTCTCTCTCTCTCTCTCTCTCTCTCTCTCTCTCTCTCTCTCTCTCTCTCTCTCTCTCTCTCTCTCTCTCTCCCTCTCAGTGCTGCTGTAAATAAATAAAAGATAGGTTCTGTTGATACAACAGGTCTCAGTTGTGTAAAAGCCACAACTCTCATATCAGATCTGGATTTGTCTCTCTCACCAGGGAGTGCAAACTCACAGTTGCAGCCTTCCAAAACATAAACACTCTTCCTCAATTTTCCTCCCTCTTTGTCCTTTTCTTTTATCCCTCTGCCTTATTAATGTCCATTCCTTGCTGTGTTGGCCAAGCAGGCCGTGATTCCTAATGAACACGCAGAAGACCCCCGGGCAGCACTTAAACTTTAAAACGTCTATTATTAGGATCACTAAAACGCCATTTGTTGACCTTGTAGAAATATAGAAACGTGCCTCTTTCTCGATATCTCAACACTTCTTCCAACACGAGAACCGAGAGCAGGTGTGGATTGGCGAGCAACCTAATGTCCGACGGCTGAGCTTGCTTTTGGTTGCCATAGCATTGGGATTATTAAGAGATCCAGTGGCTGCCTGGTTCCTCTTTTATGATTCTCAGACTGAATAAAAATTTAAAAGGCCATTAAACACCATTACCCCCTCCATCGCAGGTGTCACTGCCAGCGATGCAGAGTGAAGTAGCTTATTTTTCTATTAGGTGGAGAGAGAAAGAGAGAGAGAGAGGCCGATTGTAAGACCAGTGCAAATGAATCTTTGCTCTAGAATGGCCAAACGGTCAGACTCTAATTAGCCTGCTCTGCTCCTCTTTATCTAATGGGGCTTTGAGCGCTGAAAAGGGTAAGCCTTTCTAAACACCCAAATGGCTTATATTAGTTGCTTGGCTCAATGGGAGTTTGACCATCCTTGAGTGTGTGAAGGGCAAATGTGGGTTTTGAGTCTAAACTTGAGAGAGAACGACCACCATGAATGACTATAGCAGCAGCATGAATGGTGATTTGAGATATTTGCTTTTGTGAACCCTAGGGTTGCGCTGGTGCTGGAAAAATACCGGTATATGTTATATTTCAAATGGTACAATATCATGATTACAACCATTTCGGTAATTGATACGCTGCAGGTCCGAAGTTCAAATCAGATAAGACTCACTCTACACGATAATTGTGCTGTTAATATAAAATAAGAGAATATCGCGAGTAACCAAATAATGTTTATGCTCCCGTGTGTATTTGTGTAAGCGCTCTGTGAAGAGTGTTTCTATTGACAACGTGTTTTTGCAGTGTTGAGCATTATAGCCTATCACGGACATATATCTGTTGAGCACATGAACGTAGTGGTCAATCAGATGTGTTTAAGTTGCTCTGAATCCACTAAAAACCGCTGAAAACGCTGGAGTTTGTTTAGAGAAAGCTCATAGAGTTCAGCCAAAGCACGTTTGCGAATCCTTTCATTTTATAAAAAAAACAACATGATGTCAATAAGAGATTCATTGTGCAGTGTTGTCAGATTCATTGATTGTAACAGTTTTCGCTAAGTCAGTAAGATGGCTCTGAACTTCAGTGATTATAATGGGAGCACTCTTTTCTCAGTATATTATATACATTTGTCATGCTGCTAACTGCACATTTCAAAGTTTCTGGACCTTATTTAAATGGTGGATTGAATCCGAAACTCCTGTGATTGACAGTCATAACCATAGCAATGGACGAGACTAACTATACTGTCAAAATAGATCTGTGCAGATCTTGAAGCGTAAATGCAAAACAATAGATTTGCCACTTGTTCTGTGTGAAATGTGTTACTTTTTAAAGGAAGATTTCACTTTTTGTATAATTCAATAATAGTTCAATAACAAAAAAATATTTTAATTGAATCACTGGAGCACTGAGAAGTGCTGTTTATGTTGTTAATATATTTATGCTTAAAAAACAAATAACACATTTGTTACTGCAGTGTTTCATGCGGTGTTCTTAATAAAATTGTTTTTAATTCAGTTATCTTTTGAGGCTGCCTAATCACCTATGGTATCGATACCGATATATTAGATTCTGGTATCGTACTGAAGCCAAACTTGTGGTATCGACAGTGTTGGGCAAGTTACTTTTAAAAAGTAATTAGTTACAGTTACTAGTTACTTCTGCCAAAAAGTAACTAAATTAGATACTCAGTTACAAATTTTAAAAGTAACTAGTTACTTAAAAAAGTAACTATTGCGTTACTTTCAAGTAAAATTAAATTTTAAATGCTCAAATGTGACCCGACCTCTACCCCTCTTTAACGGAACTTAAAATACATGTGCATGTTCAATTATTTATGATAAATCTGAATATTATAATAAAATGGACACTTAATACAATACATTATTAACAGAAACATGAAACATTGCACACACATCTAAAAAAAAAAAATGTTGCTGTGGGACAAAGTGAGACTAGCCTCCAATCAAATGCCATGTATGTAGATATTATGTTTATATAGTGGATCAATGCAAATAACACAATAGATGTTTTGGAACTTTTGATATTTATTGCCCCTCAACAGGCCACAACTGGGCAAAATTAAATTAAGCTTGTTAAGCTCGTCGCCATTCCTGTCTCTCGTTGACTGACTGACTTGTGTTGTTCCTTGTGTGTCCTGTCCTGTCCGACTATGCGTTATGATGGGTCGTTCGCAATTCATGAGCGTTAAGGCCAATTTATACTTCTGCGTCGGGTGCGCGCAGTAGGTACGGCGTAGCATACGCACAGACGCGTACCATACGCCGTACCCTTCGCCGTAACCTGACGCGCACCTCCTCAAAAATGTAACTACACGTCGCGACGACGCGGACCGCAAGATCTGTGATTGGTCGGCTTGGTAGCATCGCGTTTCCTTCTATGCATTTCCGGCGTGTTCTTCTGCACCGCCCGCCATTTTTAAATTCTAAGTACAGCGAAACTGTTAAAAAAACTAAAAATTTACCTTTTCCACCTCTATAAGCTCCAACTCCAACATGATCTGCTCTCTTTCAGTCGGCATTGCTTGTAGTAACCTAAACTCAAAACAGCCGCGAGGAATCTTCTTCTTCTTGCCGCGAGGAATCTAAACACAGTGGAACATTAAAACCCTCCGCCGCCAACTAGCGTTTCGGCGCTGTACTGCAGAGCAACGCAGACCTAAACGCAGAAGTATAAATGCTCATGACGGCGTTGCCTACGTGCGTAGCCTACGCCGTACACTACGGCGTACACTCGACGCAGAAGTATAAATTGGCCTTTAGCCGTTAGTGATGATGGATCGACTCGTTCGCGAATGAGCTTTTGATGGGTCGTTCGCGATTCTAAGAGTTAGTTACTCTAAGAGCCGGCTCTTTTAGGTGAACGTCGGGAGCTGGCTCGCATATCTGAAGAGCCGACTCTATTTTTACAAATTTAGCCTATAGAAATTAAATAATTATGTAATAAAAATTGAAATATTATAGTCAAAGTCATTTAAAGAGCCGTTTGTGAGCCAAAAGAGCCTGCTCTTTTCAGTGAGCTGAGTCAAAAGAGCCGAATGCCCATCACTACTATGCGTGCTTTCGAACACCCGCCCAACTCTACCTCTGATTGGCTTACAATGACATTTTACTCTACCTCAGCCAATCGTCAGCATTTATGCGCTTGTCTCGTGCTCTGCCCACTAACCAAGGAAGAACATTAAAAAAAGTATTTGCCTCTCGCGCAGAGATCTAGTTGGTCTGATGAAAAAAACAAAAAACAGCTTCATCAGTTATAGTAACGCGCCGCATTTTTTGGCAGTAACGGTAACGGCGTTATTAAGATGAGAAGAGTAATCAATTAGATTACACGTTACTGAAAAAAGTAATGCCGTTAGTAACGCCGTTATTCCCATCACTGGGTATCGATGCCACCCTAGTGAGCCCTTTTCTTCATGTTAATATCAGTTCGATTAATAGGTTAATATTTTGAAGTGTGCCTAATTAATTGCAGTCTGAATTTCAGAGTGCACATCTTTGGTGTCAATTTAAATGTTGATTCAGTTGATAAGAATAGCAAGTTCACACGATATATCTTCAGGATTGTTGCTAAAATTCACACGGCTTGATTAATTTGGTACAATATTGTATTGTATTGTATTGTATTGTATTGCACACCTCCTTTTCCCTTGCCGGAGACTTTCATAACTTTTCGAAGTTAGAATAGTTAGCATCCTAACTTTATTTCCTTTGATTAACTGCTCATCAGTGAGACCCGTGTTCTCGTTGACGCAGGTGAGCAATGGGACCTGCAGAGTTAGCTGGATGTCTCGTTCTCTTGGCTTCAGCCTGGAAAAGTGCTGATCGTGGAAGGGGTGCTGGAGGAGCTGTCTCTTGGGCAGATGGTGGGAAGACAGGGGGAGTAGTCACCCTGCTGCTTAGCCAACAGGGACACACACACAGACGCATTCACATACGGCACACCCACACAGGAAACATTAGAACAACGATTTGTCATAGTCTTTCATTTCAACGGAGGAGTTCTTTTGTTGTTGGAAATAAGCCGTGTTTATTATTATCTTCCTCTGAGTCAGTACGTTTAGGAGTTCAGCAGACACCTCTTACGATGGTGACAGACCGCTCTTCTTTATCTGACTGTCCACAAACTATTCATGAAGAGTTACTCTGAAACTAGCCATCAAAGTTTTCTTGTTTATTTTGACAGCTTTAATGGTTCCAAGACAAAAGAAGCAAACAACACATCTTGCATAGCAGGACTTGACAGTAAGGATTGCTTTTTAGTGATAGACTGATATATCAAACAGGCTGATACTCAAGGTGATATTTCGATATTTCCTAACCCTTTTTAAAAAAAAATTATATACTTTCTAGATAATATCACTGGAAAAAAAAATAGTTCAGATGTATTTTTTATTTTGTTTGTTTTGCTGGCCTAGTTGGTCAAACTTGTCCTGCTATATATACACATACAGATATATACAGTGTGTGTGTTACATTAAAACAGTAACATTTTTATACATATTAATTAAAATAAACATAATAAATTGAGTATATACTGTAAACACAACAATTTACACTAGCAGTAGCTAAACATTTGCTGGCATAAAAGGCTTACCAACTGTACATGATCCACAAATGTATATAATTGTTGGAACGTAAGCATCGGCAAGTGACAGTTCCGTCAACTGGCCCCAAACTTTCTCACACTGGCCCTTATCCTCATCATTGAGCTCTGCCTAGAGAGAACTGCTGCAAACATTCTTGACAACAAACAGCGAGGGATGCAGATTGTGGCTGTCTTGTCTGTTAGACTGGTGGTATCAGGAGGGGCGTCTTCATATTTGAGATCCCTGTAGCTAAGCTTACGCGTTTGACTCCGTTCCACGTAAACCCTCCATGCTGTTCGACACTATCCATCCGCTCCCATATGGTAAAACTGGGCTCCGGCTTTGTCAGCTTCCAGGTTTTTTTTCTTTCTTTCTTTTTGTCAGCCTTAAAAACAGACAAACACAGTGAGAGGTGGGCTAATTACCACAGGCCTTCCTGTAATTACTCTTCCAGAGCAGCAGACAGGTTGGGTACAGACAGATCTGCTGTCTCTCTTACATGCTTATCTGCTGCTCACCAGACAGCTCACAAGTTCTATGTGGATTTGAGGTTCAGCTTGTCCAATAAGTTGAGAGTCAGGAGTTGTCAAACATGGTTATGGTGACATCCCGGTCTTCACAGTCTTGTGTGCCAGTGATTGGCCATGGTTTTCATAGTAGTAGTTCAGCAGAGAAATATTTCACTTAGTTTAAAAAAGAAGTTCAAGTTCAAGTCCCTTAGCTAATTCCTCAGAAAATGCTTTTATATTTCGTCAGGAGGAAAGTAATGTGAGAATGTCCTGAAATTGTGTCCTTTGTAAAGGTTATGGGCAGTACTTTGAACAATAACTGTCAGCACTGGGTTGAAGAAGTTATTTGAGTCATTAAGCTGCAGATGGCATAGCCATTCATCGGCTGATAGTAATGAAGAATGCTTGGAGTTATTTGTATCTGCATGTAAACTGTTTTGTTAAAAGTAGGTGAGTTTTGCTAGCCTGATACATTTATGTATCCCATAGGGAACACTGGCCCACTAAGATGCCATGGTTGCTCTACATAATTATAATGGGAAGGTCCTTGTAAACTCATTAATATTTCTGTGAATTTAAATCACATTATCACTGCCGTCATACTTGACTGAGATCAGTCAGTCTATTCAATACAATGAAAATTCATAGTGACACAGTTTATTTATTTTAACCTCCAAATGTGAACAAAAAGTAGTCCATATGTAAGGAACAGACCTGAAATTTAAGTTGCTATTCACTTAAAATTACACTGCCAGTGATCTGTTACTCGAGAACTGCTGTCCCATTTGAGCTGTAACAACTGGTTCTTTGAAGAATCAGTGCAATTTGTGAAAAGTCATTTTTCTGTTCAAATTCTGAACCATAACAACTGGTTCTTTAAAAAATAAGGTTGAATATTTTAACTCACTGACTCAATGATCATATTCTCGGTAAATAGCTCACTGGAGGGGAAAATTATCAGTAAATAACAGAATTTTTTGTCTATTTCTCGCACAAAGATATTGTGTGGCTTCAGAAGACTTGGAATGTAGACAGTTGTAGGAGTTACTTTTATGTTGCTCTTTTGTGTTATTTGATATTTTTAGAGATCAACTGATGTGGTCACTATGAATTAAAGTTGAATTGAGTACAACTATGAGAAGGTTCTTCAAAAATGTTGTAATACAAGGATTTGCTTCTGTAAATCGGACGGTTATCTCATCAATTTAGGGAAAATGTGTTCTGATGGCCACTTTTAGAATGCACGAATGTGCCAAATCCAGAAACAGTCAGTGTGCACTGTTATTGCACTAGTCGAGAGAGAATCAAGTTAATGTTTCTTGGGGTGTGTGTTCTCTGGGCCTTTGCTCTCTAACTTGATTTAAAGCTAGACATACCTAGTCTTATGTCAGGCACAGGTTACATTCCTCCGATTAAAATAACACTTCAGCCGCTCCCAACACGGACAGTATGCTCTCTTTTTCTCTCACTCTCCTTTTATTTCTCCTGAAAGCTAGCTGCCCATGCCACAGGCCAATGTACAGTCTGAGCTTTTGAGCACATGCTTTATGGGATGCATCAGTTTGTTGTGCAGAGAGGTTTTCTAGGGGATTATCGTGGCCTAAAGTAAGTTGCCCTTTCATTAACCTCGGCTGGTGATTTCTAGCTTTAATACAATACAAATGCGTAATCTGGCCCGCACAAACACAGCTGAGCCACTGTATTACTGTCTGATATTGCTTTGGGTTCCCTCTCACCATTTCACTAATTAAGCTCCGAGCTCAACCTCCAGTCCTGCTGTACTCTATCGTCATTTTAAATTTATTTTGATTGATTTGTGTCAGCCTTAACTATGCTCTCTGCTAGATCAATAAATAAAGATCAATACTGTAATGTTTTCATCAGAACTGTTATTAAAAAATAGATTGGCTATAAAGAGAACTGAATCACTGATAGCACTGATGCTTGCAATGCATGCCAACTTTGAATTTAATTGAACTACGTCGAAGTCTTCGAGATTAGTTGTGGGAACGCTTGCAGACGGAGTGAGATCGCTAGTTATTTACTCAAAAAAACAGCTCAGTATTGAGTAATGACGCTGACCGTTGAGAATCACATCGTGTCCTAACCAGCAGCATACTGATGACTGCGCTCACAGAACTCGCATTATAATTACTGGCTAGCCAATAGAATTCATGTGGTCGTATGTAATATGATGACACGCTGTAAATTACAGTCCAGATGAATGGAGTTGACCAGCTGTAAAATGTTAAAACAGTAAAACACTGCATGAAAGCTGGAGTTGTGACTTTGCCAGCAAAGATGATGGCTTGCGGTCTGGAGTCATGCGTACGCGTGTGCGTAATACGAGTTTGTCGGCTGGTGCGTATGACTAAAAATGTTTCCACAAAGTCTCGTCAGGCTGAGAGATCCCAGTCTGGCCTTTTAATAAGAGCCGTTGAAATACGTCACGAGTCCATCGATGTTATTGTGCTTGGTTTTAGCCACAGGATGTTTGTTCGCTGGAGATCTCCTCTTCTGTCAACCACCCTAAAGGCCCCCCTTTCTTACCCACGAGGGGAGGTTGGGCGGCAGCTTGGACTCTGCCCGATTCTCGCTCTAGCCAGCTGGGTGTCAGGCAGAGGGGGGGCAGCTGAGGCTCCGGCCCAGCCAGGGCCCGCAGGGATCTCGGGGTTAGCACAACAGAGGCCCCGGTCCCGTGCCTTCCTTTAATAGCCCCAGTTTGACCCCGCCTCGCCACACACACCGCTTCCATCGCAGGCGTATGATTAATGGCCTAGTTTTTCTCTGGCTGGCTTACCGTATGACATCCATACACACACACTTACGCACACACAACCACTGCACAGTTTCACTGCTTATTCTGTCTTTGTGTGTCTGTAGAATAATGAAGCCTTTTCTGTTTTGGATGGCACTGGTACCTGGTATACAGGTCAATGACGTGACATTTTTGTCCTTTCTATTAATTTATTTACAAATGCATTGAAATGTAATTCATACGATACATGAAAATAATAAATCATTATATTTGTAAAAAATGCTTTTTTTTTTTACTTTGAAAATAAATTTGAAAACCTTTTTCCAAGACACATTATTGTGTGATCAGCTAATGTGTAGGATGGAACCAATTTTGTGATAGTGAAGTTTCAGAAGTTTTTTCCCCCCTTTCTTTCTCCAGATTCAATGGGGTCAGTGCTGAAGTTCTTTGGAACCGTAGTCGATGATAAAAATAGAATAAAATATCATTTGTATATTGATATGTATACAACTAATATTATTCAATATATTTGTAAAAAAAAACAAAAAACTATTAAAATAAGTACATATATTTCTAAATAATATTTTTTTAACCTGATTTTACACCACATAAATTACACATTTGTAACTTGCATAACGAGTACATTTCTAAGAACAACTAGATTTTCTTTATCATGGAAACTCTTATGTCATTGACCCATACAATTACTTTTAGGGTACTTGATTTCCCTAAAGAGTGTGCGTCCATGTGCACTGGTCGATATACAAATAGCATCTGTGTGCATGTGAGCTTGAGGTGGCTACACAAGCTCATAAGTCCAATGACCACAATGAACTTGGTTAAACCCGAGCAACCTCATCAAACCTAGACAGCCCCAAGCCTGGCCCGCCACAGGATTAACATGCTATTAAAGTTATTTTGTACATCAGGAGAGGACATTGAGTGCTTGCATCCTAACTGACACCTGTGTGTTTTGTTGAGAGAATTAAAAAAAAATGTCCACACAGGAGAGCTTCATGTGATGCCAGTGTTTGTCTACAAAAGGCATATTATGTGTGTTTAATGGGGGTGGGTGAAATTCAGGCATTCCATTTTGTGTTTTTCTTTTCAAGTCAGTAGAATAGATACATGAACTCGAGTTAACACATTAAAAGCTTTAAGTTAAACTGGGCTTTGTCATCATGATAAACAGCGTCAAAACATGGTTAATCACTGAATCTAATTTTAGTGCATGCTTGAGATGCTACATACGGCTGCAGTCAGTACTTATTTTTTTTCATGATGATAGATGTCCTTCAAAGTCATTAAAGACTGTTGTAATAAATCTTCATGTGAACAGTGGGATTCTTGGTCAGTCAGAACTAAGGATGAGAATCGTAACAATTCTCGTTTCAACTCTTATTCCAGTGTCCAACTATTCTTTAGTACTCTTGAGGAAGCCCCCACAACCCTCGAGTGGTAGATCTTTTTTGTCCCTGTTTGTTTGTTGTTTTCCATTTAATATTTGGTTATTTTGGTTCCAATTGGAATCCAGTTCTGAAAAAAAAAAGAATATCAAATGATCTTTCAAAATCATTCTAAGATCACTTCTTATCAATGTTAAAAACTGTGTAAGCTGCTTTTTTGGGGGAAATCATGATACACTACCGTTCAAAAGCATGGGGTAGGTAAGATTTAAGAAAAAGAAATAAAAAAGAAATTAATACATTTATTTAGCAAAGGCACATTAACCTCTTACAATCCTTGCCATTTTTGGGGATTTCCGCCTGGATTTGGCCTACCCAAATTAAAAAGCTTCCCATTGCCACATACTTTGGCCTAAATACACAGTTTTGGTGTCATTTTACAGTAAACCCTTTGCACTTTCATAAAACAGTGCTAAAAGTGATAAACATTTAAGTATATGTTGTCTGAGCTTTAATAAACACACAAAAAAAGAGGCGCTTTTTTATTTTTTTATTTTAAATTCATTTTTGAAAGTGTATAACTCAGGCCCTGTGGGCTCTAGCTACCTGCAGACAAGTATGGCTATTTCCTCTAGATGACAGCAAACACTGGAAAAAAGAATTTTTTCTCTATAATAAAAAATGAAAAAGATATTCAAATAAATCTGAAGGGAGGAATATTACCTTTTTTTTATGTAATTTCCACCTACCCAAATCTAAACTCTGCTCATAGCCATGCACATTGGTCCATTTGCAATATTCCAGTGTAATTTGACAGAAAACCCTTTGAAATTATATAAAACAGTGCTGAATGTGATAAATATTATAGTATATGTTGTCTGTGCTATAGTAAACAAAAAGAAAAAATAGGCGCTTTATGATTTTGATCATTTTATTCTTTCAGAAGATACAAGACTTATCATTTGACACATTATTTGCCTAAAATCTGTGGTCTATTACAATGTAGAACAGGATCCTCATCCTCCAGATTTCTATCATTCATTATATGGGCATCAGGTTTGACACCTGTGTTGTGCATCACCTCAACATCACCGGCCAGCCTCCTGGAGATGTGATGCCAGCTGTGCCAACACTGTGCCAACAGTGCCACATCTTCAATCTCCAATAGAACCTAAAACAAAGAAATCACTGTTTATACATAGTTTCTGCACTGTAATAATATCCATTTCACAATATCAAAATGTAGATTTACTGAAATAACCATTTTATTCAACTTATGTAAAGTTGGACTATTGCGCAACTATTGCGCAATCATACTTTCGTTTCAATATCCAAAACGTTTGACAATTATTTTCAAATAATAGTTTATCAGATTGGTTGCTGTGCTTTCACATTTCAAACTAACAATACCTTTATCAAAAAATTTATATAAACATTGTAAATGCTGAATGCAATACGTACCCAAACAGTCTTGCATGGCCACTCCAAATTTCTCCAAATTTCGAAACCGGTTGCACTTACAAAGATCGCTTTTATCAATGCTTTTATCTTGCTATATGCAATTATAGAAATCAAAACAGTTCACAAACTATAAAAACACACGCAAACTTGCAGATATATTAGTAAATAAAGATCTCGCCGGTAACCCGGAAGTGAACAGGTCTCTCCAAGGGAGCAGCGCGTCAGCATGCGCGTCAGTGGGATTGCCTGGGGATTCCCCTCATTCAGACAGTTCCGGCTCCGGGGAAAGGTCCGTCTCCTTTCTGACGCGAGTTCCGGTTAGATATATATAGTATTTGGATGTGCCTTTGCAGTTGCACAAGTAGACTCGCGCGCGTCAACGGATGACTTGAAGATCCTGTGTCTTGCGCGCTCAGAGCGTGGCTGCGCTCAGTTCGTTCGAAAAGGGTTTTCTCACCAACGAAAGCTCACAGAAACGTGAAAATGGTCTCATTTGAAAGATAACATCCTAAGCTAAAAGCTGATATAGATTATGTGGCTGTTTGCGGCTGACTGAAGCCGACATCGGAGCAGGAATGTGATACTTGTATCTGTCTTTTCTGTTTTATTGTATTTCACTGCGCGATTCTTTTGAGGATATTTCGATCTATGATTGTCTCACAATGTAATAACCTACATCGACAAATTCCTTAGAATGAGAGCTTTCTTGTTATATATGATTTGTCTGTTTTGTGAAATATATGAAAAATAAATATTTGTAGAAAGATTTCTTCGCAATCATAAAGCGGATTTTTTTGCCTGGGACCAATGCATATTTAAGCTAATATTTCATTTTATATGTATCATAAAAACGAAAGTGATGGTATTCTTTGTAAAGTTTAGATTCTAAGCTTTCAAATGATACCATGAATGATACCATGGCTTATCGGGAAGTCTGTAAAAAGAACGTACGAACATCACAACGAAGTTTTTTTTATCCCGGATACGGGATGGTGGAGTTAATGTGTTAAATTGATAAAAAAGACTCTAAAGACATTTATGAAATTAATAAATATTACAAAAAAAGTTCTATTTATAATAAATGCTGTTCATTTGAACTTTCTATTCATCAAAGAATCCTGAAATTCCACAAAAATATTAAGCAGGACAACTGTGTTTAATATTAATAATAATAAGACATGTTTCTTTGGCACCAAATCAGCAATTAGAATGAATGTTGAATGATCATGTGACTGAAGACTGGAGTAATGATGCTGAAAATTCAGCTTTGCCATCACAGGAATAAATTAAATTTTAAAATATATTACAACGAAATCAGTTAATATTTCATAGTATTACTGTTTTTACTGTATTTTCTATCAAATAAATGAAGCCTTGGTGAGATTAAGAGACTATACTTTTAAAACCATTAATAAACCTAATGTTTCCAAACTTTTGACCGGTACTGTATTTAAAAATAAATCAGCTAATTCATATGATGGAAGATGTTTTTAATACCCCAAATCTGATACCATTTCTTTCCCCAGTCTCTGTGGGCTCCATGTTCAATCATAGAGGATCCACATGCACAAAGTCATGGTTTATTTGTGTGCAGATTCCCATGCTATATCCATGTGCATGTTGTCCTCTGGAATCTCTTGTTGACCTTATTCCCAGCAATCTTGACGAAGCTCAATGCACCCGCTTGTTCTTTACAATACTCAAAAGCATGGATATTTCATGTTGGGGGGGAAAGGGCATTGCATCCTCGTTCTATAACTTTCTCACTCTCTGTGCTAAAGCCTTTAACCAGAGAGATTCATTTCATCCTTGGTATCTGGAGTAGAAACAACATAAGAACAGGTCAGAATACCGCTGCTGATTTGCCTATGACATGAGACGAGAAAAGAGGCTTGGTCCACAGTTTTAGGTGCTGGCTAGGTACCTCATTTGCGGCTGCTGTGTGCGCTTAGCAGTTGATCGGTCTCTTCTAGAGGAGGTGTGATCCACCGTATGTCCGCTTGGCCAGACCTTGGCCACGCATTCAACCCCAGCTGCACTGAAGAGGTTAAACTGGCGGGAGCTTTCGGAGACACAACTGGATGGCTTTAGTGCATTTTGTTGTAATTGTGTCCCAGTTGTCTTGTCAGAAATCAATTCAAGTTGGGAGCTGGCTAGCACAGGGAGGTCAAGGATTCTGCAGCCTAAATATTTTATCTGTACTACACGTCTGGAGCTTTTAAAGATGCGTGCTGGCCTGTTTTCCCCATTTCTCTTCCGCCCAGGTCAGGGCCAGGTTAAAATCAATTATAATCAATTATTAAGGTTACTGTGTATCTGGTGGAGGCTAAAGAGAGTGGTGTGGAGAAGACCAGGCCTCGCTGAAGTCCAGTTTTATTTATTTCATTCTTTGCCTCTCAGCCTAGATTAACCCCAAGTAAAGTTTTTAGGGTAAGAATGTAACAACATTTTTTTTTTTTTTTTGCTGTATGTGCCATTGGCTACTTGTTTCAATGAAGAAGTGGCAAGAGTTTAGTTTTTTATATATAAATGTTCTGAAAAGAGGTCTATGCACATATTATTAATATCATACGGATGGTTGTAACATGGTATAAAAACAAATAGGATATATAGGGCAACACAACTATTTAGAGGTAGAAAAAAATCAACAATTTTGCTTTTGGACTATAATTTGATTTGCAGTCAAATTAATGAATGTTAAAAAATAGAATAAAAATAAAATAGAAATATCATGTTTGAGCAGACGAAGAGAGTTGTAACGTTACTTTCCCGTAACTTATGTAACTTCTACTGGACCCACAAAGAAAACCAATTTTTGTCGCAATCGTAAAAGTGTTTTCTTTTTTTATTGCTAGCTAATTTTTGTATGCATTTATTCAATATTATTTTTTCTAACTTGTTTAATGTTTTAGAATTAAAAGTGTAATTTGAAATAGAAAATATTTTTTTTCTATTACTTTTTAAACTATTTTAAAAGGAATTAACAACATTTCACAAAAAAAATTCCCCACCTGCTGTTACTCTTCATCATGTTAGTAGTCAGTTGTAGCTACAGTGTTTGCTTTGCACTTGACATTAATTTACAGTACACATTATTTCATGTTAGATTATATTAATTTGTAGATAATAAGTTATAGATTCGAAATTATTCTAATTTGTGAGACTTATATCAAGCACCCAAACTACTGAGTTACAAACAATTTACAACCATCAGTCTCCTCTACTTCCTGTCCTCTACAGGCATGTCTAGATGAAAGCACTCTGAATACCTGAGCACATGTTTGTGTTGTTGTATGGCATGCCGATTACAGTAAAAACAGTAAAATGACACTTGAGTCGCAAAGAGTTAACCGTTCCCCAAACACTTCCACTGAGACTCTTCAGAGAGTAAAGTTAGGTGATTTTACCAAACAAATGCAATACCAGAGAGTCAGATGTGGCTCATGCTAAACTCTGTGTATGTAATACATAACCATCATATGACATCCATCAGCCCCTCCTTTCACTAGCCCAAACATGAAGAGAACCACCATAGTGGCAAAACAATTGTGTAGCACTGTCCCCAACTCCTTACTCTCCACTCACCCGCCTGTAATTACTCTCAATGAATAAATAACATTGATGGGCATCACTACTTCAAGCTACGCCGTGCCAAAAACATGCTTTTCAATCGCACACATCTGTGGCTTTGACCGTAATGCCGTATAAGTGAAACTGTTCAAGGTGATTTGTTTTCATCCTTGTAAAAGCACAAATTTGATTTCCTCCAGTCCCAAAACAGACAGACGTTGAGTCTGATTTGTTTTTGGCGGAAACTAAATGAAAAATGTTCTCGGCAGAGCACAAACCACGCAGTTGGGGGTGAACCGAGGGAGAGGCTTGCAGTTTGGCCAGCACCACCTTCATGTGCCTTACTCACACAGTCCAGAGGAGGTGTGCTTGGCAATCGATGGGCCTGGGCTTCAGTGTGATCATAGCGGATGAGAGATGAGGACGTTTCCCTGCTTTGGTGACGGCTGCAGGCGTCGGGGTCGATTTGGAGGCCGGCGGATTGAGAGGCGTTATATCTGAGGAGCATGAGGTTCCACTCCGATGAGCAATCTGCTTTATCAAAAGGCCTTTTTCTCAATCAATACAGCTTTCATCAGGGGAGCCCAGCGCTGTGCTGCCCGCACTGTATCGGCTCTCCTACTGGGCAGATGCCACGTGCGGGACAGGCTAATTCTCGCTCAGCTGGAGTCAGTCTGGTCAGCAGCTCTCTTGACCTGCTGAGAGAATTTAGTTCAGATAAACATACACGCATACTTCGCTCGCTCAATATCCAGGAAGAGTAAACTGTTTTTTACATTTTTTTATATCTACATTGAAACTGTTGGGCTATCACATAAAGGATGTATGTAAAGGGAAAATCATAGTTCTGCCATTTCATTTTACACCCTAATATCATTCAAAACTTATTTTTTTTTTTTTTTTTGGTGCAACACAATGGTAACCATTTTTTTATGATGGCTTATTGATTTTGTTGTCCTTTTTGGAGCTCGACAGACATGGTCACTACGGCTGTCATTGTCTGATAGTCTAGGCTGTGTAAAAATTCCTAAAAAATAATAATAGAATAAATAAACAAACAATAGGATTTAACATATACAGTTGTGATCAGAATTATTGGCACCCCTGGTAAATATGATCAAAGATGGCTGTAAAAATAAATCTGCATTGTTTATTCTTTTGATCTTTCATTCAAAAAATTTGCAAAAATGTAACATTTCATTGAAGTAAAAGAATCACATTTTGAAATAAATGTTTTTCTCCAAAACACATTGGCCACAATTATTGGCACCCCTAGATTTTTTTACAAGTAAAATATCTCTGAAGTATATTCCCATTAATATTTACCTTTTTTAGCACACAAAATTGTCTAGCTTTGACTTCTTGTTTCACAGGAGTATAAATATGAGGAAACACAAAGGCCAAATTCCCTTATTCATCCACCACAAGGAGTAAAACCAAAGAATATAGTTCTGGTGTGCAGCAAAAGATTGTTGAACTTCACAAAATAGAAAGTGGCTGTAAGAAAATATCAAACAGCACCTATATCACCACATGTTGTTTGGGAGGGTTTCAAGAAAAATCCTCCTCGCTCATCCAAAAACAAATTCCAGCATATTCAGTTGTCAGACACGACTGGAACTTTAAAAGGGACCAGATTCTATTGTCAAATGAAACTTTAAAATTAGCTTTTTGGCAGCAAACCCACCAGATGGCTTTGGAGCAAACAGAGATAAAAAGTACACCATACCCACGGTTAAATATACTGCTGGATCTTTAATGTTGTGGATCTATTTTTTTAGCTGGAGGTCCTGGACTTCTTGTTCAGATACATGGCACCATGGATTCTAGCAAATACCAACAGATAAAAAATCAAATCCTGACGGCCTCTGCTATAAATCTTATAATGGGCCGTGGTTGGATCTTCCATCAGGACACTGATCCAAAACAAACATCAAAATCAAAACAAAAATGTGTCACTGAGCACAAATTGTAGCTTCTGCCATGGCCTTTCCAGTTCCCTGACCTGATGAGTGGAGTGAACTGAAGAGAAGAAGCGCCAACATGGAGCTGGGAATCTGCAGGATCTAGAGAGATTCTGTATGAAGGAATGGTCTCTGATCTCTTGTCAGTTGATTTCCAAACTCATCAGGCATTATAGGAGAAAACTCTGTTATCTTGGCAAAATGTATTTAATAAAAGGATGCCAATAATTATTGCAGATTTATTTTTACAGCCATTTTTGATCATATTTAACAGGGGTGCCAATAAGTCTGACCACAACGGTATATATACACAGACACACACTTTTTCATTTTGTAAATTATTTGTTAATACCTTACAGTGAGTTTCTATATGTTAAAGTAATTAATTGGTCATGAAAGCAGTATTTGACTTAAAATAATAATATACAATATTTTTCTAACATTTATTACTTTTGGTTAATGTTTCTACACATACTAATACTAACACTTACATTTTAAGTTATATAAATTAAAATAAGGTATTGTATTATGAACAAACATGAATTAACAATAAACAATAGTTTATAATTTACCATTAGCATTTACGAATCCAAGTCTTTGTTTTTTAATGATACAGTATATCATGCATTTACTAACTTTACAAACTGAACCGTATTTGTAAAGTGTTTTTTTTTTTTTAACCATTATAATTGACATTCTTGTTGTTCTCTCCATTTATGAATATGACAACCCCTGTCACGTTGCCTAATGGGATAGTAATTTGTCCATTTAAAACATATTTCGTAATTTCAGATTTAGTAGATTTTTCACTTACTGTCTTTGGCGTATTCGGACACACTATACGCGTTTGATGTACTTTTTGCATGTTGCGTAAGCATATTAGAATGTGTCCTTTTTACTGGAATTAATGCATTTTGTACCAGCATATCTGGTTTCATAGGAGAGCCCATTGCAGGGAATCAAGGTGAGGATGTGGCGAGGGCGCGTTAATGAAGTGGCGTGGCGGCGATGAGCAGATCTGGAGGAGGACGGCTGCACAGGGATTACTGCCTTAGTCCTCTAGCACAAGGAGAACAGTGAATTAATCTCCAGTCTCGCCCATTCAATGAGTCCCCAGAGCTTGCTTAATTAACCTAATAAAAAAACTAATAGAACCATTTCCAAAGGTAAATTTAATTTACTTGTCAGCGTTGTACATCAATAGGGATAAGGACGGGTGGGCACTCGTGTCTCGGTGAGCGTCCACGCCGGCCCCTAATAAATACCAACTCGTTTACATCCACATCTGATTATGCCTGCTGTCAGTGGCCACAGTTAAATTATGATGAAAAGAGGGGGCTGAGAGCAGAATTAACATGACCAAAGATTAACGCAATATTTGTCTAGGAAGATGATGGGATTTCTGTCTCTCTCTGACACTAGGGACTCCCGATCATAAATTTATGTAGGACAGATTCTGGGTCTTAGCACTAGTTTATGATAAACATTTTGTAAGCTTTATATTCTAATCGCTTTATATTCTAACACATGCAGAACACTTTTTGCAGAAGGTGTATTATTCAGCCTGAGGGTGGCACTCTAATATTGATTGGCAGACTTTAAGTACACACGACACGCGCATAGAATGCTATGTTAGAATTGCCTTTATGTAGAATTTATTGCCTTCAAATGTTGTTTTAGAATGTTACAAGTTGAGGAGGAATTCCAGTGAGGAAAAGAAAGTCTATTCCCATAACAAACATAAAACAAACACAACAGAGCTATGTAAAGGCCATTCACGTAAGCATGTTTAAACTAAAGGATTTTTTAGTTTAATTAATTTGATTCGCTACTCCACATAAGACGAACAGACATGCCAACTAGTTACTACTGACCTGATGCAGACTAATATACACATAGCTGAAGTGGATTGATGTCGTCTTGGTCTGGAGAAAGGTTTATGTGAAGTAACGTGAAAATAAGTGGGGCAGTCTGAAATCTCCCACAATGGCTCTAAATTAGAACGCGCTGCAGTTCCTTTTTCACCACATATTTACATTGTGGGGCGCTGTTGAGCTGGGAGGGCTTAGGCACCATCTGCCCAAGGGGGTAATCCATCGACCGGAAGTTGAAGCCGGCCGGGTGCCGCCATGTTGTAGCAGAACTTCACTTGCGTTAGCATTTCCATTGACTCCCATTCATTTTGGCGTCACTTTGACAGCGAATAACTTTACATCTGAGGCGTTTAAAGACTCCGTTTGTCCATTATTTATTTCTAAAGAAACACGACAATGTATAAAGGGCTCCATTACCTTCTATGTTACATTATGGCCCCGTAGAAACAGTTTTAGTAAAAATAGGCTAACGATTGCGTCATAACCACTCGACTCTCTGTCGTGCTGTACAGAAATGACCGTACAGACAGGAGGAGAAGCTCGCAGGCAATCGGGGGGACGTCCCGTCAAGGGAGAAGCCCATAAATAATGAGTCCATAAAGGCAACGGAATACTTACTCCTGCTCACTCACGCCAAAGAACTCTTTGCTCAAGTTCCCCGTCTCTGCAAGATTAACGTTGGCAATTTTCACGCACAGCTACTAGAAGATTAACGTCTGTCAGACAGGTTGCTCACGTCATCAAGCTTAGTTTGAGTCGGTTTGAGTCTGCGCGTCAGGAACGGAAGTGCTCAGAAATCGCTAAAAATGGGCTTCAACTGTCTCAACTGAGTTCCAATGAGATGGCTCTGTCCATTTCTTATACTGTCTATGCCTCTGCCCCTTAGTAATAACACATGCCTGCTGAAGCCATATGTTACATTTTAAAATATCCTGTTCACTTTACAACTTAAAATAGTCTAGAAAATCCGAACACATTTTCTATTTATTATTGATTTATTTTATATAGGTCTATGTTTGGGATGAATATTTTTGGGCACTGCCCCACCTCCCCTTAAAGAGCAACATGCAGGTTGGACACCCCTTTATAGCATAGTGTTTGTTGATGATAAAACAACTAGATTTTCTGAACTGGAGTAATATATATTTAGCCATTAACGATATTTTGAGATAAATTGTGATAAAATGACTTCCGCGTTTATAAAGCACTAACCGGAAGTGACGATGGGCGAGGGAGTCTGGTCAAGTTCAAGCTCAGGTTACAATGGATGTGAATGAAGAAACCGAGTTCTCCGATGTTGACGACCATGCCTATGATAGCCCACAGGTAGGGATGGGGCCGATCCGATCCAGTATCGGGACAGATACCAGTGTAATTCATGTAACGGATTTTCCCGATCCAACCTGCGGAGATATCCGATATCCTGCTGAAATGACTCCAAAAGTGATTCCCGCCGGCCAGTCTGCTAGCTGGCTGCAAATTGTGGAATGGATTTCCTGAACGGAGGCGCGGCTCAATGAGACACAGAGACCCCCCTCAGGAAATCCATTCCGCAGTTTGCAGCCAGCAAGCAGGACAGCATTGAGCTGCCAACGAGTTCGCTGTGTAAATACTTCGCACTGGAAACACCGCAGAGCAAGACAGCATAATGCAATGTTTTCAAAGCCGTATTAATTAAACCATCTGTCTGTGATGCAAAAAATCTCCAGGTCTATAATTCTCCAGAGTGAAATGTGCGTTACAAACGACCGAGTGTGTGGTGACAGATGCGGCAGTGAAGTCTGCTCTCTTCACCTGCACAAAACGCACCCAAAAACGAAAAGCCTTGTTCTTCCTAAAATGATGGACACGATGTCCTGACAGGCTGGAATTCGTGCAACAAGCACAAACACAACAATTTACCATTATGGCATCTCTAAAACTCGATCTAAAACTTTCTCTGTCTCTCACTACCGCTCTAACTACAGCTGAACGCGAGCTCTTATTTGCCTCGGCCTACGTCATATGACGCGTTGCTAGCGGGAAAGGCGTATTCCAGAGCCTAGCACATTTTCATAAAAATCTCTACATCAAATGAGATTTCATTAGTAATTTCTACATATGTGTTTTTAAAAGACCTCTTCAGACAATATCAAGTATTAATTCAGTTATAAATTCAACCTGCACGTTGCTCTTTAAAGAGCATATTGCAGGTAAAAAAAAATCTAAATTAATATATAACCTTGTATGAAAATACCGTATGAAAAGTTAATGCAGGATTTAAAATGTTTTAAAACGACATAAGGGCACTAATTTAGTAGATAAAGTGAGCGTTTCTTGGACTGCTTGTAAAAACGGCTTTTTTTTTCAACATCGCGTCATTTTACGCCACGCCAGGGAGCCTCAGCCTCGGCTCAGTGCAGAATAGGCTGGCATTCAGTGAGAGCGGCCGTGATTCAGTGTGTTTTCGGTAGTTTTTGTATTTCAATTTATCATCGTCATGGTAAATTATTGTGTTTGTGGAGGTTGCAAATACTCCGGCCTGTCAGGACATCGAGTCCACAGGTTTCCATAACAAGACAAAGGACGGTGCTGTATATCTTTCGTGCCTGGTGCGGTTTGTGCAGGTGAAGAGACGGGATTTCTCTTCCGCATCGGCTTCGAGAACCGCGGTCGTGTGTAGCGTTCACTTCAGATCGGAGGATTATCATCCCGGCGATATGATGGAGTTTAACGATGGCGAAACAAGAATATTGATCGTCGTATACTGTACCAATGGCATCAAATAGTGTGATATAGGTAGTCATGCCCTAAATAGAGGCAACTTGTTATTGAAAAACAAAATTACTAGGTTGTTTAAGTATTCAAATCTTTAATTTTCTGTTTATGTTATAACCCAGGTGAAAAATATGTTTTAAAAATGTACTTGAGTAAACTTACAATAGAAATATACTCAAGTATAGTTTTTATACATTTAATAGTATAAATCTACCCTAAACATACTAATGTCTGCTGGTCTGATATATGATGGTAATAATCTGTACAATATTGTTAGCACAGTGTATATCGTTAGCGAACGTGCATCTATAAGCACGTCTCTCACCAAGCACCTGTCCTGTTCTCCACTGGTTCTCCTCACACCACAACTCAATTTGTCTCTGACCGTTCTGTCTAACATTAATCCTGGCCTGTCCCTATACTCTCTTGGCAGCATAGCAGGCTCATAATTGTATGGCTGTGGTCCGTCATACGAGTAAGTATTTCCTCAGCGTCCGAAATGTCATTGCGATCCATTGTTTTCCTGTTGTTTGAATCGACCGCTCTCCCGCCCGTTACGTCACGCCCGCCACGCCCATTTTCAGACGCGGAAGTAAAATTTTCTCACAAAAACGACTCCAGAAGCTTCTGTAGCGTATTTATACGAATATTTTAAAGAAAATGTAGTTCCTACATTATTTTTCTATACATTGACTCGTTGGGTCCTCTAACCTGCAATATGCCCTTTAAAGATGAGCCGTGGCTGCTTTCTGCCACTCCTTCTCCCCTTTATGATATCATTGCTTACCTCAGCCATGAACTGTGTCAACTCGTAAAACAAATTTCATTAAAACAGATAGCTATATATTTGTTCACCAAATGGGGTTTAAGCAAATGCAGTTCATATGGAACAATCATAAAAAAAAAAAAAAAAACTTACTGGCGGGAACTTTGTGGCAATGTACTACGGATGTACTACCAAGAGCCATTAAGCCCATCTCATTACTGCCCTCCCAATGACTGTGTAATGACCTGCAATCATTTGTAAGTGAATAACTATTAAAAGCCCTGGCAGCTGGGAGAATGCTTTTAAAGTCAAATTAAAACACATGGGAGGTAGCCTCTTCCCTGCATAATATGTTTCTATAGACACATAACAGGCTCCCCATACTTTTTTCACTACCAAGGATATTTCATCTCCAAAGAGGCAGAGAGATAAAGAGGGACTGGAATTTAAAGAGGTGTCTTGTCGACATGCTCTTGTTTCAGGCGCTATGATTGAATATTACGGTCTTTGGTGTGAATGTGGCCTCCAATGATGGGCCGTTGCGTGTGTGTGTGGGTGTGTGTAAGCCCTTTAGGATGTGCGTAGACACAGCTGTGGTCCTTGGAGTGAGCAGACCCTCACTGGTGCATTGTTCTGTCGCCACCATGCGTGAAGGGGACCAATCAGAGGCTTTTATTTTCCTTACTTGCTTTGTGAATAGATAATTACTTCTGCAAGAGACTTTTATAAACTGTGGATGACTTTTAACTTTCTCAACAGAGACGGCAGGCTCAAACCCTTCAGGTTTAAGATTCTGTGCTGAACACAGACAAAAAGAGTTCTGAGAGGAGGTAGATCACTAGTCACGTGGTTTACAATATATGTTTTTACAAATCTAATCATAGATAACGAAGACCATTTCTGTTTGACAGTATGAGTTACTGACGCTGAAAGAACAACCTTGTACCATGTACTTAAACCCCTTTTACAGATTTCTAGAAACCACTTGTGTTCAATAATATGCCCCGATAGGTGAAGGCCTACCTCATATGGAACAACAAAGGGAGGTACACATCATCCTCTACTATTTTTGAAGAAATTAGAAAACTTTAAGCCTTAATTCTTCTAACTAACTAATGTCTTCTCACTCTTTTTGTTTCTCTATATATTTATGTAACTAATTAACTAATAAAAAATAAAAAAAGTTTTCATTGTATTTTAAAATATATCAAATTAAATGACTTAATTATATTTTACATGTTTATTAATAATAATAATAATAATAATGATATATTGTAATGTAATGTGTAAGTATAAAAGTTATTTATATTGATAGTCAAATTTAAATGTAAACATTTCCATCTTAATATATAATAAATTACTTATTTTACATTTAAATAATACATATTTAATATATTTCCATGATGTTGTGTGAATGCTGATATATATATAATAGTAAGACGTTCTGCTCTGATTTAAGACATATTTAAGGCCTTAATTTGTTTAAGACTTTTTAAAGACCCTTCCCTGTCATTTCGAATACTAATTCATATATATATATATATAAAAACAATCATGTCTTTTTGAAATCATAAACTTTTGCAATGACACTCTCTATGACTTTGACAAAGGCATCCTTACAATAAAAACCTGTAAACACAAACACACAATTGTTAAGACAACATATTATGCTCATTGACTTACTGCCATCATATCCATCGTTTTCAAACAAGCACTAGTAACATCCGGAAGTAAATGAACTTGTACATGCGAATTAACACCAGTCAGTACGGCTTGCACATGTGACGTCAAAATACGTGACGTTACCTACAGTCTGCAGTGAGAGGTGTCTCAACTGTTGGCCCTGTCCCAAATGGCACACTTCACAAGCACTTACGGTCTTGTAGACTTACAGTGGCTTCTGCATGCACGTGTCTGTTAAGTCCATGAGACCGTAGGGCAGGGGTGTCCAAAGTCGGTCCTGGAGGGCCACTATCCTGCAGAGTTTAACTCCAACACCTGGAAGTTTCTAGTATGCCTTGTGAGACCATGATTATCTGGTTGAGGTGTGTTTAATTGGGGTTGGAGCTAAACTTTGCTGACAGTTGCCCTCCAGGAGCAGGATTGGACACCCCTGCCAGAGGGTGTCCCATTTAGGTTTCAAACTCCCCCTTTGTGGTCGAAATGCGTCCTCAATGCGCACTTTTCCCGAGCTCGCCTCGAACTGAAGAGAGCTCCACGGCAGACTTCTACCCGACAGTCAAAGCGGCGTTACGTCACGAAAGTGCAGACTCGTAGGAAGATCACAAGTGTTTAGGGTGCCATTTGGGACAGGAACGTTGATTTTGAAGCTTTGAGATGTTGTAACCATTACCCACCACAAGGTGGACAACCATGTATGAGTATATACGTACGTATATACCTATATACATGGTTGTCCACCTTGTGTCCACCAATATATATATATATATATATATATATTGTACATATAAACAATCCATGTTGTAGAGTTCAGATGCAAAACCCTCTAAATCCGTCAGACTTATTTTCTTTAAATGAGCATTTTTTATCAGGCTCCTATGTTCACGTCCAGTAGTTTCATTTTAAAGGTACTGATAAGGTTATTAGTCATTGAATAAAATAACTTTTTTTCAAAAATGTCACTTGAGTCAATTCAGTGATTTTTAACAAATTCGATTTTCTTTTGCGTCAAAAACAGCTAAATCCACTTGTGCTTTTTTCGCAAAAACCTCTAAATCCACCTCTTTGGGACAAGACATAGTAAATAGCTGAAAAATCAATAAAAATGTAACTAGAAACACTGAAAAAGATTAGAGCACATTCATTTCAAAACTAAACAGTAGACACACCTCTTTACAGGGGGGCTGAATGAGATCTGCGATTATTTGCAAATCCCACCCCATTTCTCTGCAGTCACCTTTCTGCCCTGTCTGAATAAAGACAAAAGCCCCCCCGATTCACACAGTACAACCACATTGGCAAAAAGAATTGGCGATTAAAATAGTTTAATAGTTTTAGTTTGTATAATCAAGTAGAACAGAGCAACATTCTTAAACATCAATATCTGTGCATTTTGTATAAGAAGCTTATAAGACTTAAATAATGTAAAGTAATATTATAATGTATATCTCAAGTATAATAAATCAAATTCCTTCAAAGTTACAGCACTGCACCAAGAACTGTTATGAGTGCATGCTACACTTGCGACCAAGCTATTTTCACTGTAAAGTTACCGATTTTCTTTTGCCTTGTAAATTAACGGGAAGAGTTTTGAGGTAGATAAACGACGTTCTCTTCTGCCTTTTGATGTCAGTAGGACAGGCTCCTCCATTTCATCGTACTCCATCTTAAAAATGTAAAAAATCTGAATCCAAAAACAAAACAATCTCCTCAGCCGTCTCAAAAAATCCGTCTCCTCAGCGCACCGCTCTATTGAAACAGCCTGAACTGATTCGCGCGGCTCGCGCCTTCTGATTGGTTCTCGGGATGTAGTGGCTTTTGCTGCCAAAGGGAAGTGGCGTCTAGAGGCTTTTGCCGACAAACTGATATTTCTGAATGGGCTGAGGCTGAGATTTCGAGGATTTGAAGCAAATATATTTGTTGAACGTGTACTGTGTTCAGATAGCTTTCACTCAATGTCATTATCTCATTTTTGACGGAGGTGGCGTTTAGAGGCTTTTGCATCTGAACTCTTCGTATATAAATAAAGGGTAAGGTTCAGGAATTTTGTTGAAGAGTCTGTGATTGAGTCTTTTTATAGACGTCAAATTTGATAATATCAGGGTTTAATATTTTAAGGCTGTAACAATTTGATTTGACCTATATTGCAAACGTTGACCCTTTTAAAAAAACTGATTCAAAGCAATAAGACATAAAGTTGCAAAGCTCCTCCTTAACTTCAAATCCCCCCTCATTTCCCAGTCTGATCAAGATTTCTCTTTGAGGACTTGATATGCTCCTGTATCTGAACGGCACCACAGAGGGCGGAAAGACAGGAAAGAGCGAGGAGAGAAAGCAGGAGGAGGGAAGAAAATGTTCTGTGTTTTGGTGTCACTGGGGGCTACGTGCTTTTTATATGTCCCAGTAGAGAAGAGAGAAGACGCATGTAAAGGAGTAGAGATGGAGAGAGAGAGATAGAGGGATTCTCTGGAGGGGGATCTAAGGCTGTGTCCGCCACCGCCACCTTAAGCCACCATCCTCCTGTTGGTTTTAATTCACTTCCACAGGAAATCTAGGTCCGCTTCCCTACTACACAGAGCTAGCTTATCTGTTTCTTCCTATCCTGTAGAATCAGTTCTCCAGGGATGTGTATGTTTGTGTGGGTCAGGTTTTGGCTGCATTCTGGGGACCCCACAAAGATAGTAAAACCTGCAAATCACCTACATTGTGGGGGGCAGCCAGAGAAGAAAATATAATTTAGCAAACATAATAAATAATGACAAAATTGCAATAAAGTTTTATTTTATTTTTATTTTTGCAGTTATAAACGTAATGCCTTGAAATCATATTCATCATGATGTTGCAGATTTAATAATACTACTAATAATAATATATCTTATGTTGTATAGTGGGTAAATATAATGGGGATTCTTATTAGCTAGCTACATGTGTGTGTAATGTTATACATTTATCAGCCTCCCTCTCCCTCCCTCTCTCTCTCTCTCTCTCTCTCTCATCTCTCTCTCTCTCTCTCTCTCTCTCTCTCTCTCTCTCTCTCTCTCTCTCTCTCTCTCTCTCTCTCTCTCTCTCTCTCTCTCTCTCTCTCTCTCTCTCTCTCTCTTTTTCTGTTGTTGCCACATATACATAGCAATGACCTGGCGCTCACTATGCAGACACCATGCTGTGAATTCCATCTAACCAGAGAAACAAGAGGAAATTGTTATGCAAATGAAAATGCACTGGCTATTCTAGAAAGGTTGTAATGTTTGTGTGTGTGAGATTGTATTTGTGTGCTTATATGTTAGAGTAATTCAGAGAGTAAAATAAATGCAGAGAGTGAATATAGCCTACCAGGAGTGTGTTTCAGAAGCATTCTCTTTCAACATGGATTGTTAATACAAGAAATAACTAAGCATATTTCCTGGTGTGAGGATTTTCAAAGCTGAAGTCTCATTTGTAATCTTCGTGTAATACACAGCTTCCCCATTTTTAAAGTGACAGAGTCTGATATGAGCTGATTGTGAAAGGTGAAAGGTGAAGTGTGTCATTTCTGCTCCATTAGCATCACCAAGCAGGGTTGCAAAAATAATGTTTTCAAACTCATTCCCTAAATACTCCTCCTGTCTGCTATTGGTCAGCCAAACAAATAGCCCCGCCCCAAACTCCCTGCTGAAACTGAGCAAAACTGAATGTTTTGATAGCACCACAGTTTTACACTGATCTTCAAATCTTACAGTTTTTTTTTTTTAAGAAAATAATATTTTCATTAATACTTTCAGTGACAGCATTCTTTCTTTATTACAAAAAAAATTTGTTTCAAATAATTGCTCTTTAAAATTTCTGTTCATCAAAGAATCCTAAAAAAAAAGGTTTCCACAAAAACATGATCAACACAGCCTGTTTTCTACATTAATAATTAGAAGAAATGTTTTCTGAAAGATCATGTGGCACTGAAGACTGGAATAATAGCTGCTTAAAATTGGATTAACACAAAGACAGGACCAACACAGGATTAAGTTATATTTAAAATATATTAAAATAGAAAACAGTTATTTTTCATTAAAAAAGAAATATCACAATCAAATCAATGTAGCCTTTGTTAACAAAAGAGACTTCTTTCAAGCATTAAAAAATCTTACGGACCACCAACTTTTGAACGATATAGTGTAGGGGTGTAACGATACCCTCATGTCACGATTCGATACATATCACGCTACTGAACTCACGATACGATATTATTGCGATACTCCAAAACATATGATAAAAGGTTAACAAAAAATGTACTTTTGATTAAAATGCTAACTTTGATATTACATTGTGTTTAAATGAATAGGTTTGGACTTGGTGCTTGTAACCCAAGGAGAATGGTGACACCAGAATAAAAATATTCATGATTCTGAAGCTGAAAATACATAATTATTTTAGACGAATATGCTTGCACTCTGTCACTGACTAGATATATTTAAAATAATGTTGGCCACTTTTTACTGGTAACATAAGACATTTGGCATTATCAGGACCCACAAATATTCCCCCATTGCATTATTATACATTATAATCAACATTATGTATAGTAGTTTAATGTAGTACTGACACTAAAACTCTGAAAAAATGTAATTTTTTTCTCACACAGTAATTTTTATTTTGGGGGAACTATCCACGATACATATTGTCACTATCCACGTATTGTTGCATTTCTGTACGGTAGTGTGCATACTATATTAGCGTATAGTTTACATTTTTTTGTATTTCTATTTTTCTTTTTATAAAGATTTGAGAAAACTACACACTTTGAAGACTTCCTTTCATTGGAAGCTTCATGATTTCAGCACCTCAGCACAAAATCCACCCTCAGTGATTCAGCGAAGCAGGATGGAGGTTTTCTCTCGGGTGGGTGAAGTGATTGTTCCCTTGTTTGAGTGTTTATAGGCAGGAGGATGTAGTCCTCAGTGTTACTGCCTAATAAAAAAGCTTGCATGCTGTGTGATTAAATAACAGGGATGGCAGTAAAGAGAAAAGACATAATGATGGTTACATGCAGGTCAGTTACAATTTAATTGTCATTGCACTTCATTGCGAACGTATCAATTCGCTGCTGCTTAGCTGAGCAGAAAACAATGCTTTAGCACATAGAGGGAGTCCTGCTGACTGCCTGTCAATTTACCCAGTCTCATCCTTGTTTTATTTGTCTCCTCTCTTCTTTAAGAAAACAAGTTGAATTTTTCCTATACTGTAGATGGAGTAAACTAAAGCCACTGGTCTTTTTGGTTGTCACTCCACCTTGTTTAACACTACTTTTGAGAAACATACAGTGCTTGAAGTAATGTAAATGGATTTGAATTGTATAAATTATTTAGAATAGACGTTCATAACTTCTCTGATTGGGGCTTTTGGAATAACAGTGCAATGTTTTTGCTCTGGTTTGGTTGACACTTAACAGATTTTTTTTTTCTTCTGTTGACATATTTTGTTTTTGTGGCTGTAAATTGCATCAGGTTGCATCAGGGTTAGCCATACTTAGAGCAATGCTGATTCCTTTTTTTGTGTGTCTGTCCAAATCCTTTTATGAGTGGGTCTCTAAATGGCACAATCCACACTAGCTCCAAAGAAGATAATACAATGGTCGAGTCTGCACACTCAAAACGCTCTCCCCACTGAGCTATCTTAAAGTCCATAAGTCTTAGTCAAATGTCACGACATGACTGATGCATTTTTAAAAAGGGAGCCGTTGAAGATAATCAAAGTGCGGGGCTAGTGTGCTTGTTAGGACTCCCTCTGCCTGTCCGGTTCCTCTGAAGTCTGTTCGGACTGCTTCTGTTTACATTCCCCAGCTCGTCGCCTGTGACAATCCACATATGGTCATTTATCAAAGATCTGCGCTTCACAAGAAGCTGTTTTTGTGAAGCTGTCAGCTCAGATATGGCCAGTGATAGCTCTGTAGACTTTATTGTACAAACTTGTCAGAATTCCCATCAGACTCGCAATCGCAGCCAGCCATGTAGTACCCCCCTTCCATCTCTACCCCAATGATTTGTGTTCAGATGAAAAACCCAAACCATCCCAATAAAGTTTTGGCAACGATGGGCTGGTTTAATTGGCAGGCAATTGACGCGCCAATAGACTGTCATCCTGGGGGTCAAGAGTAATTTATTGAGACGCTAACTGCCTTTTTTTTTTTTTGGGCCGCCGTTCCATATTGAAATTCCCATCCAGACTGTATTACACGAGAAGATGATGACTTAATCCCCTGTTAATTAGAATAACATTTCCAGCAGCTGAGGCTTAGCTGTTAATGCGAGGGCTGCAGGCCGCTCAGGAAAGGCCGGCCGGCCCCAGAGTGGGAAGCTTGGCCTGGGCTCAGAGATCCAGGCAGCGGGGGCAACTCTCCACACCTCCAGCGGATGAGTGGTGGAAAGCTGTTAAATCCGCCGCTGATGACTCTCTCTCGTCGGCTAACTCTGTCCTTCAGTGGCCTATTTTTCAAGCAGCAAATGGAAATATGTATTAGAAGCAGAATCCTCATATGGTAGTGCAATATTTTTAATCAGCTAATTTTCCATTGTCACAGAAATGTTTTTTTTTTTTTTTTTAGAATAGATAAAGCATGTTGAACTTCGCCTCTAAAAAAAAAAAAAATCTAATCTATCTATCTATCTATCTATCTGTTCCGTCCGTTCGTCCGTCCGTCCGTCCCACACAATTTCTGCAGTAACCTAGAAATAGCATTTGTTCTTCATTTAATGTCATAATGTATTTATATAATGTTTTCTTAAAATGGTTTATTTCCGGATTTTAAATCCCGCATTTTCAGTGTGGTCTCATTGCTTTTAGACCTTCCTGTAAATAGACACAGACCGTAAAGTACAGGTTTAATGCAATATTAAAATACTTTTTATTTTATTTTCTGCAAGGTGCTTTTGCAGTGATTTAACTGCCAGCTTCACCTTCGGACAGAGTGCAGAAGTGAAACCGGAAATGGCAGTGCCAGGTTTGCCCTGTTCTGTTTCTAACCCAGTATTAATCCAGCAGGCTCTCTACTCTTTAAGAAAGACCTCATTACCAGCCTCATTGATTGTGCTTCCTGCAATCAACGACCACAGCTTCTTTTACCACACCAGCTGAGAGAAATAGAGAGAGAGAGAGGAGGCTTAGCCCCAGTGCATCTGTGTGTCCTGCATTATGGGTAGGGAGGTAAGCAGTAGGCAGGAGGGTTATGGTGCTGTAATTGGTAGTTAGTGTGATATTTGTAAGACAAATAGAGCTATATGTGTGATTCCTCCTCTCTCTCTCCTCTCTAGTCTTTACAGCCACCAAAGGGCCTCATTATAGCCCACCGCAGCCCAGGCCTTACTGCACCACACACACAGAGAGGGCTGGAAGTTGTGTGTGACAGTGTGGCTGCCAGGGACTGATAGATGATACAGTAAGTGTGGTATTCATTGAGAGAGGACCCTGACGGTCAGGGGAATGAAACGGTCTCTTCATTACAGCGCACCCGGTGGACGTTTTACACTCACGCTGTGCACTGCGGGACTGACCGAGTTTACCATGGTCACTCATGCATATGCAGGGTTCAAAATTAACTTTTTTTTTTTGTTGCAAGACTTGCCATTGGCGAGCAAATAGAGAAAATACTGGGGAGAGAAACAGACATCTTCTGACATCATGTCTAAATTGAAATAAAGGTGAAATAAAATATACATGTTAGATGAAAAAAAAATGTCTTGGCAGCTAACTAATAAAAAGCTTATTAAAATGATTAATAAATACTATAATAACATATAAATAGTACTTTGGACAGTAGTCTAACACGGATGTGTAATAAACTGCCGTTTGTTCCATTAAAACGAACTGCAAGGAGGTGCAGTTAGCAGTGAGAACTCACTTTCTTTCATCCCTTTCTGAACCAGCTGCTGTTTATTCGCAGACGTGTGCTCGTGTGTGCGCCTGTCCCCTCCTTTAAAGGAACTGGAGCGGGCCGCAGGGTAGATTACCGCTGAAATCACGACTTGTTCTCTCGCTGTCGGCTACCAAGTGTGAACACACTTCAGCTCTGGGAAGAGGGAGAAAAAAGACGAAGAGAATTATAGAGCCAAAGCATCTGAAACTATATATGTGTGTACATATGTGTGTGTGTGTGGTAAACACAAGCCTCTGTTCTCTAGTACAATTAATTGCAACTGTAAAACAGTAAATGATCTGAGAGGAGTAAATAAGGTGTTTTTTCTTTTTGTTTTCATTAAAAACAGCATCAGCACTCAGTCTTTTTGCCGTCATGCCAGCATTCAGGATTCGTATTCCTGGATGCACAAACAGTGTGTAATTATCCCAGCCTCCCTGCTGTTCTCTCTCTCTCTCTCTCTCTCTCTCTTCTCTCTCTCTCTCTCTCTCTCTCTCTCTCTCTCTCTCTCTCTCTCTCTCTCTCTCTCTCTCTCTCTCTCTCTGTCCCCCTCATTCGGTCTCTGCATATCCCACACTGGAGAGACCGAGACCCAAGATGATTCTCTCTCTCTCTCTCTCTCTCTCTCTCTCTCTCTCTCTCTCTCTCTCTCTCTCTCTCTCTCTCTCTCTCCTCTCTCTCTCTCTCTCTCTCTCTCTCTCTCTCTCTCTCTCTCTCTCTCACTGTCGCTGTCACACAAGAGGAAAAGAGCTCCTCTCTTCATTACAGAAGGACCTGATCCAACTTGAAAGATGCAGCCATTATTCTTGACTGTCTGGACTCCCCCCTATCTTCCCTGTCACTGGCTTATTGTTTGGCCTCCTGGGGTTGCATTTTAAACCTGCACTGTCGCTCTAGCCCAGAATGAGGGTTTCATCGACTACTCATAATGTCTGCATGCTGTTAGAGGAAATTCTGGGGAAAAAAACATGTAAATTGCTTTATGCAAAAATAATGACATTTGCTTCATAATGCAGAGGGAGTGATGCATGTGTGTGTTTATAGTGCAGAGGTGTGATGCAAAGGAACGTTATGACAAATGCAAATAAGAAAAACAAAATGATCACAGTAGTCCGAAGCCAGTTTACAAAAAAATAAAAAAAAAGTTTTCACTTTCTGCAATTCTAATTACCTTGAACTTTTTGTAACCGTAATATTAATTGATAGTTCAAAGCCATCTGGTTGCCTCATGCTATAAGCAAAAACTAAAGTTTTTTTTTTATTTTTTATCATATGTTAGCTGTGGTCATTTCACATAAGTAAAGGGAGTTGAGCTATTCAATGCAGTTCAGTCCATTTCATACATTTTAATAGTAAATTTCATAAACCTTGCGAATATTAATGCAGTTTCAGCCAAATGTGCTCATGGTCTATGATGGTATGCTTGGCAGACTTGAGTAAATCTTCCAGATGTGTGATTACTGGAACTCTGAAAGAGAAAATACTTTAGTAGAAGTCACCAGACATTTTGAGTTTAGGCAAGAATTTGTTTGTTGCAATATGTAGTTCTATCTCAATTTTGGGATAGAGAATTGATTTAAAAATATAATAATAATAATAACCATCAGCATTATTATTATTATTATTGGTAATAATAGTAGTAGTATATGTAATAGTATTTTTGATAATTTCTTTCTTTTTGAAATTTCCACTATTTTACCTACAACATAGTTACATCCTTTTAATGTCTAAATGTTGCTGGATTTCCAATAACAACTAGGCTGCAGTCCCACCCACATTATTCTCCATTTACATTTTTTTTTTCCTTTTCTTCATTTTCCCCCCTTCAGGACAGCAAGTGAGTGTTGCAGTTCATTTGAAACGATTGTCACTGGAATTGGTTTTGCAAGGCACTGAGAGAGTGATGGCCCCAGTCATTATGTCTCTGCCCGCTTAGCATGCTGGTAATTAGGGACTGAGAGAGAGAGAGAGCAAGTGAGAGAGAGAATGAGAGGAGAGGCTGCCACTCTGGTTCACAAGGGTGAAAGAGACTTTATTAAGAGTCAGAGACAGATCACAACTGCTAAGTGACCCACCAAGGTCAGGATCAAGGGCAGACTTTGTAATTAGTATGCTTTTCTAGGAGGAAGGCTACAGTGCCATTGTTCTGCCACAATCAAATTAGCCCCTCCACTGTGGACCCTGTATCACGACCTCAGGGCCTGGACGGCTTCTTCTGACAGAATAGCAATGATACAAGAGAATATGTACTCTGGCTTCGTAATGGACCCACTACCAAATTTCTGATTAATTTATTTATTTGTAACTAGGATATCAGACTAGACTAGGCCAGTATTTCCCAATCTTTTTCGTGTTATATTACCCCACGGCCCACGGTGAGGCTCAGGTAGCCCTTCATTGACACCGAGCCACAAATGTTCCTTTAAACACTTATTAGATCATATCCTAACTAGATGCAATGTGATAAAATTCTAGCGACAAGCAATTTGTCTGTCCACACCAGACGTCACATATCTAACAGAAAAAAACAATCACAAATCACAGCCAATCAGAGGAGTGTGTGGGCGAGCGCACTTCGGTATCACCCTCACAGTGAAATGGATAAGTACATAATCAATTTAATTAAAATAAACCATTTTGTCTCTTCCTCTCACCACTATCGGAAGGGTGAACACCATTAAAATGAATATACTCCCTAAATTTCTATATTTGTTTCAATCAATCCCCCTAACTCCTCCTACTTCCTTTTTTTCAAATATAAAGAAGACATTTGTTAAATTCATTTGGAACAAGAAACGCTCCAGGCTTCGCTTATCGCTTCTGTACCTTCCATTCGAAAGAGGGGGGTTACAACTCCCTAATCTTTTATGGTATTTTAAGGCAGCCCAACTGAGAGCCACATGTTACTGGTTTGCTAGTCCGTCTCATACTCCATGGGTTCAGATTGAAAAAAAAGGCGCAGGAGAATTGAGTCTTGATACATATTTATACTCTGACTCTGTGAGGCGACTCAAACGAAATACAACTAACCCATTTGCTAAAACCGCTATTTCAGTATGGCACGAATCACAAGTTGAGATGTGAGTGACACCTGTATTATCTCAGTTCTCCCCTATTTGGGGCAATGCAATGTTTGCTCCAGGCAAATCAGACGCAGGCTTTAAGTTGTGGTGGCAGAAAGGCATACAGAAAATAACAGACCTGTATGCAGAGAATACAATGATGTCCTTTGAAATCTTAAGGGAAAGACACAAAATCCCCCAGTCTCACTTTTTTAAGTTTCTCCAGATCCGTAATTTCATACGATCTAAGACTCATTCATATCAGTGTCCTCCCTTAAGTAGTTTAGAAGAAATGGCAGTTAAAAATCCCAATGATAAAGGTAAAATCTCTATGATATACAGCCAATTTGTTAATGCTTCTAAAGACTCAACAAATCATAAAAGACTGGCTTGGATTGATGATCTTCAAATGGATGTTACAGAAAATGAATGGGAAAAAGCTTGTGTCCAAGCACAAACATTATCGATCAACACTCGTTTTAAAATGATCCAATATAATTGGATAATGAGAACTTACATAACACCTGAAAAGTTGAATAGATTCAATCCAAATATCCCAGATGTCTGTGGAAAATGTACAACTCATAAAGGAACATTATTTCATTGCTGGCAATGTGAGCACTTACAATCCTTTTGGAAAGAAGTAATCAATGTATTATCTAAAATTATTGCTAAAGAAATCCCTGTATGCCCCAAAATCTGTATTCTTGGTGTACTTCCACCTGCCTTATCTTTGAAAATACATGAACAGAAGCTTATAAATCTGTGTTTATTGCAAGCGAAG
Source organism: Rhinichthys klamathensis goyatoka (assembly GCF_029890125.1). Taxonomy (NCBI): domain Eukaryota; kingdom Metazoa; phylum Chordata; class Actinopteri; order Cypriniformes; family Leuciscidae; genus Rhinichthys; species Rhinichthys klamathensis. Next base: position 1,086,431 of record NW_026606962.1, read on the forward strand.
CGCCTGATTGCCATACACTGGAAAACTACTTGTTGTCCATCTTTATCACTCTGGATCAAAGAACTGTCATCTTGTATAGCAATGGAAAGACTGACTTACTCAATCAAACAAAAAAAGCACATATTTTACAGGATCTGGAACTCCTTCCTTCATTTTCTAGAACAGAATGGAATGACTCTTGAGTAATACTAATAATGTGATATATATATATATATTTTTTTTTATTTTTTATTTTTTATTTTTTATTTTTTTTTATTATGGGTGTGAATATACAGCCCGTTCTCATCCTTTGGCGTCATACATGTGACGCTTGTACATTTCGTTGAAATCTTACGCACATGGCATCCTTTAGCATCAATATGAGACGCAGATCCCAAGGCGTCATACAGGTGACGCGCGTGTAAATCCAACGCACATGGCATCGTTTAGCGTGAATATGAGACGCAGATCCCAAGGCGTCATAACCGTAACCCGACCCCAGACCTAAACCTACCCATAACAGTGCGTGTTATATTGACGCTAAAGGATGCCATGTGCGTAAGATTTCGACGAAATGTCATATGGCGTCACCTATATGACGCCAAAGTATGAGAATGCGTTGGAATATACCTTTATGGCTCTCTTGTTGGGGTAGGGAGGGTGTGTTTTCTTTCTTTTTATGAAAATCCTGTACTGTACATGTATTGTAAAACAAAATAAAAATATATTCACAAAAAAAAAATAAACCATTTTAACATATTTCAAAATATAACATGGTGATTGATCTAATCTTTGTCATGGAATACCTTTGTTTGTATACATACTTCACAGTTTTAATGTTCCTGTATCCATTACATTATTTCCAAGATCTGAGGGAAATTTTACATAGTGTTTTTCATTATGACACTTTAGTCACATTAAGTCACTTAAAATGATATTCAAACTCAAATAAAACTATTTTAATATGCAAAACACAATCATAGCTTAGCTGTCAGCCGCAATGTTGCAGAAATAGAAACCATTCTAAAAATAGAATCCCTGTTCGCTCGTCACGTATCACTGTCGCGACTGGTTAGAACAAAAACTGGAAAAGAAAGAAGTAAGCAATGAAAACATGCATTTTATCACGTTGTGGCATTGCACCTGGTTAGGGCACGCATACGCTTGATTTTCTCAAAAAATGTACACTTGTGCATACATGTTGCTCACATATTGATGCAAACTCTTATTGTGTTAACAACTTGTAATAATTACTTCAAAGCTCACTGTGACTGCCTAAATGAATACATTGTTTGCTAACTGCGTGATTTGTATCTGTACTTTGACACAGTCACCTCTGATAACAGATCACTCTAAACTGTAATGTAGACACATGCATTTTCTGTAAAGCTGCTTTGAAACAATATATTGTGAAAAGCGCTATACAAATACATTTGAATTGAATATTATTGTAGCACAATTTGTGCTGAACACAGTGTAATCAGACTTTAGCCATTACAATGTTAGAAGTTACTGAAAAAAAATGTACTGTTTTTCCTCCGATTTTTAGAAGGTTAAAGTGGTCATTATTACGATAAACTAATAGCAATAAGTACTGTTACAGAAGACTGGAGACTGACCAAGTAGCTTCCTCTCTTTTTAATAAGGCACTTGGGCTTGTTTGTCTACAGTTGAGTGGACAGTAGCAGAGAAACGTTCTCTGAGAAAGACCTAACCGCAAATATATTTATAAATGAAACCCAGATGAGATGTTTAAGAAAAGTACTCAAACTCATTTGCAGTCTTTGTACGGTGGAATTTAAATACCACAGACGCTCAAGTATGAAGTATCACCAATACAAGCAGAATACTCTGTCATTTGTACAAATTTTAATGAGGAGTTACGACATACAGGTACCAAAGACAAAAGTTTAACGAAGCAAAATCAGAAAAGAAGTACCCCTGGAACCTGCTTAAGGACCCCCTGGGGTACATGTACTGTAAGCCTGGTTGGAAATTACTTGGTTAGACTGCTATCGTTCATTCTAGCTCTGCAAAATTGTTGGATTGTTTTGTTTTTTTGCTTCTGGGTTACGTGGCTTCAGTTCGTTGGGTCGTTCTTATCGTTCTTATGAAGAGCATTGAGCTTGTATCTGAGTGCTTTTAAGGCATGTTCACACCAAGACTGAAAACTATAAAGATAACAAGAAAGTAACTGAGTAATCGATGGGTCAACCTGTTAACTGTCACCCAACTTTTTGAGCAGATCTGAACTTAAAGCTGCAGTCCGTAGCTTTTCCTCTTTGTCGCCATCTCTCTGTTCGAAATCTGTAACTGCAGTGATTCGCGGAATTATCATCTTTACGTGGGTTGTAAATCGGCATGAAACAGCGCGGATGAACACAGTGTTTTGAGGCGAGTGGTGCTGTCAGTCACCGCGCTGTGTGGATACTGTCATACAGAATCACAGATTCACTTTTTGAAAGTTTGACCAACATAAGAATTTTCATAAGAAAATGTCTTCTGAACAAGTAAGTAACATCCATTTTTGTTCTGACCAACTAAGGGGGAAAAAGCATTCGACATGATCAGCTTCGTTAGATTTAATCAACGCGATTTACAGCAACCGTGCAAATTATAGCCTACTTTGTTCTCAAATTGTTAATGTTAACAACATCACATCAGCATTGCGTGACTAATGTTAAATTTAATGTGTTTTATGGTTACCTGTGTAGTTCAGAATTCATATTCTCCATAATAGCAAAACGAGAAAGGCACAACAAACTCCATAACTGTGTGAATTAAGAAAACGTACTGTTACACAATTGAACTATTGAAATGTCTTAACGTACTTGTTCAGCAGAAAAAAGCCGTCTCTTCTTCCGTTTTGAACCCCTTCAAAACACGGAGTTCACGCACTTTTCAAAAGCCCCGCCGATGTTTAAATCCTTGTGTTCGCATGAGACGGTTTCTATCTCTTTCTCTAGCCACCTTAAATCCGAAGTACGAAGTCTTTTGGGTTTTATAACTGCTGAATCTCCAGTTGACACTGATGATTGTTGTTTGGATCTTTCTGGATGCCATAAGTTTAATTATGTAAAGTGCTGCGCCTGCGAGAAAAGCCTATACATCTAAACATCTCGTCACGCGCAGTATAGCCGGCTAGCCGAAACTCCTTCTTTATGTGTACGGGTGTGATGTCATGACGCAAAGACATGCTCGAATTTCCCGCGGAAACCCACCAGTACCACTGGAATTAAAATCATTATTACAAGCTAACCGTTTTGAATCTAGCTATGGCAAGCAGATAGTTTTGACCACTGGCAGAATAAGTTTTTTTTTAATATAATTATTTTGGATTATTTTTAACTTAAAAAAGCTACGGACTGCAGCTTTAAATGGCTGTTTCATGAATGCTTTGGAATGTAGACATATGGTTGGTCTTAGATTATTGCAGAAGTGAAAGCACTTTTGAAAAGCTACATGTAAAAAAGTTATAGAAGTTTAAGTTGACTGCAAACAAATCTACTGAACTAAACGTCTTCACAGGATACGATTGAAAAAACATTCTCAGCTGCTTAATGATAAAAACCTTGACAGCCAATCAGAATCCACCTGACGTTAAGGAGCTTGAGCATTTAAAGAGGCATGATGATGTATTGCATTTATATTAAATAGACCGTTATTGTTAATTGGTGTGGATGCTAACACAGGTTTTGTTTGTATTTCTCTCTCTTTCACAATAGACCTCAATATTGAAATTCCATAGCACACATCTCTGGGCACACTATCCTCTTCTTCTGTGTCATAAATTATCACACTTCCAGATGAATTAGAAACATCAGCTTCGGCACAATCGACACAGCGAACGACAGAGAGATGAACTCAAGACGCTGGCAGCGTTACTGCAACCCTGACGGCAGATACCCATCTTCACTCAGCCATTTCCTCCACACACACACACACACACACACACACACACACACACACACACACACACACACACATGCACACACACACACACATACACACACCCTGCAATAAAACGCTCCGTTCTCTCCCTCCAGCATCCTTCCCATTAATTCTCTCCCTTTCAGCCTCTTGCGTTTGTCTGATTTAACTAGATAAGATTTGAGATCTGATGTTGGCTGTTCTTAATGTACCATAGTGTCCACAATGGGAGCTGCACCCCAGCTTCTGAGAGAGGCATAAATCGACTATTCAGTGGGAATTGGGGGGAGAGAATTAGATATGCAGCATAACAATTTTACAGCCCTAGCCTCAGAAATTGAAATAGTGGAGATTAATGTATCATACATTATACACTGTCCATCGAAATCAGCTCTAATATACTGAGCAGGCTTGCATAACATGAATAAGACTTTCTTAAAAGTGCTCCTAAGGCCAGCCTGACCTCGGTAATTGATTCGGATCTCTGCGCTCCTGTCGAGCAGTCTTACCAGAAAGCTCCTGAGGAAAAATAATCTCCTATTGTGCGATTCTGATTTAGATCATTGCAGATAATTCAGCGCCAGTGACCGCAGACACGAGAGAGTGTAGGCTACTATGAGTGAACCCGAAAGGAAAATCATAAAAGATGGAATATTTGAGTTAAAATGTAGGTGTTAAATGTGCTAATGTGCTGTTAAATTGGAATTTTAATGTTGTCAGTTTTGGGGGATGATAGTTTACTAGTTTACTGTTTAGGTTGAGATGTGGATGATGATTGTTCTTAAGATCAGTGTCTTCTTTCTTGCTCTTCCAGCTAACACTATATGTTACTATACTTTATTTCATAGGACGTTTTGAAAAGGTTACTTTTAATATGCTAACATGTGTCATTGCTAGCTTGTAGCTAATTAGAACAGATTCATTAGAGTTGGGTGTGACATTTATAATTTAAGTGGATTTAATCAATTCCACTATTTAATCAGTTCCATTATTCCATTAATTGATTATATATTCTCCCAATATCAGTTATGTATCCACTGACCACTGGTATTTGAGTAACTGGTGTATCCTGAATTTGAATTTAATTTGATTTGAGACTGCAAACAGGAGGCAGAATCCAAATTTGAAATTTATTGAAGTAGAATTAAAATGAATTTAAACTGATTGCGCAAAAAAACATAATTTGCCACTTTATTTACAAAATATTCATCTCTAATGCGCGTTCACACATCACAGTCTGTTCTCATGTCAACACAGAATGCATGCGTCGTGGTGCTCTCATAAACACACGTTGGAGATTAATATTTTGTAAATAAAGTGATAAATAAAGATGAACGAGTCTTACGGGTTTGGAACGATATGAGAGTAATTAATTACAATTTTCATCTTTTGATGAACTAACCCTTTAAATGTGAACTAAGGAATAGTTCACCCAAGAAAAAGTACAATGACTTTTTTCTCTGTAAAATGGAAGATGTTAGGCAGAATGTCAGCCTCAGTCACCATTCATATTCATTGCATGCAATAAAAGTGAATGGTGACCCATTCTGTCAGTCCCAAACATGCTGCCAAACATGTCATTTTTTTTGTTTCACAGAAGGCCATACAGGTTTAGAATCTGGAGAGAGGAGAGCACAATACAACACGAGTCATGATTTTGCATCACATGTAAAATCTTTACTTTTTATCTTTTAATTGCTCATCATAAATGTTTGAGCATACTTACCATAGCATACCTCCACTGTCTCACTCCCTCCTGCTACTTGTATCTTTTTGGCAGTCTCTCTCTCTCTTTCTCTTTCTGTCTTTTTCTGAGTCTTTGTGATCACTGATTGGCGAGCCCCTGGTTTTGATTAATTTCACTCTCTTTGAAATCAGACAGCAGGCACATATCTGGGGGCATCACGCAGAATACATGGGTTAAAAAGCTTACAGAAAAGGATCAAGTTTCTAGCTTAATAAAAATCAATTCAATGAGACTGGTTAGAAAATGAGTCATAGTGTTGGTTTCAGAGTGATTTGCCATTATGCCATTATGGCTAATTTTATTCGTTTTTCCATGTTTCGCTCTATGATTTTTAGAGATGGGCATCTAAATGATTCATAACTGTATTCTGTCATTATGTCAACATGGACAAAGCACAGAAGAGAAAAGGACTTTTTTATAAATTTGCTTTTGTTTAGCTCATCTTGCCTCTAAAGCAACATGACTGCCACTGATAACACACCACTGTAGCCTCTAGGGGAGACTGGGAGGGTTGTGACGGGGTTGGTTGGGGGGGCTAGTTGTAACACCATCAGTTTAACCAATTATAAATGAACTACAGGGCTAAAATAACTACATAACTACCACCCTCATGAGGCGACAGTAACAGTGGACAATAGCCTGAGTGGTTCATGTAGGTTGTCTACAAACCGGAAGGTTGGTGGTTCAATCCCCGGTTCCACCTGACCAAGTGTCGAGGTGTCCATGAGCAAGACACCTAACCCCAGCTGCTCCCGATGAGCTGGATGGCGCCTTGCATGGCTGACACCGCCGTCGGTGTATGAATGAGTGAGTGAATGGGTGAATGTGAGGCAAATTGTAAAGCACTTTGGTGGCCATTGGGTCTGTGAAAGCGCTATATAAATGCAGTCCATTTACCAATAAATCTACACTACCGTTCAAAAGTGAGGGTTTTCTTTTGCATTCATCTGATCAAAAACAAAGCAAAAACAGAAATATTACAATTTAAAATAACTTTTTTTTCTTATATGCTAAATAATTTCCAGCATCCATAACTCCAGCCTACAGTGTCACATGATCCACCAGAAATCGGATTTAATGCTCAATAAACATGTGGTGTTATTATCAATGTTGAAAACAACTAGCCTACTCTTAATACTTTAGGAAGTGGAAACCACAATACTTCTGTGTTTCAGAATTCTTTGAGGAATAGAAAGAACAGCATTTACTCAAAATGTAAATAGGCTGTACCATTATAGATTTATTTACCGTCATTTCTGATCAACTTCTTTAAAAAAAAAAAAAAAAAAAAAAAAAAAAAATCTTATTGACCCCAAACTGTTGAATAGTATATTTTTAAAGTGCCCCAATTATGCTATTTTAAATGGTAAATGGACTGCATTTATATAGCGCTTTCACAGACCCAATGGCCACCAAAGTGCTTTACATTTTGCCTCACATTCACCCATTCACTCACTCATTCACACACCGACATCGGTGTCGGCCATGCAAGGTGCCATCCAGCTCGTCGGGAGCAGCTGGGGTTAGGTGTCTTGCTCATGGACACCTCGACACTTGGTCAGGTGGAACCGGGGATTGAACCACCAACCTTTCGGTTTGTAGACAACAAACCCTTGCACATCACCACATTTTCCAATGGTTCTCAAACGACTCGATGGATGAATCAGTCTCTTTAAATTCAGTCTCTCTAAATCCTTCCTTTCCACGAGCCTGCTCTGCTCTGATTGGCGAGATGGCACTGTCTGTTGTGATTGGTCTACCGCTTACAGCGCGTGTCGGAAGCTAACGCTCACGAGGCTTCCTCAGTCCTCAGCGATTGACGTCGATTTTACCATATCAATCTGAGCGTGAGTCTGATGAAACATTCGAAGAACTTATTCAACCCGAACCTCGATCGCAAGGACGACTCGAGCAGGACGTTTCTCAGTGAAACGCTACTCAGTTTGAGGTACAGATGTTAATTCCTCATAATTCCACTGTTAAAAGTTGAAATGAAGTTTGATGGTTTTAACAAAAGCATACCATCAACTAACAGCCTTGTAGCTCACAGGTCTGTATGACTTCCTCTCTGAATGAATCTGTGAACCTGACTGTTGTACTAGACTGTCACCCTATTGTTACATCATCACTAGTACATTATTAATGCTATATCATTGTTAGCACTTTTAAATCCATTATGATTGTTCCAGTACTGCCACTCTTGCATTTCCACTGTTACTCACATTATGAGGTCTTCACACTAATTTTTACATCAGCACCACCAGTTACACCCATTATCTTTACAATAGTCCTGTTAATATTTATGTTAGAAGAACATATTACATGACATAAATATCCAGCTGTGTCTTTAATATGACAACTAATACCTAGCCCATCAAATTGGTCCTCTTAACATAATGTTCGTATTTGTGAAATTTGTTAGGATGGTAAGAATTCTAATCCTGGATGAAGAGGAAATGAGAGTTTATGTAATGTAACAATAGCACGGGCAATCTCCTCCATAATTTCCCTTGTCGTTGGTCATATCTTGCACATGGTGCCTTAGAGATGAGGAGATAAAACTGCTTCATTTCTCTAGGTAAATAGAGGAGGGGTCCGCTTCATCTTGTTCGACCAAAAGCAGAGCTGCGATGCCAGCGTCTTCGCCCCTCCTCTAGCGCTGACAGTTAGCGCTCACACTCCCTTCCCTCACCTCCCCTCGAGCTTCCGTCTGTATCACACAAACAGTAGGAAACAGTTGATTTTCATTTGCTGTTGCTGGGCAATACGACGTGATGTCTTAACACTTGTAAATGAACACTCCTCCTCCCTCTAATCTGTCACTTTAATGTGCCATAGATTTTATTTTTGACGTTGCGATATTATATTCTTAATAACAATAATCAACTGCATGTGTTGTTTTTTTTCTCGCAGAAATTAAATCCTGACACAGAGCAGGACTAATAAAAGATGTAGCTGGAGGAAAAAGGAATAAATAAATATGACGAATCACGGCGACTGGGAATTTGTATTCAGATGCGAGAGACAATTACACAAAGAGTCAGAATGTATCAGGCTCTTCGCAGATCTGTAATAGCTGTGCTGCGGGCCTGCTTGTTTCCTGCTTAAATGGACTACGTGGGGTACGGTGTGCTGCGACTTAGATTCTCCAATACAGTCAAGGCTGATAATAGACACATGCATGTGTGGCTGTTAAAGATTCCTGCATAGGTTAACAACAGGTTTAGGATTAAACATGATACATTTGTTGTTGTGTTTTTTTCATGTGCTGCATAGGACAAACACTGAATTTAAAAGTCTTGCGGTACAATGGGGTCTAAAGTCTGTGACCACTTGTGAAATTAATTCAGTGTTCCCTATACAATTACCATGAATTCTGGATTTAAATTATATTTTTATTTTTGGACCCAACTGTATTTATTTTAGTATTTTCTCCAGTTCGTTTACTAGTGTGTTGGTTGGGTTTGTTTGGGCAACGACTGCGGTTTAAACCTTATTTTAAGGTAAGATATTGAGAAAGTGACCAAGAAAATATAATTTATCTCGGTTTTACAGACAAGGCTTAACCCTCTGGGGTCCAAGGTGTTTTTGGGGTCCTTGAGATGTTTTGACATACTCTGACATTTGTGCTTTTTTCAGTTGCTTATAAACATATTACTGGTAAAGGTGTAATTACACTCTATTTAGCACAAACAGGACTACCATAATGTGTTATCAACATCTGTCTGTGGAACCGGGGCTTTGTTCAATAAAAAAAGGTAACACTTTATTTTACAGTGTCCTTGTTACATGTTACATACAGTAATAACAGTACATTATGCATAATTACATGCAACTAACCCTCAACCAAATCCTAATCCTACCCTAACCCTAAGTATATGTTGTATATAAAAATAGCATTATTGTTTTTTGCTTTATTGGGATACATATGGTTAGGATAATTTTATGTAGAAAAAAGTAAATAAATAAATAGAATTCAAGTATTTAAGCTAATGTTACCGTTAATAGAAACAACAAAACGTTTCCATGCCCCCTCAGTTTTTTAGTTTGGTTTAGACTTTTGGACCCGACTGTATTATAATGTAAATGTATTTTCAGCCATTATTCTTACAATTTCATCCTTTTTTAAATTGCTTTATTGTGGGGGGATTAACTATTTCCTTCACCTGAGATCAAATATCCCAGCTATATTATTATTATTATTTTTTTTAAATTGAACCGGTGGACAAATAGGTGCCAGTGCTTCTCACATGTGACCACAAGCTCGGGCATGTGAGCTGCCTGTGCTCTCCTCTCTGGATGACAGATACATCAGGTCTGGGTTCAGCTGCAGGGCCTCAGGAGAGTGAGAAGGAGCACTCTCATCCTGCCCAGTGTTGAGAAGTGTGGTGCGGGGAGAGTTTCCAGTTCCACTGGGAGCACCGGCTGGTGCCTCGGCCATATGCTCTGGCCATGCGAGAAGCTGTTGTCTCAGACCTCTTTGGACCTCTCAAACTCAAGCCCACCACAACAACTGAACATTTTCCATTGTCCAGTTACATTTCCTTTGGTCTCTCCTCTGTGTCTCATCTAGTCAGAGGACGATGGTGTAGGATGAACTGAGGCAGAGGACAAGATTAAAAACCGAACTTGGGTTACATGTAAGTCTTTGTTTTAGGGTTTATTATGAGCGCAGATGAAACACATGCGCGCACGTGCTCGCACACACATGCTCATTGATAGGAGTACTGTATTTTTCATTATCAGACTCCGTATCATGCTGTGCCTCGCTCTGGTCTCAGTGTGTGTAGTTCAGGCCTGCATTATCTTGAGAGTAGATTTGCTCATATTTGCTGATGGCTTCTTTTTTAACAATGGTCCATCAGGCTGCTATCATCAAAGGTCCTGGTTTTAGGTTGAATGGCTGCATCTTGGGAGCACATTAGGCTGTGTGTGCATGACCTGGTTGTGTGGCTTTGATGTGCCTTTGTTCTCTGACCCATTTGAGTCTTGGCTGGGCATGTGGTGTGCCTGTAAAATGAGGGTGGCAAAAAATCCACAGATTTGGGTGTATCCATAGCCCTCTTTCAGCAGGGGCTCGTTGGAAAAGGACCCTATATGGCAACGTGCGGCAAGTTGAGTCCATGGAGTCAGATCATACACTCAAAAAAATAATAATATTTAAACAAATTATAATGTAAATATGTGTAACTTTTAAAACTAATTAAATTAATCCAGTTGATCTGATTTACCAAACTGGATTATTTAAAACATTTCATTAATTAAATCAACTTTTAATACATTAATAATATAATATTCATTTATTCTGAATTCATAATACTGCAGTATATATAAAGATTACTCAATTCAATTAGATGGAAATGTGTCATACAGTTGAAATGCGTAAATATAAAAAGTGTACCTTAGAAAAAGATGAGCAAAAGAACAGTGTGCTAAAATAAGTTTTAATTTATACCAAAAATACTGCAGACATGCTACAGTAAAAACCTTATAATTTGTTAACTAAGTTGCCTTACCATATGTAGTGAAAAATCATAAATGGTTGAACTGTGAATTATTTGTTTTACTGTAAAATACTGTAAAATGTATGAATTGTTTTAAGTGCAAACAAATTATAAATTCGGTTAAAAAAACAGTAAAATTACATTCCTAGAAGTCCCTTCATGACATATTGGTATATTTTATTTAAATAGCTTTATCTATTTTTATTTTTGTTATTAAACATTAGGGTGTTTTGTGTTGCATTTTCTGTTATTTTGTTGATGTTTATAGCATTATTTTAGTGTTCTGTGTTAGCTTGCTTGTGCTGTGTTTTTTTATTTTTTTATTTTTTTTATGTGTATGACCCTGTGGAATGTCTATGCATATTGGACATGTTTCATGGACCAGCAACTTACAATTCATTTTTGTAATTATTTCTGATGTGTTTTTTTTAATGGTGCCACCTGTATTATAATGGTGGTTATCAGTGCATATTTATTTTAAAATGATATTTTGATCGTTGACCAAATTGGTCAATATATTTAAGGGTGAAATTCTAGCAACCACAACTTTGAGTTTTTTACTATAGACATTTAATGGGACAATTTCCAGTGTGTATTTTCAGTTAAATGCTTTATATAAGAACTAACCATCATGTCAAAACATTCTCTCTACCTCAAAGTGAATATTATAGTTGCTAATTAAAACCTGCTCCATATAGCACAAATCTTAGCATTGTTTCATTTGCATCTGTCTGTAATTAACTTAAATTAATTTATTTGTGAAAGCTCAGCTAGTCTCAACGTTCGATATTGAATCTCCTCTTACTGTTGTGACATGCATTTTTTCTTACTCACTGCTTTGTTAACCTCTAGTTAGGTAGATTTATAACCTATTAAAAGTAGAAAGTCGAAGTTTCTTTTCCCCTCTATTCCTGTAGACAAGCTGTGTTCAAAAACACATTTGAAAAAAACGAGGACAATTATGCATCTGTGCCTTTGACACATAGCTAGATTTCAGCGCAGACTACGGAGGGTAAATTGGCCTATTTCAAGCACGGATCTGACATGTTTGGAGTCAGATAATGTGCGTCAAGGAGTGAAGGCCCAAAGTGATTAAAGCTAGCCCAGACATAATTATGTCAAACTCTGCAGTTGTCCTAATCCCTCTCTAGTTGAAAGAGATTCCTCTGAAATAACAGCAGAGACGAGAAGGGGGAAAGGAAGGTGAGAGAATGCAAGAAAAAGTGAAAGGAAAGGGTTTTGAAGTGGTTTGCCACATAACTGAAGTACCCTCTGCTGACCTATCCAATTTGGGTGAACAAGGCACCTGCTTTGAAATATATTGCAGCCATTTTTATGGAGCACCACAATGCAAAGCAGAATGTCAACTGAGAGTAATATTTGTCTTAAGATCCTAATCTAACTTTCTTATTTGTTTGAATTGAGGAACTGCTTGTTTTGTGAATTCAGCTTTATTAGACTAAAATCCATTCAAAACCACCTGGCTTGTTGGTTTCAGCTGGTTTAAGCTGGTTTTACAGTCTGGTTAATCTGTTGTTTAGCTGATTTAGTTTGGCAGGCAGCTGAAAAAGTGCTTAAAACCCATTTAAAACCAGCCAAGAGTAAACCAATTTAGGCTGTTTTTTTTTGTTTCTTTCTTTCTCCTTAACAGAGTGGAAAACAGTTAAATCATTCATATTTAAGTCCAGAGTTTGAGTTGGAACACACAGTAGCTAAGTTTGAACTTTCATTGAACGCGTTTATATAACCGCCATTTATGAATTCAATGACCTTATCACTCAGATACTTCACCAAACTTTGTCGTAATTTAGTTTAGTGGGATTAAAAAACGGATCCATTAGTTGTGCACATTTTGAAAATGAATTTAGCCTCCAAGTAAATATATAAACCTGTCATAATTGAAGCTGCAAATGGAGTGCTGGATGTATTCTTTCATATGCCTCTTTCTTACTATTTGATTTCCATATAAAAAAAAGGGGATGACAAGACATAAGGGTCAGCCTCATTTGAGTGTGAGATGCATTTAATCACCAGCCATGTTTATTACACACACAAACAATTAACGAGGCAACTCTATCACGAGCTATTTCAAAACCACTCCTCGCTCCTAGCATTTTATTACCTCATTTGGCATGTCAAGATCTGTGGGAACAGAGAACATAATCAAGCATTACCTGTATTTATGACGCTGTGATATAAGGGTGAATAAGCCATCAATCAATACGCAAAAGAGGCTGTTATTTTCAATTAGCAAGGGATCAAATTCGAATGAACAGCTATATTCCATGCTGATGTGGGGAACATGGGGGAATGGGATGTTGTGATGGTCTTTTCCAGGGCAAATGAATAGAGAGGTCTTATCACTGGCGAGACTCTATAAAGCAGCTAAATGAATAATCATCCGTGAGTTAGAGAGAGGGTCCCTTTTTAACAAGCTCAATTTGAACCCTGTAACACTGGCAGGCTGGAAGAAATGGAAGGATCATGGAGGAAGAGAGAATAGTGAGATGGACTTTTAAGAATTCTGTGCTGAACATTAGTAAAATTAAGTTTCTTGAGTCATCTTCTTGGTTTTGCTTGACTATGTTCTATTATAAATAAATACAGTAACACTTTACTTAAAGCCTTTATAGATAATGCATCATAAAAGGTATTTCAAAAGCATTAATTAGGCCTTATAATGCAGCTTGTAATGCATGGTGTGATCTCATGAATAATTGTAACACTGTTATAATACATTATCTATTATACACCCTTAGAAAGTATAATGCATTAATACACGTGACAAACAACCAGTTTCAGATGTAACAAGGAATCTGCAAATATTATAATGCATGTTAACTTTGGTTACAAATATTTATGAAAAGATATATACATATATATATATATATATATATATATATATGAATACCTTTATAATGCATTATACATAAAGGATTTAAGTAAAGTGTTACCTTAAATACTGTATATTAATTAATACATGAATATCTTAAATCTATTAGGTTATTCAAATATGCCTCTTCTATGATAAACATGATTTGATTGATTGAAATTCTTAGGTCTTGTACAGAGATTGTTCAAAAGAATGAAATCTCATTAAAAATGCTGAACTTCAAATGTCGCGAAAAGTAGCAAAATCATAAATGTACACATTTAGATAAATTATTATTAATCAAGGTTGGTTTTAGTTAGTTATTTGATGCTATACAAACGGGGTGTAGCGTCATTATTAGCAGCTGTGGTTGCGATTGAGATTGAAGTGGAGATGTGCTTTCCATCTTTTTTGACGGTCTATGATATGGACTCCATTCATAAGATACTTCAATGAAAATTATATTTTTTTATAAGATTTTCAGTTAACATGTAGCCTGGTTAAAACCAGACCATTCTCAGTTGTAACTGAGTTATGGTCTGGCAAAGCGTCATAGACAAATCATTTCCAGAGGGGCGTCACCAACGGACGTCGCGGATAGACCTAGACCCAATCAGAGCGATGAAGGAGATGACGTATGCAGAGCGGCGGAAAAAAACATCTCCGAGTGTTGTTCTTTGCTCGGTTTTTAACTAAAAGGAAACGTTCAAATCGCTTAAAACAGACGCGATAGCTGATTCGAACGAGTGATGTTCGACGGCGGCATCCATCTTTGTAATGTAGGCTACAAAATCTGCTTCAAAATCCCAGCGCTGTCGTCATCGTGTAAAGCCGCCCAACGTTTCTGATTGGTGCCGCGATTTCGGCGGATTGGAAATGAGCTTGAATGAGCTCTTTGCCAGACTAACTTTCAGAGCAAATCTAAATTTGCCATAAGTTGTCTGGGTTTTCCCAGGCTAGTTAACATGAGCATTTAAAGGAGCATCTTTAGCTTGTTTCAAGATTTAGTTAGTTTAGTTTGTGCTGGAGTAAAACGACAGTATGTAATTTATGGGTCTCTACAAAGAAAGAGAGTCTGCTAACTTGTCTGTGTGTGGATATATGCCATCAGCACATTCACACCAGCTGTTTTTGTGTGCCAGTAGCCTGGGCGGGCATTTGAGAGCTGAGGAGAGTCTCGTTGCACTGCTCCCAGGTGGCGATGGCGGTCATATTGCAGAAGACACGGGCGAGCCTCTTTCATTTCTGACTGTTTGGACTTGGGTAGACTCTCGGTCCACACTGATGAGCCATCTGGAAATGGTTTGGTGCCATCTTCTATAAAAATCATGCCCCTTTATGAGCATGACCTCAGGCTCATCATCACTCATGTACTGTATGGCCATAATAAGAATATGATACGGAGAGCTCATGCCACAGTGCGTCGTGTTCTGATGGCATCTCCCTTTTGGCTGTAAGTACTTGGTGCCAGGCCCTGATTGAGTTCAGTGTTTACAGAAATAGTCAACTTATACCTCAGTCTCGCGTGTGTGTCACCGACTATCATCTCTTAAATGCTTTTCTTGTTTGACTTTCCATCCTGTAAAAGTTTATCCTGTTGAGTTTCTGAACCTTTTCTTCACTTTCTTTGATGTGGATCATATTAGGGGGAAGTTAAAAGAAGTCACTCACTTTAGTGTACACTTTGAGACAAGGTTTATTAAAGCAACATATATATTTCATTGGATTCAGTCACTCGCCCAAGAGAGGCTGACGCTCATATTTACCTTTATGAAGATTAGAAGAGGACATGAATGCCTCTGCTCGGCTTTGGAGTTGTTTGTTTCCCGTATTGGCGAGGAGCACTTTGAAGAAACGGGGGTTGGAAGCGTCTGTCTGTCATTATTTTTTTATTTTTTTATTCCGTTTGTAATTTATTTATTGTTGGGGTAATAATATTATAAGCTTATTTTTCCCCAGTTCCGTGGTTGCACCGACAGATTTATCTCATACATCTATTCAGAAAGTACACTGTAAAAAAAAAAAAGTTGCTGCCTTAAATTTTTAAGTACCAATCAACTTGGATGTTTTAAGTCATTTCAACTTAAAGTACATTAAACTGACTTTTAAAAAAAGTGAGCTAAATCTTGTATAACATAAAAAAAGAAAATTGCTTAACTTATGTTGATAAGCAATGTAAAAAAAACATGTTGTCATAACTTATTGATCCTATTTTTGTTTTACAGTGTATATGTTTCTCTTTTTTTTTGCAAAATGTGCAGGGGCCTTTCAAAAAGTCCATCAAAGGTTTACAGCACTAAAACTTGGCCTGTCATTGGCAATCATTTTGTAATCATCTTTATTCTAGTATAATATTCATTGCACAAAATTGTGTGGGTGAAATATCAGCCAATGCTTCAGTCACATTATGGCAAAATCAACGTATAAGCCCCTTTAAAGAATTTATAAAATTTTAATAAGCAGTGTCACATTTGAACTAATCATACACAGAAAAGCCGCACACAAAGCCTTATCTGTTTAGTTTCAAAATTCACATGTTAATTGTGCTGCGGAAGCCACTATGAAATATAGTCTTCCTTCTAGATGTTATTGTTGCCGTTTGTTATGTGCTTTATGTAAACTAAGCAATACACCAATAATTGTCTGCATAGCTTGACAATATTGAAACAATTGTACCTAAATTCCCAGACTAATAAAAAACAGATTACAGTGCGCAGGCACATGGAGATCGGTGTTAAATCATTATGGTTTCAAACGCTGGGTCATGCTGATTTCCATAATGCATAATCTCGCCACATGTCGGCCTGTGGCTTCTGTCGAGGGAGGACACTGGCTCATATGTGTCCTTCCCCACCCCCTAATGAAGCTGCGCTCTGTCTGGGCCTCTTATGAGAAACAGCAGCTCCGGCCACCCTGCTTTTTCTCGTCTGTCTAGATTACCAAGATCACAATCTCTACATGCAGCCAATTACATACATGGAAATTGAAAAGATGAAGAACTGAGCAAAGCAGGAATTGGCTTCCAAGAGAAAAAATGGGGCGGCAAAAGACAGGGGTCTGTCCTTGTTTCGATCTCTTTTCTTCCACCTGTCTCCTCCCATTTGTCTTTTACTTGGTGACAATGCGGGCGAATTCTGTTCAAAAGTGAGTATCGCTATGCACTACTCGCACACTTTAAGTGAGCACTGTAGGGCATTACTGTATCATTATGTGGAACGCCCTACAATGTTTAGGTGTTGAATAAAGGTGGGATAGGATTTAGTCTTTCAGGAGTATGAAATTGGAATTTGGATATGAATTGGGCATATGATAAAAAAAAAAATAATGATGTACACAGATCATTTATTATAAGCACTGCAAGATTCTGTAAAAAAAAAAAGAATTTGATTTGATTTCATTGTGACTTTAAATTCAAAACTAGTACTTTTTGGCACTTTTTTTGTTTAAAAAATAGAACAAAATTAGTGCAAAATTACTTTGCTTATTGACTCTTTGTGAATCAAATTCAAATTGATTTCAACTGATGCACTTTTTCTCCATGTAACAATATGTCAATATGTACGAGAGTGACTGATGGTTTAAAATCCCTGGTTGGATAAATAGGTCAAGAAAGTTATTCCCAAGGACTAGCCTCAAATTTTTTAAGTTAAGAAATTCAAAGTTTAAGTAAGCAGAACTGACATATTTTTATTTTGTATTTGTACATTTGAATTTTTCTTAACTTGAAATGTTTGAGTACACTAATTCATACATTTAACTTAAAATTTCATGTAATCTCAATGTGAACACTTTTATTAGTATTAACTTAGCTAGCTTTAACAAGCTAGTTTGCTAACATACTATTTTGTTAACATCTTAACAATAGAATGCTATACAGTAACTTGCAGCAATATAAAGGTTTTATTTGCTCTCAAATCAAGCTCATGCACCACTTGTCACCATGATGGTAACTATCCTAAAACCAACATTAACAGAAATTCTTCTAAATTAGCATAACGAAACATTAATCATTACTAAATCACCCGCTTAACATTAATCTTGCACAAAAAAAACATTGTATTACACTTAATTTTAGCATTTACTCTCCCTTTCGAGTGCCATCGGCAAAGCATGTTGGGAAATATACATCCCAGCCGTTTCAGTTAAAATTAAGTTTGTCTAAATTAAAAGAAATAATTTCATAAAACTCAAAACAATGAAACAGTTCAGTTTACTTAAAATATATCCATTCTGTGAACTTGAAAGAAAAAGAAAGTGCTACATACTCACCATAAAAGTTAATTTGACTGAACTAATTAGTTTAATTTAAGTTTTTCCTACTCAAACCAACTAAGTATTTTGAGCGTTAGGGTTTACAGTGAGGGTCACATGATCACAAACAGCAAAATTATTTAATTGAAATGACCATTGCATGTACCGTGCGACTGCGATTCATGAAGGCGTCCAGTTGCGCACTTTCTTTTGGAACAACTCTTCAAGTAGGATCCCCTTCCCATAGTGCCCTTCAAGTTCACAAAAAAATGCCTGCATTTGCCCTAAATGTGTGTGTCTCTCTCTCTCTACATTTTCTGCCTCTTCCCCGGTCTCTTTCTCATCTTGTAATTCTTTCTCTTCCTATTCTCATCCCTCGCTCTTTTCCTCTCACAGTTGTGAAAATAAGTCTGTCTCAGGATGGCTGTTTTGAAGTGTGAGACCTGGGCTTTTTTTTCTGTCTCACACTCAGACTTACTTTCTTCAACTTCCTGTGCTCGCGTTCAGGGCCGCTTTTATTTACATTAGCCTGGCCGAAAGGCATTGTAGGAAGTTTCGAAACCAGGAGCGCCACAATGGCACCTTTAAGCTGCCACCCAAAAGCCATTTGCAGTTGGGGCTAAGAGGATTTGTGACGCGTCTGTGTATCAGCCTCTTCAGAAATAACAGAGCCACTTTCCTCAAGCTTTGGACAAAAGTCAAGCACCACTAAGCAGAGAGAGAGAGAGAGAGAGAGAGACAACATTTAGATAGAATATACATGTTAAAAAAAAAGTAATATACCTTTTTGAAGTCCATCCAGTTGTATAAAGTCCATCCTACAGTTGTAAAACTGTCGTGAGAGTTTTTTGTGTAGTGTTGTGCTGGAACTGATCATGCCTGGAAGGTTCTGGATCATTTAAATGTTGGTAAGGTTCTAGGATCAGAAGACTCTCAGCGTCGACAATAAACTGACCAGACATGTTTCTTCTCTCCTTCCTTTCTAAATATCCCAGGCGTTCATCCAGGGTTTATTTTCTCTTGTCCACTCAGCTCTGTTTAGATCTAACACCAGTGATTTCTCCCTCTTCACATTCTACAATGTCCCTTTATGATGCAAATGCCGAGATTGACATCCTATTTTAGTTGCATCTGCGAGTGCCAAATTTCTGATTAGCCGCCGCGTTTAAATTTGATTTAATCTGGGTCAATTTGCAGAAGAGTTAAGATGCCAAAGCACTTTTTTCTTCCAAGCTCGTGGATATGAGCGCTTTGCGGCATAAGTATTATCTTTTCTCTCACTCCCTTTCTCTTCCCAGCCTCGTCACCTTTTGTCTTTTTCCTACAGCCTTTTGAAAGAGCGTATTATTTACAAATATAGTATAGCTATATAGCTATAGCTGCATTTTACTCAATACAAATACGTTAATGCAACATAATTATTCAACATTTGGCAACTAAATTTCATTGTGTTCAATCTACTTTTATTTGTGTTGGGACTACATGAATAAGTTTTGTTGCATTATCTGAAACTGGGCAGGTCTTTAATTCCCAGCACGCTTTGCGTGGGACTGGATCGGGAGAGTATTTGTTGAAATTAAGCTTTATTTTATGCTTTTGTGTAAAGACTTTGTGTTTTGTGTTCTGTTGTGTGAGGATTTAGAAAAGCTTTTGGGATTTCAATTGTGCTTAAAGGTAATTTGTGGTTAGGGTGATGACAGGTAGATGAAAATGCTGCTTTTATCAATTGACCAGATTTTTTTTGTGCATCTTGCTCTACCCATATTTAAGGGATAATTTACAGCTGTGCATTAAACAATTGTATTGCAAGACGTGGAGGCAGAGAACCACCTGACGCGGAGTACATTCAAATAGTTTAATGCCCAGCTAGCCATGGATTATCCCGCTTTTACCATGGTCATTTGAGAGCATTGACAATTCGTAGTGCAATATCTGACTAAAAAAATTATTTCCGTCTGTTACGGCTTGTTAGATCTAACATTCTGCCTGCTTCAAATTAGAGAGACTGTAGTGCGGTAAGATTGCATTTATTTGCATGAATATTATAGCATTTATTTGAATTCTTATCGACAGAGAGAGACAGAGTGACAGAGAGATGAGTTATGCTTATGTTAATTACCTGCATCTATGCGGGGTATCTCTCTACAAACAATGAATCTGTGAGATTAATTACTTCAAAAACAGCAATGTTACACCCTCGTTGCTGAGGAATATATTGTAGCAAAACTATTTTATTAATTAAAGCTTCGGGGGAGCATTTAGCAGCGCATTAATTAGAATGGTTATTAAACTGACTGTAACTACCTCTGCAATGCATTAAACGGTTTAATGTACACCTTTCAGCCAATCAGATTTGAGTATTCAGACAGACCATAGTACATAATTTAGTTAAGCTAGAAATTAACCTGAAAGAGACATGCCTTTTTTTATTGACTTAATTCAGTTAATGTGTTATTCACTGCACAAGGTAGGCCTATTTAAATTAAGTATTGTTCATAAATGAATTAAGTTATATTATTATGCAATTAATATAATCCTTAGTACTGTATAATAATTTAAACATAGAAATACACTATAGTAGTATTTTTTGTTGAGGGTGTAGAACTTGTGGTGTCTTAAACAGAAACGGTTTTAGCATCAGAATGGAGCTGAAACATAAATTTATATTAGATTTTTAAAAAGAAGCCTTTTTTCACCACAGTACTTTTTTTCTGTGTTTAGTTCACCCTGTACTTGATGTCTCGTTCCTTTAGTTCCGACTGAGTGTAGTTTTGCTGGATGGAGCTCATATCTGGAATGTGAATTTGTGTAGGAATGCCAGTTTCGCAATAAAACTCTCTGACTCTGAAGGCCCAGCGCTCCAGGCCACGATATTAATCCTCATTTTCTCCATCCCTTCTTTTACTTCTGATTTCTCTCTCTCTCTCGCTTCTTTCTCACTCTCACTCTTGCTTACCCCAGCCGGTTACACAAACCAGATGGCTGCAGTTGCCCGAGCCATCGCGGGACTGACGTATGGACGGTCTGATCGAATTATTACAGTTCCTAGTTCATCACAGAATAGAGCCTGAAGTTTTCTTCCCTGATATTTCTGAGACAACTATACATATTGCATGAATGTTGATAGGCTTGGTACATGTGGGTGTTTATTTTTCACTGTCTGTTTGTTTATTTGTTGTTGTGTATGCTGTCAAGATCACTTTAATGTTTTTGCTTGTTTTGTAGCATTTCTGATAGCTTGTGTGTCTTTTAATTTTTTTCATCTGCTGTAGTATTCAAATTGTCCGTTCATGAAGTTAAAAGCTATGCTGAACAGTATGCACATACAGTACCTAAGTTTTGTGTTTCGGCTACTTTTAATAGTCTTTTGAACATATCCTCTGATATTCCAAGGATAAAACAAACAGTTTATTGAACACAAATTGATATAGGCCTATTTCTGGGCATGTTGTCACACTAGAGCTACACGATTCTGGATAAATTTAGTGTATATATATGCACATATTTGAATGTTCGCTGTGCTCATACTTATCAAAGGTTTAATAGACATTGCCGAATCATTGTCATTTAGGGAATAAGATTATGTGGGTGTTTGAATCAAGATTGTGATTTATTAACGATTAACGGTGCAGCTCTATGTCACAATAATAGACCCTGCTATTTTTTAAACAGGAGAAATGTAAAAGGTAATATCAATCAAACTGTGAAAAACATTTAAAACACATTGTATGAATATATAGCATTTAAAACACACACTACCATTCAAAAGTTTGGGGTCTCTAAGATGTTTTTAATTGTTTTATAAAAAGTCCAAGGCTGCATTTATGTGATCAAAAATACAGTAAAAAAAATAAAAAACCTTAATAATATTTTACATATTTAATTATTATTATAATTTTGTTATTACTTAGATAACTGTTTTCTATTTTAATATATTTTAAAATGTAATTTATTCCTGTGATGGCAAAGCTGAATTTTCAGCATCATTACTCCCGTCTTCAGTGTCACATGATCCTTCAGAAATCATTCGAATATGCTGATTTGGTGTTCAAGAAATATGTATTATTATTATCACAATAAAGTATGAATTTCTTTAATAATAAAAATAAATAAATAAATACATAAAATGTTAGCTACCCCAAACGTTTAAACGGAAGTGTACCTGGCTGTAAGACAACTGTATGACAATTAGAACAAAAAAGTGACAACTTGGCCTGATCTGATGTAACCTTTCAGTTAAAATATACCTTTAGTATATGGTGTATAGTTGGTTCTTGTTTGAATATATGCTAGTGCGGTTTAACTATGTTCAGTTAAGTAAAATATGATGACACTGGAATTCTATTTGGAGTAGAAACTTCTCAAATGTGTTGGTTTTCAACCAACTTACTGTACTTCCGTTACTCTTTTCCATCGCCTACTCATGTTGTGCATTTTGTTAGTGCATTCAGTGTCACACCTTATGATTACACTTTTTGTATCACTCGTGTCTTCATCTGTGTCGTCCTCTTTCCCGTTTCCTCTTTCCCCCCTTCCATATTGTGCTGCATCTCCCTGTCTCTGCAGGAACCACAGGGGATCTTGTTTATTTACTCTCTTCTTGGGAATCAAAGCTGTCGCAATCACACGCTGCCAAATTTATGGCACTCCCAAAACCCTCCCGTTCCCTTTTTGTGTCTTTCTTTCCCCAGACACTGCGGCCTCCCACTTCCATCACTGGGGGGATTTGCACAGCGAAGGGCCGATGGTCGAACGGGGCTCACCAGTCGCCGATAAAACATGCGGAAGTCGCGCATATGGAGTTTTTGTTGAGTGGAGCCGGTGACGGAGAATGAGCAGAAGTCCCGGCGGTGTTGATTTGTACTGTGGCAGAGACCCCCGTGCCTAATAAGACCTCAGTCTCTGCATAGTGTCTGACACCACCCTAATACAGCATATGGAAATGAGGCGTGCATATGGCTACAGCTAGGTGAGATCTGACCCCCGCTACATAAATCTGTGCAGCGGCAGCGCAGTGAGGAAGGGTTGTAAATCAGTCTCTGTAGATACGAGAATATTGCGATGCGGAGGTAACGCACACAAAGGTGGTTCTTCGCTTGTATCTTTTATGTTTTGTAGTCCATCGTTTCCATTTGTTTTCACATTCTTATCTGAAATCCTATCATGAGACTGTAATAATGTGAGGATATGTGTGTGGTGGAGGGTGTGATAAAAAAGAAATATTTTGAATTTGTTTGCATTAGCCCTGGAATAGATGAATCACTATGTGTATTCTAGTGTGTGATAAGGGTGTTCAGAGAGGGCTAAGTGTTGAGTTATGTGTGTCTGGGAGGGTCAGGATTTACCTACAATGAGGAGAGTGAAAACCGGAAATCAGCAATATTTGTGGGCTATCACAATGAAATCAGCTTAATAAATGTACTAAATAATCTAAAAATACAAAAATTATTTCTCATATTGGTGATGCACTGAAATGAAAACGAACCGAAAAAAATATTAATTACAAAAGATAACTAAACACATTCTAGATATCTATTATAAATGATTGCACTTTTTTTCAGGGCTTCAACAACTTGAATTATTGGATGATGTTTTAAATACTGCAGGTCTATGGATGAGTTTAGGCAAAAATACGCACAATTTTATTCTATACAAAGTAGGGATGGGACGGTATGAAAATTTCATATCACGATTATAGTGTCCAAAATTATCGTGATTTTCAATATTATCACGGTTTTGTTAAAATCAGATGAAAGTGTTCAAAAAGAACTGATGCTCACACTGAAAACATTTCAACAACGCAGTTTTGGTATTGAGGTCAAAGTTAACTTGCCTTGCGTTCGCTATACAACACTGGGTGATGGTCACACAAGACGACTAGGCAGATTTGAAGTGTTTCTATTGCAGCGACTTTTTGTTCTGCAGACAGGGTGACCATCCTCGATCAAGTTTCCCTCAGGACTTTTGTAAAAGCCAAAATATGACCACACCTCAGATTTGGTCCTCTTAAAAGGCTGAAAAATCTCCCGAGCACGGTCACTGCCTTCCGCCATTCCTTCTCAAAAAAAAAAAAAAAAAAAAACATTGCGCGCCTGCGTCAGACTGTTGCTGGCTCGACAGGATTTACAGTGAGTTATTAAAATCGCGATAATCAAACACAGTTTTAATGATAATTAAATTTTAAACGATAATACTAACCATCAGTATCTTTTATCGTGGTTTATCGTGAAACCGGTAATCGTCCCATCCCTAATACAAAGTTCATTTTCCATTTCATTAAGGAAAAGTGGCAGATTCTTTAAAGTCGCGATGAAACGGAAGTAGCATCGGATCTTTTCTTTCGTGCACATCGTAGTAGCGTTTTTCGGGAAAAAAAATGTAGGGCGGTGACTTGGTTCTATCCATCAGGTTGTGGTGTAGTTGCTCTCAAAAATGAAGGCAGATGAATGTGAGTCTGCATTATGATTAAAATGCATGGATGAATCACTCATAGTAAGTTCAGTAACATGCATTAAGATAGTAGATGGGGTAAATTTTCATTTCATGTCAACTTTAACAACAGGAAAATGCAAGAGTCTCATCATCTTTCGCCGTTTACGTTAAATTAAACCAGGACCATTTCATATATCAGCACTGCTCTTTCTCCATCTCAATGTTTCTGTTATCGGAGTTCTATTTAAATTTCCATCCCTAGTTTCTATGAGTAGGTTTAGTTTTCAGAGGTAGAAAATATCATTAGCTCAGTCCATGGGAAATTTCCATAATGATAAAACAAGTATTCAGTTTGTTTATGGAGGCTGTTGTCCCTTATGGTGCCCAGCCATCACAAGCAGTAGATATGTCAGAGCAAGACTGGTGTGTGTGTGTGTGCGTGTGTGTGTTGGGACGGGGCCGCCCTGAAGCCCTGACATTGTGTGAGCTCTGATAGCGACGTGCACCGGTGACCACTGATTCATCTGATGGCATCTGCCTCCAACGTGCCTACACACATTTTCACGTAGCTGCAGGGTCACAATCCTTGAATGTCAAAGATCTTTTAGCCTCTATTCCTTCCAAAATATCATGAATAATGTCAGCCTTCACATTGGAGAATGTCCAAAAGTCTAACAACTCGTCCTGACAGTCTCAAATCTATCACACACAGGCGCCAGCGTGACCCGTTACATAAATCAGATGGGAAAGAGCAGGGCTGGTCTCAGACATTGATACCATATTGTCACAAATCCGTCAGTGACATTAGAATTTCTTCTTTTTTTTCTCTTCTTAGATATCTCATTTACAAAGAGTTTAGAGACTACATGCTGAATTATTGGATTGGATTGGCTGATACTGAACAGAAATGCATTTATTTTGTACCAATAACAAAAAGGAACAGGTCACGTGATATGACGACTCAGAATGTCAAATGAGTTGTTAACCCTCTATACGATTTTTCTCTCACTGTTTTTTATCAGATTTGTTTTTTAATTTTTCAGTTTTAATGTGGATTAATTTATGGATGTGTTTCTTCATACATCACTATAAAGGCAAAATGAAACAGATGGTCTCCCTCCCTTCCCCTCTTCTGCCGTGAATCCAGGAGAAAACGGTGCCACCCGCGGTATTGATATTCATCGGCGGACGAGAAAGGCGGTCTAATTCTCCACGTTGAGTAAAGGTTTAGGTGTTAGGCGTTTGTGTTGTTCCCTGATGGGTGCTTTTTGTAAGCGAGTGCCTCTCCTCATCCGTCGTGGTTAGAAGAGTTAATGGACTAAATGCGAGAGAGGAGATAGGAATTCTCCTATTTTCTGCTTCCTACTGTTTTTCCCATTGCCTGGCCCGGGCTGTTAATTTAGGAGAGAACCAGATAAATTAGAGTCATGTGGTCATATGCGATATTTGTTTTTGCTACACAGCTGCAGGTACCCATAAAACGCTCTGAATTTATTTGATTTCGACAGAGGCCTCTCGCTCTAATTTACCAATCTCGTTGTTTCTCTTCGCAAAACCAGAGCCGGCTAATTATTTTATCCCCTTAAAAATAAACGTGTTTCTGAATCTCTTGTGTGGGTAACAGCCTTTGCAAATAGACGGGAGCAGGTTTCTTGATTTTCTCTCTATTGCTGACAATTTTCCTTCTCCTGGTTAACTCCCTGTGAAAGCAATTTGCCCCATACACTGGAAAGGTAATGAGCAGATGGTACCATTGTAAATGATGATGCGCTCATAATAAAGAGTTGATAAACACAGAATTACAACAGGGCGGTAGGCGCTAAACAGCACGGAGGTCTGCCGAGTGGCCTAGAACATTCCATGCTGCCCCTTGGCGCCCTGTGGCAGACCTGAAACCCAGCTTTTGCTTTCTCTGTATGACAGTGGCCATGTTGAATTGGACATATCTTTGAAAACATTTTTTTGTTGTTTTAATAAGAGTCCAAGTGATATTGTGAAGTGAATTGCAATGTAACCTAACCATTCATGGAAATTTTGACTTGTCTTGTTTTTTTTTAAATAATTCCAGGGAACAAACTTAATTTATGAAAACATTGGACATATCATGGGAATTGGGATTTTCTTTTTTTCCCCTAGTAAATGAATTCACATTATACTGTAAAATTAATTACATAGTCTAAACTAACCATTTATGGAAACACTTGGACATATAATATAAAATGGTATCTATCTATCTATCTATCTATCTATCTATCTATCTATCTATCTATCTATCTATCTATCTATCTATCTATCTATCTATCTATCTATCTATCTATCTATCTATCTATCTATCTATCTATCTATCTATCTATCTATCTATCTATCTATCTATCTATCTATCTATCTATCTATCTATCTATCTATCTATCTATCTATCTTTAACCTGAGCATTTATGAAAATTAATCGAGTTGCTATGAAATCTTTGCAGTGTCACACTTTTCCGCACAAACACTTATTCAGTATTAAACACATTAGCCTGCTCTGTTAAACAACAGCATTAACTATGCTAAAACAAAAGAGGTTAGTGAATCAAGAAAGAGATCTCATTTACAATATTAGAATCTTAAAGGTACAGTAACTTAGGGTGTTTAATTCAATGATTATAGAGTCAATACTGAATTACAACTGTTTTTGATATAAGAAACCTTGACCACTTTATAAGTGTGGAAAATGTAAAGAATATGAGTATGGTAACGCTAAACCGACATTCAGAGAGTGTGTGGGATTTGCTGCCCTCCAACAGCTGATGTTTTAGCCACATAAATCGCAGCAGCTTATAAAGTGTAGTAATGTTTCATTTTTAGTGAACAGTATGCTATAAACTTCAATGAGACCTGAAATGGCATTATACTTGGCTGCATCAATCACAGAGATGTTTTGGAGTAGTGTCGAATGATTCAGGGAGCGTGGGAGTTCTCATTAAGCCACTAGTTGTGTGTCACAACATATGAATTTCAGTGAGTTTGACATGGTATCAGCACCTTAGGTATATTTAGATATTTATATAAACAAGAAAATTGGGATATTTGCAGTGAATGTAGAAAGTGTATGAGCTCACAGCGCAGACAGTTCAGTGAATGAAGAGTCATCGGAGATGATTAGAAAAATAATGGTAATGTTTTTGTCAGCCACGCCATCCCTTAGCTGTTTTTACAGTGGAAACCAGCGTCGAACGCTCTCAGAGTGAGGAAGCAAACATCTCTCTTTGAGGTATTTGCAATGTAGCAGAGGAGGGCTGGAGGCTGTAGGGCAGTTGAGTCTCTTTCATGTGCTGCTGCTTGGATCTTATGGCCTGGATCCCAGCTGAAACACTCGACATGTGTGGAGCTAAGTGCCCACTAATTTCCCTTTGGATCTCAGACCATGATGTTGAAGTGTCTGTCTCAGGGTGTGTGTGGATGTGTGTGTCCTTCCCTAAGCTCTCTCTTAGTAGGGGATTGCAGCCAGAGCCAATCATTCTGTGTGTCGCCCCTGCGCTGTTTGTACATCACTCCACGGAGGCATTGAGATACCCGTGTACCGTCCTCATTTATTTCTCAATCTATAATTCATGTATTTACTCGTTTGTTTGCCTACAGATATGACATGCTACTTATGTTTTCTGTTTGTAGAGATATATCAGAGATGTCCAAGAGAAAGATCTAAGTGGTTGAAAACGGAAGATGAAAGCGTGTTGAGAGGGATTTTTGCATGAGAGGGTTTAAGACTGACCCAGAAGGCCACAGATCAGTGCATACATTAATGGATGTGTTACTCACTGTCCGGTCCTCATGCATATTACATTGATCCAGAAGATAGAAGCTAAGCCCTGAGCAGCGTGTGCACTGCAACAAGCACTTTTTCTGAAGTTTTTGCCAAACTTCCAGTTTTGCTCCTCGCAGACAGTCTTTACAGCTGATGATTTTCGTCCAAGTCTTTAAGATTCGGAGTCGCTTGTTGTGAAGGGATCAGGACTTTTAAAGCAAGGAGACTTGGAAAATTAGGCATTAAACGGGCAATATTTTTTAATACGTTTTACACGTTAAAAGTTTTACCACTAAATAATACTTTACAAAGTGTTTTTAAAATGATGTGCTTGCACATCCAGATTATAGGCATATAACTAATAAAGATGTTTTTTTATTTGTAAATGCAGTGATCCTTCTCATGTCAGTGTTGTTTTGAATGTGTTTAGTTCAGTTGTTTTCACTCTAATTTTCATTATTGTCCACTCTTTTAATAATAGTTTTATTTTTCAGAGATTTTAGGTTCATTTACATTTTTATTTTAGTTTTAGTATGTGGCAAGTAGGACGGGGCCGAGAGCCATGGGAATGGAGCGAGGTCTCAAGTCTCAGTGAGGAGCTCCGGAAGGATAAAACTTTCGTTTTGTTGTTTGTTTTATGATTAAGTTTGTTGAACGTTCGCCGGTTCCTGCCTCCTTCTTCTCTGAGCCTTTAACATTGCTACTTCATACAGTATGCTGCAAAAGAAAATGCAGAAACTTAAAAAACAAATAAACGTTTAACAACATTAATTTTCTTAGCACATTCTAATGTTATTATCAAGTGGTAATGCTTTGAGCTTTTTCACCTTATTTAGCAGTTATCTTTATTTCAGTGTATGAAAATGATTTAATTTCTTTTTCTTTTCTTTTTTTCCGAACAATAATCCACCTTATTTGTAACGTAAGAGTGGATGTGGCCCTTTATACCTTGAATCTGCAAGGCTTCCAGTATTTTTTAGATGTACAAGAACAGTTATGCTGCTTGATGTTGCAAACTGGTATTTATTATCATATTATTTTTATTTATTATCTTAATCATAAACAAACAAGTTTGTAGCGGAAATAGTGTTACCACTTACTGAACTTTATTCTTCTATTTGTTTTACCTATAGCTGGCAATGAATCAAAAGCCTCGCACATTCATGGAAAAAAGGCTTTTGGGTAAAAAAAAGAAGATGATGAAAAACACTGCCTAATCGGGACCGCCATGTTGAGATCACATGACTAGCTGGATCACATGACCGTGCTTTAGCTCAGTAAACGTAATGTTATTTAACACTCTAAATTCATTGTGACTAAAGAAATGTGCTAATTGTAGTCAGTGGCATCTGTTAATTAAGTTTGCTTTTGGATTATTCTGCATTCATAAAGTCAAAAACAACCAGTCCATGTCATATCGACCATTCAATGACTTTAGTGCACCTTTAACAATGTGACAAAGTTCAACTCCCCTTCTTCCACATTAGATGATTGCTATAATACAATGGTAGTTTTTTTTTTTTTTTGGCAGTGTTCAGTCCCAGAAGATACGAGAGATGCTTTATAGTGTCTTGGTACCGTGTCAAGATCACACAGATGAATAAAAACAAGACCAATAACATCCATCCCCTCTGGATTTCCGAAGGTCCATTAGCGGAGCTGGCCAGCTGTCAGTCCTTCCCTCTCTCTCCCAGCGCAGCAAATCACTAGGCAAAGTTTAATGCAATTAAAAGTGTGCAGCGTCCAGGCCCTGGATTGGGCAGGTAGTCTGTGCCGGGGATCTGTAGTGCTGTGAGCCAGAGCCTGGCTACTGACAGTAATTAGCACATGCTAGTCATTAACAAGCATAGATCGGGCAGAGGCTCATGTGGCGTGCTGCCACGGGGGTGATACGGATGGGTCTGGTCCCCTCTCTCTTTCTAAGCGGTGTGACCATCGGCTCGGCAAAGGCGGCTGCCGGCCCCTCTCGCATGGCTTTCATTACCGAATTTCATAAATCTGTGTAGATTTATGAAAATGACTTTTAAATGCAGCCAATCTCTTTGAGGGCTGAGGCCCCGGTCGGCCGCGGAGGGGACCCCGCTGTGAGGTTTTAATGAAAGATCATAGTGGCCCTCCAAGACTGTCAGAGAGCCGCACACCCTGAAAAGCCCAAAATAATCTGTTTTACTTTTAATGGCAGCCATTTTATATTCATTAAGATCAAAATGCTGTTTTTTTGCTGGCAAATTGCAAAGCTATTCCACTCACAGCTTGAGAAGGCAGAGGCCCCACAGCTTTTTATCTTGCTCATAAGTAAGCATGGGCCTAATGTGTCTAATGTGCTTTGATGGTGCAGAGACCTTCACAGGTGGCAGAGGGAGGTAGTCATCAAACTCACAAGTCAAATCAAAATATCCACTTCTCCATCAGCTTGCTGCTCGCTCTCTCTCTCTCTTTCTTTAACGTCTGTCTTCGTTGTTTCGCTCCCTTTTCTCGCTGCGTTCTTTCTTTCCACTCTTTGTCTCCTCTCCTTTTTCGTTTCATTTCCTTGCCTCTTGTCATCTCATCTTGCCCCCTTATTTTCTTTTGTTTCCTTTCTTCTTGTCCATGGATTTACCTTTTCCTTTTCCATTTATGTTTTCTTTTCTCCCATATCCTCCCATTTCATCTCATCTTCTTTCCTTTCGTATGGTCTCATCTTGTCTCCTTTCTTTCCCTTTTCCTTCCCTCTCATGTCCCATCTCCTTTCATTTCCCATTTTCTTTTTCGTTTCCCTTTTTCCTAGTTTCATTATGTCTTCTTTCCTTTTCCTTCTTGGTTTCCTTCCCTCTCATCTCATCTCACTTCATCTCATCTTTTTACTTTTTCAATTCCCTTCTGGTCTTCTCTAGTCTCATCTTGCCTCCTTTCCATAACATTTTCGTTTCCTTTTCCTTTTTTGTTTCCTTTCTTCTTACTTTGTCTCACTTCTTCTCAGTTCATCTCATCTCACCTTCCTTTTAATTTTTCCCTATCTTCTGGTTTCATCTCTTACTTTTCCTCTTCCCTTTCCCTTTTTTGTTTTCTTTTCTCTCATCTCTCCTCACTTTCTCATCTCATTTCCTGTCATGATTTCCTTTCATCTGGTCTTGTCTCACCTTATATATTTTTTTATTTTTCCTTTTCTTTTGTATGTTTTTGTGTCCTTTCCTTTCCTCTCATTTCCTTTCCTTTCCTCTCCTCTTCTCTCATTTTGTCTCATCTCCAATCCTTTCCTTGTTCATTTTAGTTTCCTTTCCTCTTGTCTTTTTGCTTAGTTTCCTTGCCTCTTTTTACTATCCTCTAATTTATTTTTTCTTCTTTCCAATACTCTCCTTTATTTTTTCCTTTTCTTTTTCATTTCCTCCAATGTCTTCTCATTTTCCTCCCCTTTTCCGCTGCTCTCCACTCCTCTTTTCTCTCATCTCTCTATTTCTCTATTTCTCTCTAGGAGTTCATGCTCCCGTTTTTGCAGGTGTGTGAAGGTATAATGATTGACTCTGACACATCTCTGCATAGTCGCATCAAACAGCCACCGCTGCAGCACCGAGGATCTATATTTACCCATCAGCCTCCTTTTCATGGTAATTAGAAACATTCCTTCCCTGGCAGCCGTTAAATCCTAAATTAGCAATGACTTTAGACAATTTCCATGACAACTGGTTTGTTTAAGTGTGATTGTGATGATGATTTTTCTCCATTGTGGTATTTTCTCTGTATGGTCACTACAGAGTGTTGTTGGTAAGTTAGTCATTGACCCTATCACAAGAGGTCACGTTGTTTGTTTCTGCTAAACACATTTATATTATCCTCCTTAAAAATCTGTCAGCACTGTTTGCATATTCATATTTTTGTCATTCCTCTGCCTTTCAAACTCGATGTTTAAATAAACGTTGCCGTTGACTAAAAGCACTGTAAATATTTTAAGGTTTGGGCGTGTGGTCTTTAGACCATCCGTCCTGCACACTTGAGTTTCTCCCATTGGCCAGCAGAAGGCACAGTTGTAGCATACCCAGTTTTAAGAGGTGCACCCCTACACCCTAGTCCTAGACCTTTTCAGCATGTGGGTACCGCGTCCGGGCCAGTGACAGACACGCTGGCTTCAAGCCCACCTCACAGCCCCAGTGGCTGCTGGAGAAATTTAGTTTGATTTCATGCCCTGATGTTTGGTAAAGAAAGCAAAGAGCTTCTTTCACATGGACAAGCTACCTCCAGACTTGCATGTCTGTGAATGTGTGTGTGTGTGTACGTCTGGCATGGGTAAGGGAATCTGATAACCTTCCTTCATTCTGTGGGTCTTAGGGGTGAGGTGAGTGTGTCGGGCCCTGCCAAGGCGCTGTTTAATGGGCCTCTGAAAACACTCAAAAGGCAGACACAAATGTGTGTACGGGCAGAGGGCCAGCGCAGGCTCAGACGGGGGGCGCACTGATCTCAAATGGGGGAAGGTTGTGAAGGAATGCTTAAGGACAAAACTGTTTGAAGGAGGAAGGTACGAATCGAGCAAACGGAAGGACTTCAGGAGAAACAGCAAATGAGGAACTGAGCCAGTCAATGGACCGACAGTAGCAATGTTGAGACGGAAGAGGAAAGAAAAATATTTCAAAGTGGAAGCAAAGAGAGATTAGGAGAAGAAAAAAAAAATAGCATCTGCATGAGGGAGCTGTTGTCCGTTCGAATCCACGAGCAGAACACTTTCCCACCCGTCGAAATTTATGTGAATAATGAAATAATTGGAGACAGATGCAATCATTTTGGGTCTTGCATATTTCTGACATTTTAAAAAAAATCACATCTCGACCTAATACTGTCTGTAATCTGACGATTAAATGGCAGCGGGTAAAAATGTGTAGCATTAGCAGTGGCGCCGGTTTTTATACTGTATGTGCTTTGTCGGGATGCATTTCCTCCCAAACAAATGTTGTGGGTATAAAACTGTTATGCTTTAGCCAACCTTGAACACTAAGCTGTTTGTGCCATTAGCGAGTAAATTGAGAACAGGTCATAAATATTTCTGACGGGCAAAAAAAAAAAAAAAGTGTTCATTTGTTTGTATTGCTATTAATGAAATAATATTTATCCATAATAATATTATTAATAATATATTTAACCATTATTTTTCTTATGACAACTGAACTGAATTTATTTAGTTTTAAAGGCTTTGGCTTAATGTGAGGAATATTCCATGTGTCACCTGAAAGAGTTCTGCAAAAAAAAGTCATCCTATATTTTTAGTTTAGTTTAGTTTAGTTTAGTTTAGTTTAGTTTAGTGAATTTTTCAGATGGTATAAGTTGTCAGAATATTATTTTAGCATTATTTTATTTTAGTAGCGAGTTTGTATGTCTAATTTACTTATTTATTTGTTTTGTTTTTTGTGTGTATTTTTGTATGTATTTTTGTATGTATTGATGTATGTATGGATGCAGGGATGCATGAATGGATTGATTGATTGATTGATTGATTGATTGATTGATTGATTGATTGATTGATTGATTGATTGATTAAAATAAATGAATACAATTTAAAAGGTTGCAAACATTTATCAAAAGTGCCAATAGACATTTGTAATTTGTGATTTCTATTTCAAATAAATGCTTTTCTTTTTAACTTTCTATTCATCAAAGAATCTTGAAAAAAATACCCCCAGTTTCCACAAAAATATTAAGCAGCACAACTGTATTTAACATTGATAATAATAAATGCATTTTGTGCAACAAATCAGCATATTAAATATATCAGCATTTTTTAAATATTTTAAAATATATTAAAATAGAAAACAGTTGTTTTATATTGTAATGTTTCACAAGAGTAATGTCTTAACTGTATTTTTGATCAAATTAATTCAGACACGAACATAAGAGACGTCTTTCAAAATCATTGAAAAATCTTACTGACTTCAAACTTTTGAACCATAGTGTGTATATGTATATATATATATATATATATATATATATATATATATATATATTTAAGTATATCTTATTCTTGGATTCCAGCTTTCATTAGTTCTCACAATGTGATATTACAGAAACAAGAACTCTACCATAAAATCATAAAACACAAACTAAGCCAGCTTTATCAATGTACCAACATATCAGGCATGCAAAAGGACCCCTGCTACAACTATATAAACCAAAGAACAGCTGAAATAAAATAAAAAATGAGCCCTGGCCTAAACAAAACATAATATCTGTTTTGATATGGAAATACTGAGACATTCACATCCTCAGATTAAATATTAATAAAGTACTGTTTTTTTTGTTTTTTTTTTACATGTCCATAATATGCATTATGTATTCCTTTTCTTCCACAGTAGGAACGAATGAGAGAGGAAAAAAAACTTTGAAAAATGAAAATGGTTGGATCAACTTTCATCTCGCTCTGACACCAAAGCAAGATATGAGGCTCAATAAGGCAGCTTTAATTATGAGCAGATGATTGTCAGAGAGCACCTTTCATTGTGTATTACTTGATTTTTTTTCTCTGCATTGATAATAAGACACAAACAGACAAAGTGTAAGCTAACTGCAAATGCGATATTGCGCACACATTAAATTCCTATTCCCGAAGATGTATGAAAAACAACCCTTTGTATTATATTCGAGCGTGTATATGTGTGTGTTTGTGTGGGTAATGCAGCAGTGTTTTGACAATGGCTATAAAGTGGAGCAAGTGTCGGGCCCTTGTGTGCAGGTCATCACTCCTAATGCAGAGCGTGTCATCAGTTCCCGGGACAACAGCAGAAAAGATGTGGCCGATACATATGAAACAGGCATCATGCATAAACATGGAGTCCTGTGGCGGGAGGGAGGGGTGAGGAGAGAGAGGGACGGCTGTGGCAGGACCAGGGGGTGAGGTGACGTTGCCACGGGGATATTGCTTCTCAGGGTCTTAGCGTAGATGGCTCTTCAACCCTGTTTATTATTCATGAGCTTTGGGGTGGTGTAATAAGCCACACCTCAACTGGGCAGCTGCGGCAGGTCTGTGCTAAGTGATGGATCGTGACAGCGCTGACGGAGAATATATCACCATTAAGATCAAATGCACCTCTAGCACACTTCAGAACAACACACACGCACACAAACACACACACACACACATACACAACATACTGGACCTCACAGCTTCTGCTATCTGACTCTATCAGCGCCATCAAAAAGAAAAGAAATGTCAGTGTCAACTCACTCCATCTTGAAGAAGGTCACAGATAAACGTAACTTCGGCCTCATGCTACAGTGTGAGAGACTGTATTTGCGCTGTTGGTGGTATAACCAAAATCTTTAATTGAAGTTATGATTAAGCAATATCACATGAGCAAAAGTGTTCACGTAATTACTGTCATGCTGATGTTCAGAGCAACAGCATGATGATGCGTTTATGGAACTGTTCACCAAACAAGAAGTTAGTATTGGGAAACTTTTAGACTCCGTATTGCAGGTTAATGTGTGTGTTTTTGCTCTGTCAACAAAAAAAAATTTTTTACAAATGAAGCCACAGCAGAATAAACCTATACGTTTACAAGTGAGACACAGTGTTTCAGTAAATCAATGAATCAGTGTTTTGTGTTTTCGGTCGAATTAAGTGATTTACTTTTGAATAGATTGTTTCAGTTGAATCAATAATTCACTCATAAAGACAGTATCTTGTTGTAATCCTTAATGAAAAAGTGTTTTTGAATGAATTGGTTTGTAACAATCCACACTTGTTAAGGTCACTCAGCCAAAGTTGAAAAGTGACTTTTTTAATAATATCAAAAAACAAAAAATCGCATTACAACTGCACCCTGCTTCGTGTTAGACTGCTCAATATCAAATTGTCCTCTATTTTGACTTGTTTGGGACACATTCCACCTTGTATTTTCACATTACTCCCATGTTTTTTGTCGATCTAACATGTAAATAACATAAAACCAGTCCTTTCCATTTAAACCCAAATACATATTTGTACAATGGTACAAAGAGTACAGCAGAGTATCTACCAAATTACACATTTCTACCATCACACTGTATCTTCATACCACCCAGGCCTAATTTACATACAAAGCTAATTCAGTTCACTGATATCATTAGCCTCTAATATAGATAGCAGCGCTGCAGGTACAGTATTATTACCATTGACTGTCAGCTAACAGAGACTTTGCAAAGCCGAGCTTTGCGTCAAGCATTGATTTGTCCCAGGGTGCTTCTGAGAAGTGCAAAGAGCTCCTTAGTCACTTGAACTTGGGTTTTCAGTGATCACACTTGTGTAGATCTGTAAATGTTTGCAGTGTTGTACTGTAGTGCTGCTGCTTTCAAGTGTTAAGTGTTATGGTGGGGAATTGAGCCAGAGCTCAGCCTGTACAAACACCTCACTCTTGTAAGCTTGTATTTATGCTGTAAATAAAAGCACAGGTATTGGATTCTTTGCTGCCTCAGAGCCTAAACGAGAAAGCGGCATTTTTTCTCTCTTCTCTGTCTCTCTCTTCAGTAGACTGTGCTTTATAAAGGCAGCGTTATTGACCTTCCATCCTTTGAGAGCCACGCGTTACTGCGCAGGTGAGAAGGAAGAGAGGATACTGCCCCTTTAATTCATCAAAAGCAGAGATGTGTGGAGGGGGTGTCAAGGAAGAAAAAAACAGCCTTAGCCAGTGTCTACAAGCTGCATTCCAAAGGGAGATGTTTTCAATTCACTCATTATAAAAAGGTCATTCAGGGTCAAGTTCAATGCCATGGAAAAGAAGTGCTCGCTGTGCGGAGCACCACCCACACAGTGCACACCCGCTGGAGAGAGAATTACTGAAACTACGTAACTTAATTTTTTTGGCAAAATATAAGAAAATTAGCCCTGCGTGCTATTTACATTTGGAATAAAAAGGTGGAAGGGAGGGGGAGAGAAAGAGGTGGGCATTAGCGATTTGGCGGTGGAGGGGAGGAAGGTGATGGAAACCATAACAAAGTAAACATGCTCTCCTGAAGAGCCGCTCTGTAATGATGTTATTAGTATGCATGTGGCCTAGCCCAAATGTAGCCTATATAACAGTCTATGCCCACTTTCACCCACCATGTTTTTTTATTCCCCTCTTCTCCCTCCAATAATGGCTTTAGACTCTATTCAGAGCGAGGGACACTCGCAGAGCATAGGCAGCAAAAGGACGGGATTGGGAGATAATGCACATCGGCAAATAGAACATGACCGGCGTGTCCAGCGTCAACGCCAACCATTGTCTGCTCTGAGAACGGATAATAGCGAGTGGGGAGGACAACTAAACTGGGCCACAATGGACCGAACGTATTAAGACTGCGCCCAGACCACTGGCTAGCTGTGTGGAATGGGCGAGAGAGGAAAAACGAATGTGTTATAAATCAAATTAGGTTCTGGCCACTTTTGCAGGCTATTGAGATGCATCTGAGAGAATGGTGGAATGGCGAGGGCAGGGACTTACGGTTCATTTGCATATGCATGTTATTCTGCATGAAAGGGGGCAGGGCGCAGAGGGGGGGACTGATGCGAGGAGAGAGAAAGAGGCCATCTTCGGTCCAGCAGTACTGTAGGCACAAGGACAGCAAACATGTCCGACTTTTGTATTCACATGTATTCAGCATCACTGAAATTGTTAAAAGGTGCAGTATGGGAGTTTTTATTTTACTTTATTTTTGGGGTAAACTTAACAAAATTCTATTTATTGAGTGAGTACATAACATTTTAAATACCTAGTTTACTGTATTAAAGTTAGGATAGGCAATGTTTTTCAGAAACACATTTTGTTATACTAGTCGAAACTCTCTTCACATCATGATAGCAATCAATAATGTAGAAGATGTTTAACTATTTAAACTATTTACGAAAAAATGTTCGTAACAGGCAGGTAAGACATCCTATGTATTTCCATACCTTCGCGTACCCTGCTCGCCCAGAAATCACACGTCATCAGCGCATTCCATGAAGCTCTGCAAAGTTGTAAACACAGTCACTGAGTGCCGCAAACAGCAGCCACATTTTACAGTTCGGAATTACCGTAAATAAGAGATGGCAACCTGTGATGTGCGCACTTGGAGCTGTTCACGTCCTCTGAATTATGCATTACAATTGGCAACACTATCAATGGCGAAATGAATCTGCAGCAGTCAGGTGGTAAAGAGATCTAAATTGTTTATGTTCATTATTACTGTAAGGTTATGTGCTTTGAGACATTAGGTAATTTAATGCCATCTCTCGTGGGGTTTTGGAGGCTTTGCTCTGACTGTGCTTGTTTGTGTGTTTTGGAGGAGGCGTGGCTTTGGAGAGTGCTCTGAAGAGAGGGTGAGATCTAAAGCTAGCTTGTTATTGCTAGCCTCTCCTAAATTACCTACCCTACCTTTAAGCTTGCTATAATGATTTATGTGTCGGAACAATCAGGTTGGATTTGGCAGGAAACTTCAGGTTTACGTCATATTTTTCCTTGGGTATCTGTCATGTCTGTAAATAGAGAAAAGTTATTCTGACTATTATGGTGGCAAATATGCTACTTACTTGCTTAGTCAACATATTTTCAGATATATGCTTTGTTAGACTGTCTTCTTGCTATCAGAGTGTCTTGGTGTAGAATGACAGATTCGCTTCATTATAGTGACCACAAGCAACATTGAAAAAAAGAAAATAAAAAATCGTTTTCAACCACAGATGGCAATATATAAAGTTATGTAGTGCGGCTTTAAGTAAAGAAAAAGAAACAGAATAAAATGCATACATGTTTTAGATGAGAAGAAATATAATCATTTAAATGTGCCTATATAAAACAGTCATTCATTTATTTCTATTCAAAAGTAATGCATGATTATTTTTGTATAAAAACATTTAAACAGGTTTGAGGCTGTAAACATTTTTTAAATGTGATTCTAGATTAGATCAAACAAGAAAGAAAGAAAAACCCACTCCATATCAGTTCCACCAGAACATAGACTGAATAAACAAGAGGGTGACACATCTCTGAACTTCTGTGCCTTGGAATAATCTTCTTCCAAGTTTGATTAATTATTGTAATCTAAGCAGAATTTGTTTTTTGAAAAGTCAAAGGCTGACATTTTCGTGGCATTCATTTGTAATGTTGTACTCAAAACTCACAGGTCAACAAATTAGCACTTCTATCTTCAAAAACTCTGTAGCACATGTACGTATGCAAAAATACCATCTGGAAGATGTCCGCTGAGAAGTTTGCTCAATATTTTATTTTCTTACTCTATGGAATGTGTCATATATTCTTCTGATTTAATCTTTCAACCTTACCTGATGTCTTTCTTAATTAAGGTTTAGTTTGGTGAACATTTGGATGGCTTAATGACATGTGGGCAGAATGGTTAGAATACAGTCCTGTTGTAAAGTGCAACATAAAAATTACAGTGGGCTAAATACTTAAATGTTGTTCTTTTTTCCATCAAAGAATCACATTTTTCACCACTATAGCCTACTTTTATGAAAGTTTTATGAATCGTATTTATTTTAACTTTAGTCTTTTTGATAGATAGTCTTTGTTTTGCTGCTGTAAGCTTGTGACAATCTGAAAGTCAAACCAGAGCATTCATAACCACAAACTTTCATGTTACTGTATTTGACGATTTAAACTTCCAATAAATTGCAGCCAGGTCTGTGAGGATGTTGAGTCAGCAAATGCTCCCCTTCATCATTTTGATGAAACATCAGTGGTGCCGAGCGATGTCCGGGTGTATGATGGTCTCAGTGGGGTAACGATTGCACCACGCGTTCTGATTCAGCTACACACAGAGATGCTGTGCGCCATTGTTATTCATCTCATTTCATACTTAATGGTCAGATTTTCCATTAGCCATGCAATCATCCTGTTTGTGGAATACTGTGACTTTTGCAGAGTTTCTGGAGGGAAATGAGTGGTTTTGATTTATTCGCTCATTTCTCCGGACGCGGCCCTCTCCAAGTCGGCGTGGCGGGGAGAGCATCTTCTGCTCTCAGCCGTACCCTGGATAAA
This sequence comes from Rhinichthys klamathensis goyatoka, assembly GCF_029890125.1. Classification (NCBI taxonomy): domain Eukaryota; kingdom Metazoa; phylum Chordata; class Actinopteri; order Cypriniformes; family Leuciscidae; genus Rhinichthys; species Rhinichthys klamathensis. The sequence continues at coordinate 1,126,887 of NW_026606962.1, forward strand.
AAGCCATGAATCTCAAGCTGAGTTGGCCAAAGTCAACTGGTTAAATCTGTTATATAGTCTTGGCAGTAGGATGATTGAGGAGAACTATAAATTCAGCAGCAGCCTTTACTATCAGCAGCCTCTCGGGACGTGCGGTCATGTGGATCATCACCTCTGTGGAAGAGCCTCGGCCTGTCCACTACGTTGATCTTTTACTGACCCCACCACCATTACAAACTCCATCTGTCTCCTGTCCAGATTTCTGACACCTATTTCTAGCCTGAACACCTGGAACTTACCAGCCTTAAGACGGCTTCTTCTCTTCTCCAGAAAAGAATTCCTCTCTGAAATCAGCCTTTTGGAATCCGGCCCCTCAGAGGAAAGTCTTCCGCAGTTAAGACCTCTACAGCTCAGTCTGTTTGAACTAAGCCTTTGAGGACTTAGCCTTTCTGTGGGCTAGTGAAGGCCAGAGCTGAAAGGAAGAGAAAGAAAAGGAAAGAAACGTGAAAGAGAGGGAGGCAGAAAGAGGGCATGGCTGTGTGATTCAGCGTTCATCTCTTTGCAGAGATATTCTGTGCGTCGCTGCCCAAGGCAGCCACCAGCTCAGGTTCACCAAATGTCACATTCTTGACTCTCTCTGCTTTGCTTACTGTTTTGTATACCGTTTCTGGATTTGAATCAAACATAAATGCTTATGAACAAAATATACCAGAGTTGTTTGGTATTGTTAATTAAAATGAACCTGTGTTCAGGGGAAAATGACTGAATGAGTGTATATAAATCAAACAGAATAGAATAGAACGTGCAGTTTGTAACGCATAAATATCATTGTTTATGGATTAAAACATGAAAACACAAATGTGTGTGTGTAATTTAGTTAATTTCTCTGTTTTGTTTTTATAATTTGTTCTCTAACAGTGGATTAGAAATATTCTATTCCGTGCACATCTAGTTTTGAGTTTAGTAGAATACCCACAGTCTTGCATGTATTTAGTAGTGACAGATCTACTGCTTGTCCTAAATAATTTAAAAGCTTGAGATTTGTAGTATTGCAGGAATGTGGAATAGATGGTGTTTTTTTTTTTTACATTTTAATTCACCCCTCAACAAGGACCACAATTCTTACAGTCTTGGAAAACCTGAATTTATGAAGCCTAATTTCAAAAGTGTGATTTATATACAGGAAAATTAATAAAATCTTATGAATGTAGTTAAAAGTGCAAAGTTGTTTCAGTGCATTGAGTTCATAAGTTCAGTGCTGTTCAATATTTTACACTGTAAGTGAGTTTAAGATTTATTTACAGCTTATGACTCAATAAATGCACTTTGCCTATTAATACAATTGTTATTGCCTAGCTTAAAGTGATCTTGACAGTTGACCGGGGCGTTCCAATAAAATAGAGACAATTAAACACTGAATATCTAATCTTGCTTTATGCTTTTTTTCATTTGATGTTAGTTATGATCTGAAAGTTGTGCATACTATTGATTAAAAATAATTATAATAATTATTATTATTTTACACATTTTATAAATATACATTTTACTAGTTATTTCAGTGTGACGCTGATTCATACAGTCTGAAACATTCACTGACAGAATTAATTCTCAACATTTTTTCAAAATCCTCAAAAGTTTAAAAACGTAAATGTCCTAATCTGCTGTATGTGTGTATTATTATAATAAAAATGAAACTTTTTTTCTTTTTCTTTCTTTTTTCCGTACAGTAATACCAGTGATTCTCTGTATTCTTGCTTTCTTCTTGAGTGTGATGACATGGCAGTGAGTGTATTGTGTCTTGGCCGTGGTTTGTAATTTCGAGGCTAGCATATTGTCCTGAAGCTCTGCTGACTGCAATGAATTTGTTCTTTTGAAGGTGGTATGTCATTATTCTGTGTCGGTTTTGCAGTGGTGTACTTGTCTTTGTAGAGTTTGAAGTCTTTGGTTTAGAACAGATTCTATTGTTTATGATTATGTGGTGTTGGACTGTGTGGTTTAGTACAAATGAATAGCTATGCTCTGCTACTGGAGAATTGCCTCCTTAGGTAGCATTTTAAGGCATCACATGCATGTTTCTGATGTGAATTCTGTTACAAAAAGATTGGCAAAGTTAATACATTACATCGACAGATATACCTTGACTTCACCAAATTCGAAAGTAGCCTCATGCAACCTTTGCAGAAAGGGTAATTCCATAATTCTTGTGACAAACCAAAAAAATTCAAAAATAGTGGATTGTTAAAATTTCACATTAAAAGCATTTGCTTAACACGCCAACATTGACAATATATAGGCCCTACGTGATACTTTTGTACACTTGTGTGAATCTAGCTGCATATTTTTTTAAAAAGATAGGATTTTTGTCATTTTTCTTCTCATACTGTTCACTTTCAGGACCAAAATCCTCCTTAGCCAGCAGAAATTCATCTAGAATTTGTTAAATTGTGCTTTAATTAAGCATCAGACCCCATCACTTTGTTATAACTCAGCAACCCCCCTCCTTTTTGCATTCACAGCACAATGAGCCCTGGCAAAATGGAATTTGTCCTTTGTTATGATTAGATTCCTCCGTTTGATCGCAGTTGAAACGGTACGAGAATCAAAGCTTGGCAGTGTCTTCCTTTTTTCTCTCTTACACCTCATTCTGCTCATCTCACAGGCTTAAACATTGTAACCATGGCAATGAGAGTTTGGGATGAAAAGAACCCATAATTTTGCAGCGGGATTAATTCTGAAACATAAGATGTGCCATGTGAAATCCTTGTCAAAACCTCGCAAATTCTCCGCTGGCCGGCGTATCCGTTGCGCTCGGCTCTGTGCACCGTGTGATTTGACAATGTGGTAGTTTTTTGACTTATTTCTCCTTGTGCGGCTATTGACATGTTGACACAAAGTGGTTTTGCAGACAGACAGTGCCCATATTTCAATCAACATTAACCGAAACATTGGACAGAGGTAGAGTGGTAAAAGCAGAAGTGACATGTACAGACACATCACCAGACAACTATAATTTCTGCCTGATGCCAGCTGGGAGCTCCAAGAGCAGAATAAACATTTAGCGTAGCAGGAGAAAACGGAGACGGTAGTCGGCGACTGAAAAAACTGCCCTGCTGCGTAAGCTTTTATTTTTGGATTTTCCATGATTATATGGAAACTACTTTCATTTGTATTATTGGAGGCTATCATAACATCCTTCATCCACAAAAGACATCATGCGCTACAGAAGTGCTTTCTGATGGGGGGAAAGGGTCTGCCAGCTGTTGTGAAACTGTGCAACAAGGCCAAATATATTTGCTTAAAATAAATAAATAAATAAAATAATAAAGCAGTTTTGAAATCGAAAAGTATAAATCTGTATTTTGGGCAGTGGTTAGTATTTAAAAGTGCAAAGTTGTTTCAGTGCATTGAGTTCATAAGTTCAGTGCTGTTCAATATTTTACACTGTAAGTGAGTTTAAGATTTATTTACAGCTTATGACTCAATAAATGCACTTTGCCTATTAATACAATTGTTATTGCCTAGCTTAAAGTGATCTTGACAGTTGACCGGGGCGTTCCAATAAAATAGAGACAATTAAACACTGAATATCTAATCTTGCTTTATGCTTTTTTTCATTTGGTGTTAGTTATGATCTGAAAGTTGTGCATACTATTGATTAATAATAATAATAATAATTCATTACATTTATATAGCGCTTTTCTAGGCACTCAAAGCGCTTCACATGGAAGGGGGGGATCTCCTCAACCACCACCAATGTGCAGCATCCACTTGGATGATGCGACGGCAGCCATAGTGTGCCAGAACGCCCACCACACACCAGCTTACTGGTGGAGAGGAGACAGAGTGATGAAGCCAATCAGTGTATATATATATATGGGGATGATTAGGAGGCCATGATGGCCAGAGGCCACTGGGCAAATTTGGCCAGGATGCCGGGGTTACACCCCTACTCTTTCGAAAGACATCCTGGGATTTTTAATGACCACAGAGAGTCAGGACCTCGGTTTAACGTCTCATCCGAAGGACGGTTCTATAAGTAGTTCAATCATAACACCAACATAGTAAAAGTAGGTATAGGAATAAATTATTTTTGAAAAGGGAATGAGACAGATAGATAGATAGACAGACAGACAGACAGATAGGTCGACAGACAGACAGATAGATAGATGGATGGATGGATGGATGGATGGATGGATGGATGATACAATACCAACAGCAGAAATTATGAAGTCAAATATTCCTTCCCAGTCACATTTGAATTATCACTGTGTATTATAATGCAGGGCTTGCAGACAGACCTCTCCACCTCTGTGTCGGGATCCAGATGTATGTGACGTTAAAGGTGAGAGCATCTGTATTCAGCAGAAAGCTTTAGACTCCAGACTGTCATCAGGGAAGTTTGGGAGCTCATATCCCCTGGATGAAAACTGTGTGTGATGCAGCTTTACTGCAGATTCAACTCCTAATCTATCAAACAAAGATGGGGATTAACTGTTGAGACAGAGCAGGCTTGGCTACTGAGGTACATCTTCCATTCAAAGACTCAGAGTTTTCTTAAAAATAAAGTGTGTGAAGGAAATGAGGAGCAGTTGATAAAGACCAGTGTTGTTCCAAGTGGAGTTTCAGCATTGATGTTATTTTTTTGCCATGCGTAGGACGCTGAACTCAACAGAAAACACGTTGAAGTACACTGTGAACCTATTTATCAACACAAGCTTATTGAAATATAGGAATGTTTTTCCATGATTTCACCCTACTTCGCTTTTATTTATTTTTAAATGGAATAAACTACTCTCCTATTGTTTGAAATAAGGCATCTTTCGGGGATGATACTGTGACAAAAGACAAACAACTATTTATTCAGATGCTGATAATGAAAATGAATTATGCACTTATAACCACACTTTTTGCTCTTTGTAGATTAATTGCTATTTAATGGAAGGCTGTTTCCAACTCTAACTAAATAATAAATTAAAAAGGTAATAGTGAGATTAAGTTTGAAATAAGAAATAGTCACATTATGACAGTTACACTATTCCTCACAATTGTGAATTTATTTCTCACAAAGTCACAACTGAACGAACAGCCGTAAAGTCACAATCAGAAGAGATATAAATATAAAAAAGTAAAGCAACAATAAAGTTATTTTATTGTATTTTATTTTTTATTATTTAATTTTATTTATTTATTTATTTCATCATTTAATTGAATTGAATTGAATTGAATTGAATTGAATTGAATTGAATTGAATTGAACTGAACTGAAGTGCAGGAATGGCAGAATGAATCCATAGCTGTGTTGTTTTCTTTGTCATTCTGATTGGTAGACAGGAGGACAGAGTGTAAGAGAGAAGCCGGGAGCGCTAGAGAGGCTGCAGCAGCACTGGTAACTGTCCAGTGAGATCACTGATTTTGGAGAGGCGAGTTGGTTTGGAGTGCTGAAATCCTGTCCCTGCCCAGTCACACTGATTAAAGATTACACTGTCATAATGCTGCGACTGGAGACAAAAAAGATATTTTTTCTTTATTAAACTTTCATATTGGTTTATTCTGATGATGCATTATGAATGAGACAGAAGGTCAGAACAAGAACAAAAGCTCACTATTTTTCTCATTACCTCATAAACACATGCACATAGAAAAACAAAATGAGTGTTTGCCATGCAGGTTTACAGCGGTGGGAAGTTGCAAACTTGACCACCCAGTGGGTGTATTGGTTTAACACTGATTTGAAGTGTTTCTCCTGAATGGAAATAACCGCATAAGCGGGTCTCAGGTCAGCTAATGAGAAAAATGTATTCGTATAGTGTCCCTTCAGTAATATACCTTTTCTCTTTTGCTTTGAAGCTTGGGATCCTTTTAAGTGTTGGGAATTGTTTTAAATCAGCAAGTCTCCTCAGTTGTTCTTTCTTGTTTGCAACTAGTTAGCAATGAATTACACTTTGAATAGCACATTTCCCTCTGGACTTGACCAGTTATATAAATTACTACTATAATTACTACTTTAATTCTAACAGGTGCGTCATTTTTCATTCATTAAAACATTCATCAAAACAGGGACAGGCCACCTCAAAAAGGGGGATGATTTTGACAAAAGTTTAAGGTTGACAGTGACCATGACCACAATTATTGTGTTTTGAATTAGGGTTCAAATTAACAATTCCTTTTTTGGGCAACTGGACACTCAGTCCTTTCAGCTTATTGTAACGTTACCATCTCTCTCTGTGTGTGTGTGTGTGTGCATCTTAGAGTGTGTGAAGTCTGTCCAGGCTTGCCTGCGCTGGGCACCATCTCACAATCGCGTTGGGTCTGATCAGTACCTGTGTTAAAATATGCCCAGACTCCCTGCCAGGCCCCCCAGCTGAGACGCTCCAAGTGTCCCGCTGTAGAATGGGACCCAGCCGAAAAAGCAATTCGCACATCTCTTCATTTGATTTATTTATTTGATTAGCAGCGTTCTGAAGCGGGCGGCACGGGAGGGCCAGGTATTTCAGCCGGGACTGTCTGCTCCAGCAGGCCTGGCACGGGCAAGAGATTGGGGTCCTGCCATCGCAATCTTCAGCTGGCGCTAGCACCGGGGGGAGAGCCTTCACCCTCCCACTTTTAAATAGAGAGAGGAGTTTTTATCCTGCTGTATTACTTTCCTTATTCCCAAATGCTGCCCAGCTGGCCTGCAGAGCGGCTGTAGCCTATGTCATTACCGCACCGTCGTGACTTGTCACTTTCAGATGACTTGATATATTTAAATGTAACCGGTGATTGCTGAAAAGCAGAAAAGAAATGGATGTATCACCAGCTGAGGTGACATTAATCTAACCAGCACTTCAACAGAGCACTACGCTGAATTTAAGCAGAAACTGGGAGCAGTCTGTCTCTCTTGTGGTTTTTGGCTCATAATAGACTGAATATGAGATGTTCACAGTGAAATTATGAGCTGTTCTTTGTTGGAGGTCAGGGGTCATGCTAGGCCTTCAGAACTACAATTTGTAAAAGCAAGGTATTATGGACTGTTTCATTTTCCATTGCATTGCCTTAAATAGTGGAAGACTGCATACTGTGCTTCACACATGGCACACATGCATTTTAGAGTATTATACTTCTAGTCTTAATTAATTATGGAAAGTTAATAAAAGCATGACTGAGATAAAATATGAAATGTGATGTGTACAGTAAACAGACAAATTAAGGTGTATAATTTGAGATGAGAATTTTTGTAGTCTGTGTTAATTTCCAATCAAGTTATGAACTTAAAAAAGTGAGACATTATTTAATGATGTGTATTTGGAATGCTTAAAAAGCTAATAGTTTTCACAATAAAGCAGTGCATATAGCTCTCCGCAGAGAGATCAGCTAGCTCAAATCTCAGTCTGTGGCCCTTTCTGAATTCATTAAAAGTGATATATTATGCCCCTTTTCACAAGATGTAATATACATCTATGGTGTCCCCAGAATGTGACCATGAAATTTACCCCCCAGATCATTTATTATAGCTTGTTAAATTAGCACCTTTTTGGGTGTGAGCAAAAACGTGCCATTTTTGTGTGTCCCTTTAAATACAAATGAGCTGCTGAAGACGGCCGATCCTTTACACAAGCTAATATTATAATAAGCTCCCCTTCCTATGTCAGAAAGGGAGCGAAATCTGATCGGCTTGTTTTTTGACATGCTTGCAGAGAAAGGCTTACCAAAACAAAGTTACTGGGTTGTCAATTTCCACGTTTTCTGGGTTGTTAGATGCACCGGGGACCCGATTATAGCACTTAAACATGGAAAAAGTCAGATTTTCATGATATGGCCCCTTTAACTCATGTCCAACTCAAGTTATTTCGGTATAATCTGGTATAAGTTCTCAAACTCCTGAATCAGCACACGTCTTTAGTCCACATTTCTAGTTCTGGTTCCACACCACACAGCTAAATAAAGATGTTGTGCTTCATGTCTCTCGTCCTCTATGGTACCTGCGGTGGTGGTGGTAATGGTGACCACCCTTTATGGTGATTCCATAAAGATTTAATCAAGATTATTTCTTAACGATAGAACTGGAGCTATGGGAAGAACCGGGAACGTCTGTTTCGCCAGTCTATCGCCTGCAAGCCGATGGAGGAAACAGGGGCTACAGCTCTCAGCAAGAGAGTTAGCGTGTGATTGACACATGGCTGAAACCCATCCGTCAGATGAATGGTTCCTGCGCTTGTCCTGTGCCTCGTCTGAAGGGCTCTTGTCACCTTGCGGGTTGTCACTTAAAGACGAATTGTCAAAACAACAGAGATGCAGTTTGTATCCATGCACATAAACAGCCAGTGGGACGGCCTTAAATGTTTATCGTCCTGTAAAGCTATTGATTTTTTCGTTGTTGTTGTTGTTGTCATTTGCCGCGTTTGTGTGCACGTTCGGTTCAGTCTCTAGCTGCTTCCACGTGTGTTGTTCTGAGATGACGGTATTATTGTTTACTGTTTTTTTTCCCCCTTCTTCTTCTCCAAAGTAAAGGCCTCTCATGTCCCAGTTCTCATCATCTGTTTTCACTGGGCATGACTGAAGTGTTGGTCACACCATTTAGAAAGTGATGACTCTGACCTCTGCTTTGCATATGCTTGGTTAGAGTCTCTGATATACTTCAGTCTGTGTGGGATTTGGTCATTGACACTTCTGAAATTGCCTCCTGAGCTCCATCTCTCTCTCCCTCTCACTCTTTCATCCTTGTATCATTCGCTCCCTTTCTCAAAACCACTAAAACACACACACACATGCACACTTAGGAATGTACGGCATATTGCCAATTATTACGAACCCCATGCAGCCAAGACTTAGTTTATCTTACTGCTGTCTAGATAGTGAACACATTTGTAATTGTCAGCTCGCATTGTAATAATACTACTACGAATGAATATTAGTGCGCATGCCTTTCTCATAATGTCAGCCGGTGCTTTCCATAAGCACTTCATCTGGATGTGTGGGCATTGTTGTTTGTGCGTGCCTGGGGTTCGGCGCTGACGGAGGAAGTCGAGACTGAGAGGCTTTGATTAAAGCGTGAGTGTGCAAAGTGGCGGGATAAGGGCCGTTTTGGATCCCCGCTCAGGCGTGGGGCAGGAGGCTAATGATCAGATTACACTGATTGGCTGCATGAAATAAACATGGCGACGGCGGGGCGCTGTTCCCGAGACGTTGCTGGGTAACGCTGTGATAATTCCACCGTCTGTGTGAACTACCCCTCACCTGTTTGTCTCTAGAGCACCAGGCCAGGCTTTCATACTAAATAATGTTTCCGTCCAATAACCTTTTCTCTGCCTTCATTAGATATTCCCTTTCTGCTCTGAGTGACATGTGAAGTCCTCATGGCTTTAAAGTCATATTCATGGCTTTAAAGTAAATTGAGCCAATTTTTTGAGAATATAAAAGCGTGTATTTAAAAAAAAAAAAAAAAAAAACTGTTGTTCAAACTTTGTTGTCACTTAGAGTTTTGTGGTCTTACATTATCATGACAACGAAGTTGTACAAATGGTTGTAACTTTAGACAGAAACGGTTAGTAAGCATTATTTGCACGCTTATGAAGTCGCTTATGCTCAGCAAAGGCTGCATTTATTTGATTTAAAATACAGGGAAAAAAAACAGTAATATTGTGAAATATTATTACAATTTAAAATAGCACTTTTCTATTTTAATATGTTTTTTTTTTTTTTTTAGATGATAAAGATTTTATTTTACTATGCTGATTTGGTGCTTAGGAAACATTTCTTATTATTATCAATATGGGAAAAAGTTTTGCTGCGTCATATTTTTGTGGAAACCATGATACATTTTCTTTTACAGAAGTCTTTGTGAATAGAAAGTTCAAAAGTTATTTGAAATTGAAATCCTTTGTAATATACTGCAAATATACTGTAAATCATGTTTATGTCTTGTGGCAAAACTGAAACAGCGAGTATAATTTTAAATTAAATTTTTTTATTTTTTTTTGGTAATCAACATTGTGCTACATGTGCTGCTGATTGTACTGAACTCGAAATATTCCTTTAATACTTTTTGGTCTGAACCAGCAGACATCCTTAAGGGCATGAGTGTCTTTTTCACTCACTTTTCTTCCTCTCATTCTCATCCCAATTGCAATAAACTCATGTTTTTTTTTTGTTTTTTGTTTTTGTTTTTTCTCATTGAGATCACACCCCCCCATGCATGTGTGTGCAGGTATTTCGGAAAGCAAGGCAGTCACAAACGTACAAAGTTCCCAGTAATAATCCATTCGTTCTGTTCTGTGCTGATTCTGGGTCTAAGCCTGTACAATTATTCAAATCCCAGCTTTTAGCTGCAGCATACAGCTCCCCATGGGGCTCTGCCTCTCTAATCTTGCCTTTGGCCTTGCATTTCAAATGGAATTAATTCCCATAAGGAATGCATATGAAGAGAACCACTAGTGGCTAATCCTGCCGTTTAAGTTGCTGAAACTTACACCTGTCATGTTGTCGTAGGCGAGTGGTTTCGGGTACTGATAGCCGGGCTGAAATCCACAGGGCGGCTCCTTCTTCCTTTCTCTTGTTTATCGGTGTCCCTCGCCAAAGAAGAGTCCCTCCTTCGCTCCTTTCCCCCCTCTCTCCGTGACTTCTGAGACGAGAGATTGCAGGTGTTATTATGGAGGATATGAAGGCTTGGAAACCGAGCGGACGCCTGTCAGCTAATCTGACAGCGGGTGATCCGGAGACGGCGCTCAGGTACGGGGTGAACCGAAGGAAGTGGCGCACACCAAATTGAGAATGTGTTTTGTATTCCGGTTACAAACATATAAGTGTTCTGGTTTACTGAATCTCTAATAGCTTGTGTCATGTGGGACGTTTTTACCTGAGGGTGATGAAATGTATCTCTTCCTGTGTTATCTGGTAATGTGGATAGTTTGTGAGTCCTTAGATGGGAGTTGGAGAGTGTGTGTAGTTATGTTAGGGGAGAGGGAGAGCGTTTTGGTTGCAGCTGGTGTGTGTGTGTATGCGAGATCTCTCGTTCCTCTCCTAGCTGTAGGCGCATAAAGTGAGGATCGGTTCAGGATACAAGCCCATCTGCACACAAGCCCCAGGTAACACGAGCAGCAGCCCAGTTCATCAAACGTATACACACACACACAAACGGGACCACTACGACTCCCACATGTGCCTCATTACGAACTCTGTCTTTTTCCACTTTTAAAACTCTCAGCAGTCTGTTCTTCTGCAGTCAGTCTGGGTGAGAGAATGTGTGCTGGAGTGTAATGATGCCTGTTGCCGTTTGAGTGCTCGGCCTTGCGGCTCTGGGCGTGCGTGTGTTTGTGTGTGTGTGTGTGTGTGTGTGTGTCGGGGGGAGGGGGGTAATTGAGTGGATGAAGAGGACTGGCTGGCTGGAGCTTTGCTTCGTCCTCTCTAGATTTGGAGTTACCCTTAGCATTAGCTTTAGTGCTTGTGATTGCTGGGCCAAATGCCAGGCTGCATGAGAGAGTGTGTCTGGTGTCTCTCCCCTCGGTGTAGGCACCATCTGCCTGCATGTCCTCCAGGACGTTGCCCGTCCCCGCCGGCCATCTCAGGCCAGGCTTTTTGGGTGATGGACTGCAGGCCTCCTGGCAGGGGGCTAAGAGGCCCAAGGCTGTAGGACCCAGGTCCCTTACTGCCCTAAGATCCCCCCTCCTTATCATTGCAACCCTCTGACGGTCAAACTACCATGAGAGCAACCAGTCTGGCTCCAACTACATTTCTCTCTCTTGTTCTCATTTCTCTCTGTCGTTCTGAACAGCCTGGTTGTCATACACTCATACTCTTCTCTTATGATTCCGTAATAATTAGCGATGCAAATTGTATTATTATTATTCATAAATAGCATTATTATATTTTGTATTATTATTATATTTATTATATTTTCATTATTTAAACCATAAAAATTATTTGGTTAGATGACAGAATTTATTTATTTATTCATTGTAAAAAACTATCTACACTTACACATTATTAATATACATACCATATTATTATTATTATCTTTAGACATGACAGTCTCGAGAGATAGGAGAGCGAGGGGAATGGAATTGGGATATGATATTGTTTTTATTTATTATTATATTTTTAATTTGTGTGTGAGTGTGTTTAAAAACTAGGGCTGTCGAATGATTAATCGTGATTAATCACATCCAAAATAAAAGTTTTTTTACCTAATATATGTGGGTGCACTGTGTATAATTATTTTGTATATATATAAATACACACACATGCATGTATATTTAAGAAAAAAATATAATTTATATATAAAATATTTATATTTTTATATAACATAAATTATATATAAATCTATATACAGTATATACATGAAAATATTTCTTAAATATATACAAGCATGTGTGTGTATTTATATATATAAAATAATTATACACAATGTACCCACATATATTATGTAAAAAAAACTTTTATTTTGGATGTGATTAATCACGATTAATCATTTGACAGCCCTATTAAAAACACATACAAAATCTTCGGTTTTCAGATGGCATTTATTTATTTATTTTTTAGACAAAATGATCTGCACTTACACATTAATAATGTGCATACCATATTGTTGTTGTTATTATGACTAGGAATCAAATAACAAAGTCTTCATCAGATTGTCTTTAATTGACACGAGAGAGTGCAGAGAGACTGTTTCTAGCATGCATGTGACCACTGTGCCATACCTCCAATTCATTGTAGGTTTTATGTTTTAAAAATGACCATTTTGTTTACATATCACTGTACCATTACCTTAACCACAGCGTGAGGATCGTTTAACTGACCAATTTAAACACTAAAAGAACTTTACGGTAGATGTCAAGCATGCCACAGAAAGCTTTCCAACACTAAACGGCTGATTTCTGTTTTCTTTTCTTGTAGTATTCCATTTTTGAGATGGTGGCTTATATATGTTGTCAGCTAAGCAAAGCAGAGTGCAGTTTGTGGCCATTTTGTGGGATGTATTTTAATGGATGGTTAACCATTACATCCCTATCGTAATCGGCATTGCTTCTGGTATCCGCCAGCAGTCTCATAAACACGCAGACTTCTAGACGCATTCACTGACTCAACAATACAATAACTTTATCCGTCAGTCTTCTGTCTAACCACTAACAAGCTGGCCAAGTTTAATTGGTATGCTTTATTTCCCCCCAGTCTTCAAGAGCTTAGAGAGAAACTCTGCATTGTCAGAGGTCAAATGCACTTTTTCTCACTGTTAGTTATACGCGTAGAAGAACAAGTTGTTTTTTACAATTAATAGGTAGAATTTAAATAAAAAAATAATAATAAATAAATAAGGAACACATATTTAATCCAAAATTGTAGCCTTTTACTCACCATTTAATTTGCATAAAATTTACATCTAGCTTCTTATACAAAAAGACTTGTAGAATGAATCATAATTATTGATGGTGAGTTTAAACCGCAATCCGTATGTCAGAGATTTAGCCTATAGGCTTAGTGCATGTTCTCCATCACATTGAGCTCTGGTGCTTATATGGGTTATGGGAGTTTGAGTCTGGTTGTGTCTTTTTATGATTCTTTTTATGATGCTTGTTTCAGTTGTTAATTTGAATGAAAGTGCCAACACTTCACTACTGAAATGTACAGAAGCTAATTCTATTTGTGTGTGTGTGTTTCAGTGTGACTGGCCTGGATTTGAGAAAGTATGGAAATGCTGAACAGCATTGTGTTTGAGGGCAACAAAACACAAATAAAAGTTACTTTTTCCCCCAGCAGCGAAAATATATACTTTTCTACTACTATGGGGGATTTGTGGATTTTTTTTTTTTTTTAGAGGAGCAGACTTCAGAAGCAATCTGTAATTTTCACACACCAAATATATATATAGCACTGTCTATAGATCTAGAGAATGAAGATTGTTTCCCTTTCTCTCATGGTGTTTTACTCATTATTGACCTGTGTTTTCATACTTGGCCTTTTCTGCTGAAATAAGAACAAAAACAGATAATTTTCTCCCAAGACTCTGAGACCCTATCTTACAAAAGTTATACCACACAGTGATATATAGATTAGCAGTTTTGTAGTGATTTATGGTTCAAGTGTTTATCAGGCCTCAGCAATTAAAAGTCCCATTCAGTTTTGTAATGAGATCTGTATATACTTTCCACGACGGTACAAAATAAAGTCTGAAAGTTTCTCTCTCTCTCTCTCTCTCTCTCTCTCTCTCTCTCTCTCTCTCTCTCTCTCTCTCTCTCTTGCTCAAGATCGAGCTCACTCTTTTTAAATGGCCAGTTCAGGAATTAATTTAAGTTTATTATTATTTTTTTAAGTTATAAATTATAAATAAATATTTATAAATTCAATACATAAATATATACTTTTGATGATATATATATATATATATATATATTTATTTATTTATATATATATATATATATATATATATATATATATATATATATATATATATATATGAAGATGATGAATATAAATTAATAAAATTTGAATATAAAATAAAGCATATTTTGTAATATTTTGTTTATTATCTAGCAGCATCTCATAATTTGATGTTCACCCATTCCAAAATATAATATTAATTGAAAATGTTTTTAATTTTATTTGAAATATATATATATATATATATATATATATATATATATATATATATATATATATATATATATATATATATATATATATATATATATATATATATATATATATATCAAATTCATATAATATTAAAAACATTGTTAAATTTTGTAACATGTAAAATATTTTATATTCATATTAAATAAATTTCTATTCATTCATTCATTCATTCATTCATTCATTCATTCATTCATTCATTCATTCATTCATTCATTCATTCGTTCGTTCGTTCGTTCGTTCATTCATTCATTCATTCATTCATTCATTCATTCATTCATTCATTCATTCATTCATTCATTCATTCATTCATTCATTCATTCATTCATTCAGTATTGCTTCATTAGATTGTGCCAAAGTTGTGACGTTTTAGGATTTGGTTAATAGTGAGGTTTTGATGTCACTGGCAAAACCACAATTATAAGGTGGATAAAGTTATTTGATGTTCAAATCCGTTGTTCATGCTAGATTAGCTTTATCAGTAATATCTAATAGTTGTCACAAAAGGAAATTTGTGTCTCCAAAGTGTATTATTTTTGTGGAAAGTGCATTTAAAAAAAAAAAAAAAGCTTTGACCGCTTTGCATGAACATGCTGTTTCGATTGCACATCTCCAGTGTACATGTGGTATAATTATTCATAAATAATCCCTTACAGTAATGAGTGAGTAGATAGTACTTGATAGTAGTTCAAATAATTGTCTTCTTCAAGAGAAAGCTCGTTGAGCAGCTAAGAGGAGTCCTTGGCTCGGCCAGACGTCTTAATTTAGACTCGCCGCGCCTGTGCGCAGAAATCCCTGTGTCACATTGTGCACAAATATTTATCTAGAGCTTTTTAAGTAGAACTTTCTGGAAGATGCAGAGGGAGGAGTGGAGGAGAAGACAGCCTGCTGGGCCCTGACCCGGCCTGAGCTTTCCAAGCCGATGGCTGAGACTGGCAGGCACACTGACGCACTTCTCGCACAGGCAAGCAAAGGAGAAAAATGGCCTTGTCTGCTCTAAATCTTTTAAGCATAGCAGTTGAGCAGTAGGTGCTGGATTGGTGCAGTCTGGGATAGCCGGGCGGTTAGGAAGGCTGGTGGGGTGAGAGGTTGGGGCTGGCAGTCTGGTGGAGTCCATCTCTCCGCCAGCGCGCCGGACACACAGGGCCAGACAGACGCAATGGGAGGAATCAGACAGCCGGCTGCGTGTCGCACGACAGATTGAGACGTCAGCTCGCAGCTCACGGTCCAAAAGCAGTCCTCGGTCTTAATGCAATGCACATAAATATTTCTGAGTACACGCGCTGGATGCTGGCCATGACAGCGCGGCTGCTAGTTTGGCTTCTCTTGATGCAGTGGCTAAACTTTTGCCAGAGCGTTACCCCTGCAGATGAGACGTGGCTTCTGGCCTGACGTTTATTAGAGCCATGCAGAGGAACTTCTGACTCAATCTAGTGATGAATGTTGAGTATTCATCATATAGGTCTTTGTTTACTTTATTGATCAAATAGTTCAGCAAAAGGAATCTCTGAGAGTTAAGCCTGCCATCAGTCCCACATTTTTTAAAAGAATTGTGTCTTTATATTTAATAGGTAGATTTTAATACACTACTGTTCAAATGTCAGTGAGATGTTTTTTGTTTGTTTTTTTATTCAGTGAGGATGTATTCAATTGGTTCAATTAAATCAAAGTAAATTGACATACACTTCTAATGATACAAATTGTTTTCCATTTTAAATAAATGCTGTTCTTTCCAACTTTCTATTCATCAAAGAATCCTGAAAAAATAATACGATTTCCACAACTGTTTTCAACATTAACAATAGTTATATAACATTTTCTTGAGCACTAAGCCAGCATATTAGAATGATTTCTGAAGGATCATGTCACTAAAATTTCAGGAATTATTTACATAGAAAACCATTATTTTAATTTGTAATAATGTTTCACTATATATATATATATATATATATATATATATATACACTCACCGGCCACTTTATTAGGTACACCTGTCCAACTGCTCGTTAACACTTAATTTCTAAGCAGCCAATCACATGGCGGCAACTCAGTGCATTTAGGCATGTAGACATGGTCAAGACAATCTCCTGCAGTTCAAACCGAGCATCAGTATGGGGAAGAAAGTTGATTTGAGTGACTTTGAACGTGGCATGATTGTTGGTGCCAGAAGGGCTGGTCTGAGTATTTCAGAAACTGCTAATCTACTGGGATTTTCACGCACAACCATCTCTAGGGTTTACACAGAATGGTCCGAAAAAGAAAAAACATCCAGTGAGCGGCAGTTCTGTGGGCGGAAATGCCTTGTTGATGCCAGAGGTCAGAGGAGAATGGCCAGACTGGTTCGAGCTGATAGAAGGGCAACAGTGACTGAAATAACCACTCGTTACAACCGAGGTATGCAGCAAAGCATTTGTGAAGCCACAACACGCACAACCTTGAGGCGGATGGGCTACAACAGCAGAAGACTCCACCGGGTACCAGTCATCTCCACTACAAATAGGAAAAAGAGGCTACAATTTGCAAGAGCTCACCAAAATTGAACAGTTTGAAGACTGGAAAAATGTTGCCTAGTCTGATGAGTCTCGATTTCTGTTGAGACATTCAGATGTTAGAGTCAGAATTTGGCGGAAAACAGAATGAGAACATGGAACCATCATGCCTTGTTACCACTGTGCAGGCTGGTGGTGGTGGTGTAATGGTGTGGGGGATGTTTTCCTGGCACACTTCAGGCCCCTTAGTGCCAATTGGGCATCGTTTAAATGCCACGGCCTACCTGAGCATTGTTTCTGACCATGTCCATCCCTTTATGGCCACCATGTACCCATCCTCTGATGGCTACTTCCACCATGTCACAAAGCTCTAATCATTTCAAATTGGTTTCTTGAACATGACAATGAGTTCACTGTACTAAAATGGCCTCCACAGTCACCAGATCTCAACCCAATAGAGCATCTTTGGGATGTGGTGGAACGGGAGATTCGCATCATGGATGTGCAGCCGACAAATCTGCGGCAACTGTGTGATGCCATCATGTCAATATGGACCAAACTCCCTGAGGAATGCTTCCAGCACCTTGTTGAATCTATGCCACGAAGAATTGAGGCAGTTCTGAAGGCAAAAGGGGGTCCAACCCGTTACTAGCATGGGGTACCTAATAAAGTGGCCGGTGAGTGTATATATATATATATATATATATATATATATATATATATATATATATATATATATATATATATATATATATATATATATATATATATATATATATATATATATAATTTATTTTTATTTTTTTTACTGTATTTTTAATCAAATAAATTGTTCATTTTTATTACAATAAAGTGGGATAAGGGTTGGATTGTTACTTCTTATGGCATCATAATCAGGGGCGTAGCAGCCATTATAAAAGTGGGGGGGACAAAATGGTGTGGTGATGTGACCCAAAGGTCAGTCCTTCCAGAAAAATGCGGAGTTTTTTTGTGATTGTTGCGGGCAAAAATCCTTGATTATGCGGCGATGGAATATGCAGGATATTTGCAATTTTATGTGATGAAATTGCGGGAACTTGCAAAAACTGTGGTTTGATGAAAAAGAGAGAAAAAGTGATTCCCCAACACCCTGTTCTCACTAGGCTACTACTAATGTAAAGAGCTATTTCTTATTACTTCCTATGATAAGCAAACATACTACGTCACAGAAAGTGCTGGAATATTTAATCTTGTTATATTTCAGACCTTAATAAACGCATGGCTCAAACTTACAAAACATTGATGAGTCAAACAAGTTCTGTAGCTTTACAAAAGGAATATGCTACAACTTCTGTAAAAATTAATAAATAAAATATGAAAAAAATGTTTCCTGTTTTACAGCTTTTTTTCATTTTTTTTTCAATGATGTTCATGTCGAGTAATTATGTCACTTCATAACGTTCCCATGGCAACCGGGGGAAACGGCTGCTCTCGTGTGAAGCAAACGCAACATTTTTCAACTTTCTGCTAAGATATATGTGACTTTTTTTTGCAACAAAAATGCGGGGATTATAAAATCTTACAAGCCCCGCATATTTTGCGTGGAAATCGGCAATTTATATGGCAAAAGTGCGGCGTATTTGAAAATTTACAAAAGCTATTTAAGTGGACAATATCTTTTATAGAACTATATTTAAAAACATATCTCTCCCGGTGAAGGTCTCCCTCTCTTCCCGATAAAACGTTGTCAAAATAAATCCGGTTTGCATGGACAAGCGGAAACGATTCTGTATTATGAATTTTTAAGGCCAGGTTTGTTGAGGTCAATGTGTAGAGAAAGACTACACGCCTGCTCACATATAGGCTATATATTCAAATGCGCACACCTATAGACACGTAATAAGCATGTGCACACGCCGTCTGCGTTTTCACAGATTCGCGTTTTTGAAGTTTGCGTGGAGATGATAACTTGTTTTTTTTAAAAATTATTATTCAGCACTTGCGTTCTCGAGCCACTAAACACTGTTGTCGTGTGAATGAAAAGTCGAAACGCATTAAGGGTTTTCTGTTAGAACGGTGTCTAAGTTAATACCCACTAAACACTGGATGTCGGATAGATCATGTCTATATTGGGTCCGTCGGTCCATGCTTATCATATTACTTCCTATGATAAGCAAACATACTACATCACAGAAAGTGCTGGAATATTTAATCTTGTTTTATTTCAGACCTTAATAAACGCATGGCTCAAACTTACAAAACATTGATGAGTCAAACAAGTTCTGTAGCTTTACAAAAGAAATATGCTACAACTTCTGTAAAAATTAATAAATAAAATATGAAAAAAATGTTTCCTGTTTTACAGCTTTTTTTCATTTTTTTTTTTCAATGATGTTCATGTCGAGTAATTATGTCACTTCATAACGTTCCCATGGCAACCGGGGGAAACGGCTGCTCTCGTGTGAAGCAAACGCAACATTTTTCAACTTTCTGCTAAGATATATGTGACTTTGCGTGGAAATCGGCAATTTATATGGCAAAAGTGCGGCGTATTTGAAAAAATGCCCCCGCATAAATATGCGGACTTTGGCTGATTATTGAATCATGCGATCGCATAATCGCGTTTTTCTGGAGGGACTGAAAGGTGATGTTCATAATAATAAATTCTAGATGGAATAGCAATTGGCATTTTACAGCACCCTAGTGCCAATTTTGGGAACATGCCATGATAGTTTACAGCAACCTATTTTTGTGAAATCATACTCGAAATAAAAAAAATATTGCAGGACTTGGGACTTTCAGACAACTGTGGACATATATACTTTATTTTTATGAAATAAAGATATTTTATGATATTTACAATATTTCAGTTAAACTACACTTGAGCAATAACTTTTATCTTACTTCTTAACAGTTGTTCAATGAGTACAGAACAGATTACATCTAGCCTACAGTAATTTTATACTTGTAACAGACATTTTATAAAAATATATCAATAAAACCTAAATCAATGTATTCGGTATTGGACATCAATTAACATTGACATGTTGAATTTACATTGAATTTTGGTCACCCGACGTCGCAACCAAAATTTAACCAAATATCAACGTCTTATGACGTTGTGTGCCTGCTGGGAATAATCTGTTAGGTCTCATTTAACAGACGCTTTTATCCAAAGCAACAAGTAGGAGAGCATTTAACACACACTCGGCACAATCCGGCGCGACGTGACGAGGTCCATACGGGTTCTGTTGTCTTACAGCGTTACAGTAGGTTAAATCATAACAAGGAAACTTTACGTGTGATTCATGTCATCGCGACATACTGTAACAGTGTGTGTTTGAAAAAAATGATGTAGTCCTCTGCTTTTTTTCTGGGGTGCATTAGACGGCCAAACAGCAAAGCGACTAAACAAACACGAAAATTCGCAAGAGCAACAAAAGATTTGAAGCTCATGGCAGACGCGCCCAATAGATGCTTCGCGCTGTGATTGGCTGAATGTTAGCTCACTCAAGTCTAAGTAACAAATCAGAGAACACGGGCGGAAATATTGGCGCTGAGTAAAAAAAAATGCGGGGGACAGAATCACCTGTTTCTAAAAGTGGGGGGGACGTGTCCCCCCGTCCCCCCCGGTTGCTACGCCCCTGATCATAATACTAAGGAGTGCTCCATTTCTTTGTAATGGGGACAATTATTTTGAAGCAGGGTTTTATGGCAAAATATGGACACATAAATCAAAATTATTTGGAAAATCAAAGTTAGTTTTAAAGACTGACCAGTCTTTATGATTGTTGTGATGATAATATGATGTTTGCATTGCTGTGAGTGTATACTGCACAATGTATAGCTTTTCTCCCTCATCATTACACACATCATCAGGTCACTCCGTGTTTTAACTGTGGCCCTTAATTTACAAAATTTGAGTATCTATTAAGAGTGGTCAGAGGAAAAAGATATGACTTTTGCCTTTTTTTTTCTGTGTAATATGAAAAGAGTGCTCCACCATTGCTTCTTTCTCCACACACTCATTCACCTGTGAAAGTCTCTTTGTTGTTGAATGCTGAAAGTGTACTGAGAGTCCCCCAGGAAGTTTCTTCAGACAGGCTGACCTCTGCTCCCTGACCTCTCAGAAGGCTCTATGACCTGATCCAACGCAGAGTGGCGGCCCAGCTGTGGGAACCGTCACATGTTGGCTGCTTTGACTGTAAGATTGAGACCTCTGGACTTCTCCATCCCCCTCATCCTGTCATCCTGCTCCCCTCCTCCCTTTACTGTTGAAGAACAAAGTCAGCTCCTGTCCTGTGTCAGGGCTGAGCTCCCAATGTCCATAGTGTGTGTGTGTGTGTGTGTGTGTGTGTGTGTGTGTGTGTGTGTGTGTGTGTGTGTGTGTGTGTGTGTGTTCCATCCTTGTAGATTCAGATGCAGGAATAGCTTAGGAGGAGACTCTTGGCAACATTAATAACTTAAATACATTCACTACCATGCAAAAGTTTGGTGTCAGTTAGATTTTTCTTAACATATTTAATACTTTTATTCAGCAAGGACACATTAACTTGATCAAAAGTGACATTTAGTAAAGACATTTACAGTACAAAGCTACAAACGATTTCTATTTCAAATAAATGGCGTTCTTTTGAACTTTACATTCATCAAAGATTAATGAAAAAATTGAATCTGGGTTTCCACAAACAATATTATGCAACTGTTTTGAACATTGATAATAATAAGAAATGTTTCTTAATTCTTAATCATCAAATCAGCATATTAGAATGATTTCTGAAGGATCATGTGACACTGAAGACTGGAGTAATGACTACTGAAAATTCGGCTTAGCCATCAGGAATAAATTGCATTTCAAAATATACATTAACATAGAAAAATATTATTTTAAGTTGTAATAATGTTTCATAATATTACTGTATTTTTTTATCAAATAAATGCAGCCTTACCAACCCTAAACTTTTGAATGCTAATGTAGCTTGTCTCTCTCATCGTGATGAGTATGTTATTATATTTCCACTCTTGAACATTAAGTCAACATTATTTATGTGATATAAAGGAAATGCCAAAAGGAGAATAATGTTTCAGCTTAAATTGTACATCTAATTAAAGGCTATTCTGGAACCTTTTATGTTTCCCATGCAATCTAAAGACCCAAAGCAAAGAAAACATGTTTTTACTGGGTTCTCGTCTTACTTTCATGTCTGCGAGGCTGCAGAATGTCCGTTTACATGTACATTGAATGGACAGCTGCCAAATACACAGGGCAAAAGTCTATGCTACAGTGAAGAAAGGCCTTGTCACAATCCGTGAGCCTGAAACATCTCAGAGGGTCGCACTCCGAGTGCTGAAATCATCTAATCGGCCCCCTCCTCGCGTGTCCTGGGAGAGGAAAGGAATGCGTAGCGTTACCTAGCTCTCACATCCCCTCTCTAAACACACTTCCATGTTCATACTATTATCCATTCTTCACGTCCAATTGCTCTGTTATGGTAATCGTCAGAAGCTCACCATGGCGTAATTACTTACAGCTGACTTAAGAAAGGAATATTCCACACCCCCACGGTCTGACTGCTGGCTTTTTCTGCACTATTAACCCATTCCTGTTTATTAATGCCTTCCTGCTAATGCAAAGGGGCCACTTCATGAGATCCATCATCACGCCAGGCCTATTAGCAAAGTGGCCCCACACTCGGGCAATATTTCTCAGTCCCTGTAGCGTTCTCCCTCTCTGGTCCTCTTGCACGGCCGTTTAATTACCTCAGTAAACGGGCTGCGGTCCTATTAGCCTCTTGTTGCTTTGAGTTGCTGTGTGCCTGGTCATGTGAATATCAACAGGGCTCTGTTTTCATGTTTGAGCGGGTTTGGAAGTTTTCCGCAGCTAGTGATCACAGCCGAATGTAATGCACGATCATGAGACAATATAGGTATGTAATGAATCTTAAGCAGTTTTACGAATGATCAGAGAGGCGCTTGTTTACCTCGGGATTGTTCCCAGTCGAATAATGCGTGTAAACGCAGATGTTACGGAATGAAGTGAAGTCAATTCTGGGGCCTTTGCTGGAATACCTGTCATTTTTTTCTGTGAAATCTCCCTTCCTCAACTTTCCCCCCCTCAATCATAACCTGAATAATTTGGTATTCACACCAATTTGCCATTTAGAGTTGTGCTAATAAGCTCAGGATTTATTGCATTAAGCATTGTGGGTTTGGCTGCGAATGGCAGAGCTGAGTTCCAGAGCCTCTCCTTTGATTCCAGTCATACACATCACCCTGCAATTACTGGACCTGATCTGGAAACTGTCAAGCATGACTGCTGCGTTATTGGAATCATTGCAATTACACACAGGTAATTGACCCACTATCAGCCAAGATGTTAAACTCTACCTCACTGGTGTAAGTCCCTGATGAGCTCACTTCCGTTCTCTCTCTCTCTCTCTCTCTCTCTCTCTCTCTCTCTCTCTCTCTCTCTCTCTCTCTCTCTCTCTCTCTCTCTCGCTCGCTCGCTCACTCTTCTTCATTGGAAGGGCAGGGCTTCAACACTGTCTTAGTGTTGAGAATACTGTAAATGTACTGTTGTGACACAAATTACACTATATTGCTTATCAGGAACTGTTTTATCACTAGAATAAATGACAAAAAAAGTAAAACAGTTATTATGGTCTTATTAATAGAAAATGTATTATAATTAATGAAGATATGTTAATATGCAATGGGTTCTGAAAGTCTGAGATTGAATTGCAAATCAGGGATTCAAAATCTAACTTGAAAATAACAGTTTTAGGATTTCGAATGTGACAACTTTTAAAAAAATTAAACAAATAACTATTTAAGATTCTGCAGTAAGCCACTAATCAATTAAGCAAATTTGTGACACTGATCATGTGAACTTCGTTCAGCTGTAGAACTCCCAATTTTTTGGTATTTTTGATATAATTTGTATTGAATATTTAGAATTTCATTAGAAAAATGTAAAAATTAAAAATCAATCAATCAATCAATCAATTGGAAATGGCCTTAGAAATGGCTCACTATTTTTTTTTTTGCATTTTATAATTTAATGAGATTACATTTTTAAAAAGTAAATTAATAGTTTATAAATAAAAAGTAAATAATAGTTAAATACAACAAATAAACTTTAATGATAAACAGTGATATATATATGTATATATATTACTAATTATTATTGTATGTTATGAAGGTTGCATAATTATAGGTTTACAACTACAACAGTATCATGTTTTTAGGTTAAAAAAATAAGTCAAGGCATTTTTGCTAATGCATTCCTCTCATGTTAACATCAGCAATCCTGTAAAAGCACAGACTTTTAGCCCATATAAAATGTCAGCTGATTTGTGTTGAAACGCGAAACTTTTAAATGGTGTTCCCAGCTTTTAGCAAGGATGCTGACCATTATCTCCTCTGAGCGCGGTCCCAGCCATCCTTCATTACTGTCACACAGTAGCCTCTGCATCCATTGTACATTTCTCTCTCTCCAGGCCAGTCATCACCTCTGAGAAAGAGAGCGAGTGAATCCGTACAACCAATCAACTGCAGCTAACTCACATCTGAATTAAGCTGTGTAAAACAGGCCCCAAGGCTGGTTGCTAAGCAGTGAGATGGGCTTGCCGATTTCCACTGGGAACCAGAGGACAGTGAGAAGGGTTTTTTTGTTGTCTTACTCGTGGATGGAAAGAGCAGAGGACATTGCGAGCAGCCCCTCTAATAATAAGACCTCTCGTCCCCAGCCAAATATCGCCTCATCTCTGAGAAACAGGCGTGAATGCTGAGTTTGATAATTAATACGTGCCCAGATGCAGGGAGGGTTTTGATGCCGATAACCTCTCCTCACCTCATATGAAAAGTACTGTTTGTTGCGCCACAACACAGCGTCTGTGTTTACGGCTCTGTTTTGTGCTGTGCACGGGGCGCAGACCGTGATTATTTTCCCTCTGTGTTGTTTGGGCCGCGTTTATTATATTCAAGCGAGTGTGTCGCAGCAGTTTGTTTCTTCCTGCTTGTTGTTGCGGCCAAGGGGCCAAATTAAGGCTATTGTGTGATCCGTCTCCATGGCGATGTGTTGGTAAACTTGGGGTCTGTGAGTGCGAAGGCTGCGTTTGTTGCAGGAGAGCACTTGAGCCTGTCTGGACTTGGTCGATTTTTCCTCAGTATTGCTGCGTGGCGTGCTGTTTAAGGGGGCCAAATTGACCGAAGTAGTGACGCCACAAAGCGACCACTGTTGGTTCATCTATAAACACTTAACGGAAAAGAAGACGTGTAGCCTGTTCAAGAGTGGCTGGAAGTTTTGATATGCAAACTACATATTTTTTTACCCTTGTCCGATCTTTGTTTCCATGCTAGGAGGAATAGAAGGACTGTTTACATTTGAAAACTAATTTTGAGTGCAAGTGCACTATACTGTTCCAAAATTTGTGGTTAAGATTTTTTTTTTAAGTCTCTTATGCTCTTCATTTATTTGATCCAAATATTACAATTTAAAGTAACTGTTTTCGTTTTATTCATGTTTAAAATTTAATTTATTCCTGTGGCGGTAAAGCTGAATATTCAGCATCATTACTCCAATCTTTAGTCTCACATAATCCTGCAGAAATCATTCTAATAAAGAAAAAAATCTAAGTATTATTAATGTTGAAAAAAGTTGTGATGTTTAATATTTTTGTGGAAACTGTGATACATTATTTAGAATAATTCTTAAAAAAATATTTTGATGAATAGAAAAGAACAAGCATTGATTTTAAATATTTTGAATGTCTTTACAGACACGTTTAATCAATTTAATGCATCTTAGCTGCATAAATGTAAATTTATATATATATATATAAAAAAAAAAAATTACTGACCCCAAATGTTTTCTTTCTCTTTTTTTTTGAATTAGCAAATAATTTTTTCCTGTACATGTAAAAAGGAAACTGCAATTCATTTCAATAAAAAATCCTATTTGTGCACATTATTTTTGTTGTTTTCATATAAACATAACACAAACATCAGTGTCCACACACAGGTGGAACAGGTAATAAACTAAGATTCAAATCCTCTTGTTTAGGTTGCTAATTACAAGACTTTAATGTGCCCTGTTATATAAGTGTTACTATGAAAACCCATGATAAGCACAGACTTGAAAATTAAAGAAAATCATCCTTTGTTTACCTACGAATTTGAGAAAGAGAGAGAAAGGGAAACGCTTAGGGGGAAAAAAAGGAATACGATGAGACCAAAAGTGAAATGACAGCATTGTGGAAACCATCATATTAACACAATTAGCTCCTGCCAGAGTCTGAAACTTGAGCGATTTTTCTTATTTAACTCATTAGAGGGGCCACAGCACCACTCTCACTCATGTCAATTCTGCATAATTACTTTTAAACAAAATCAAAGTAGCCACTATCTGGCATTGTTCAACGTGGCTCATCGCTAAATTTAATTATGCGTTCATTTTAATAAATCCTATTTCGGATGAGGAGTCGTTAATAAGTTTCATTAACACACCTACGTCTTAATCATTGGACCTGCTGCATGGCGACAGGTCATTTAAAAGCAGTTCCACCTCAAATGTGAGCACCCGGAGGGCTGTTTTTGAAGGATGACGGGGCATTTCTATGGAGATGGTGACTGGATTGTCCGGATGATTGTCCCTTATGTTAACATGTTTGCTATGAACTGACATGACCGTTCTTTGAATGGCCATGTTTCTGGGAGTATAATCGCTGCAATCTTTCAAAGGTGAAGTGTGTATTTTCTCCTCCACTAGCAGCACCAAATGCCATTGCAGAAACGGTTTAAAACTAATTTTAAACACTTTTCCCACAAAATCACGCCATTGGTTAAGCCAGTTTTGATCTGGTCTCTCACACAAACAGACTGCATGCAGTTCCATTTGCTCCCACTAGTGGTGCAGAAACTTCACACTTCACCTTTAATAGCTCAGTTCCTCCCCCTCCCCCTCTCTTTATTGGAAGTTCTTTCAAGAGTCTCCAAGAAACACTCATGCAGTGTCCAGACGTTGTATTGTTTAGCATTTGGTCCTTTTTAAGCTCTTCACATTGTCAAAAGCATTGCTTTCCCACCATTTTGCAGCTTTTTAGCACTGGACTCTGTGTTTAATGAGGCTGCTGGGCTCCAGAGGATCCCAGACTTACTGAAACAATGCCCACAAGGATGGCTTTGTGCCCACGGTTTGGGGCCCCTAGAGACACCTGTCTAGCCAATCAGATGTATTTGTTCACACAACTTCTCTGTGTAACCTTCAAATAAGTGTTTATAGTGTCTATCATGATTTCTACAAGGATACTTACTGCGGATAAAGTTATTTTATTATACTAAGTGGCCAAATTGTGAAAATGTTGTATTTTTAGCATGTATCGAAAAACTCACCTTTTTTAATATAGTGCTTTATACAGTACAGATTGTTTCAAAGCAGCTTCACAGTAATAAACAGAAAATTTATTACTAATAATGATCAAACTTCAAATTCTGTTGTAAAGCTGCTCTACAGAAGACAATGGTCATTATTCAGCTGAAGTGTTGATTCAGTTCTGTTCAATAACTGTGAAGTTCATCAATTATGAAATGAGTTCAATTCAGCTCTAAGCGGCTTTACAGAAGACAATGCCGTTATTCAGCTCGAGGCAGTTCAGTGTTGATTCATTTCAGTTTAAAAGTGTTGATGTGGCAAAATTGGTCGATTCAGCTATAAAGCAGTTCTGCAGAAAACAGTGGTGTCATCATCCAGCTCAAACCAGTTGAAACTTTGTTCTCATACGATAGTCAGTGCAGTCAAATCAATAATATTACTGAAGTGACATTGGCAAGGACCCCAAACTACATCAATGGAGAAAAAAAAAGTAATTGGGTGAAATAAGGGCTGTGTCTGAAATGGCATACTGTCTTGAGTAGGTACTTATTTTGAATAAATAATTCCTAAAAAAGTATGTTCTTTTGTATGAATGTGTGTAATATGAATGTAATCTGGATGTATTCGCCATGTTGTCAATATCATGTGACCTACTAGCGTCAGCTATGTTGCTTCACTGCCATTCACAAATCCTCTCCTGTGGCCTCATGGGATAGTAAAGTGTCTATTGTATGCACACTTCAGAATCTTGCCGGAAGAAGTAGGTTATCCGAGTACTTTTTGCTTACTCTTTTATGAGTACTGTGAATTCGGACATACAGTATTACCTTTGTCACATTTTGTTTTTCGCCAACTATATAGTAGAGAAGAATGCAATTTCAGATGCAGCCCAAGTGTGCCACACATTTTCTGAAAAGTGAAGCCAAAGTATTTTGATCGCCCCTAAGTGGCTGGATGCATTAGGTCATAATTCCCGCCCTCTCCATGTAAACAAATGGGACTTGAGCCGAACTAAACAATCAAATAAATTTTTACCAAAGATTTTGTTTCTGTCATTTTAGGCACTTTTTATCAAGCGGATGTAATTTCAAGTCTTCATTTTGTAAATGAAATAAGTTTTGTATTAGTTAGTTATTATTCAATGCTAAACGGGGGTGTGAAATCATTGACAGCTGTGATTGACAGCTCTTTGAGAAGTAGTCACTGAGGCACCAACAGGATTTTTTCGGGATCTTCGGAAGGAGATTGGAGCTTTGATTTTATTTTCTACATTTCCATAACTGTTTATTTCACACCGACATAATGAGTTGCTCTGCAGTAAACTGTACTAACCAACCTGAGGGATCCGATGGATCATTACATTTTTTTTTCAATAAGTTTAATTTGTGCTTCATAAGCTAATTAGTAAATAAATGTAATGGGCCTGCTAGCTAAAAGACAACAAGCCTAATGTAAAAAGCAGGTGATCTTTAGCTAGTAGCAGTTATTAATTCTTTTCTATAGTATTTTACAGTATACAAGATGTTAATGTGTTACTTTTTAAATGTCTGTATAGTTATTAGTTGTATTTACATCATTTAACAAGCCTTCAGTCGTTACACTCCAATCAACAGACATAAAAAATTTAGCAGTTCAAGCTACTTAAAAAAGTTCAGGGTCGTGTGCTTGCGATTGATTCTGCGGGAGTGTGGGCGGGACCTTGATACCGCGGCTCCACTTCACTCCGGCTCCAAACAATGTAAATAGTGCAAGATGTCAGCGCCATCTTGGGACATTGGCGGCTTCACTTTTCTATAATGTAAAAGAGTGAAGGTGCTTCGTCCATCTTTTCTTAGAGTCTGTGTCTGAAACCTCGGTCGGGGGGCCCGTTCTCCTCTGGCCAAATGAATGAACATGGTGTGATTTATTCCAGGCTGCATCACAAGTCATACTGTTGATTGATGAAAAGTTAATGGGTCTTTTATCTCTGCTGGATATGCTGATATCCAAACTGTTTCAGTCTGTGAACTCTAAGGTCGTCGTCATCCACACTGTTGCTCTTGGCTCAGTCTACTGGACAACAGCGAAGTGAGAACGCTGTCGTTTTTCATCGAGAGGAATTCTTTCCTATAATCTCGAGTGATGGAGAGGCAGAGGGGGACACCAAGACTGTAATGAGTGGTTGGCAGTGAGGAAAAAATACTAGCCCTCACCTCAAGACACCCCCTGGGTCTCACAGAAGAACCAAAAGAGAGAAAAAAGAGAGCTTTGCTCCATGGAAGAGGCTTTCCTTTCTTGACCTTGAATTCCCTTTGATCCATTAGTATCTGAGGCATTTTTCTTCAGGGAGGCAAGGAAATGGTCTCTCCTTAAATAATCTGGAAATATAGCAAAACGAATATAACAAAATATGAGATGAAAGGCTAAACCCTTTTTTTTTCTTTTTCTTTTTTTTCTAATGCAACACTGTCCAACAGCGACACAAGTGAATAAAGGTTAGATGGAAGCAGCATCTCTTTGGCCTCCCTTGAGCTCATTATGTTCTCAATGAGGTCCTAAAGTGTGCAGTTTTAAGTCGTGTGATAGTAGGTGCTGCCTCCTGGAATAATGCAATCCTGGATAGGTCAAACTGGTGGAAAGGGCTAATTAGATTATGCAACTCATCCACACAGAAATAAAGTGACTTTTGTGTAAAGATGCATAAACTTTTATTTTCCCCTGAGATTTATTATTCTCCCTTGATTTTAATAAATATGATGTTAATATGAATATTCAAAAATGTTTTAGTAGCCTATTAGTTTCTTATTATACTGGTGCCAGGTGAATAATGTCCCATATGTCTCTACTCAGAAACTGTATTATCATCAACAGAATAGCGTTCTGATACGTTTAATAAAAAAAAACCCACAATAAATATTTGCAAATTGTTTGTTTTTCTTTAAGCTCCAGTCTTGTTTTTGTTTGATCCATTCAATTTACAATTTTGCTTAGTACTAGCCATTACTTATTTGTATATATTTTTTTATTAATCAGGGGTCTGGCCAGAGGTCGCACCAGATTTTAGTGTTCCCCCATCTCCAAAATCACAGTTTAACATCTGGTGACCCCTTTTACCCCACAAACTTTATGGCATAGTTAAATGATTTGAAAATGATAGTAACATATAATAGTACTTCCAAACGTTCCAGTGCCTCTCCGCACTAGATCACTGCACAAACAGGACAACTTCATCAAGATGGCTGCCCAGGCAGCGCTGCGGTAACACCAGCGGCGTCCATGTTGGCTCAGCTCCGGGGTGGGTGTGACTCCTGACAGAGGGTTCCTGTTGGTCACTTATCTTGTTAATTAGGTTTTCACTTCTCGCCGGCTCTCCCCTCCCCGCACCCGGTGACAGATCTGCACCCAAACGCTCCGTGCCACCGCCGCATTGTTTTTTCCCACATAGTGGGATAATTAATATGTCTGGCCCATACATATTTCATGTTGTTTGCTTTAAAATGGTGAAGGAGGCAAGAAAAAGAGAGATTCTCAGAGTGAGGGAGAGAAGGGAAGATTAATTAAAAGAGGGAAGAGAGAGAGGGATCCGTCCTAGGATAGAGCCTAGAGCCGCCGGATGCGGCGGGCTTCATTTAAATAAAGGCTGGTGTCAGAAAAGCCCCTTTATACCTGTGTGAAGGATAACTAGTCGGCTGTATTAAGGTACGCACAATCTATTCTCTCACTGTACATTATTTGTATTCAAGGTTTTTGAAATGACATTGCAATCTGATGATGCACCAGCCCATTATATTGTCGCACAGGACAAATATCCCGGCGTTTTCTCTGTAGAACTAACACAATTTTTCCATGTCAGAGGTGGGTAATATCCTCGCGGTCCGGGAGGCTGCCGGTGCATAAGGAATGATGCCATTAATCCTCCTGGGCAGCCTCCTGCTCTGATTATTAAGGAAATAAATTTGCATGCTGCATATGAACCAGGTGAATCACTGAAGGCGCAAATTATATTTTCTGACATCGAGGTAGAGAATGGATCTGCATTGCTCACCCCACAACCCCGCCACCCCCGTATTACACACACACACACATACACACTCAAACGGCTCTCCCCCCGCTGTCCTGAAAGCTGCATTTCTATTCATTACCCTGTGAGAGAAGAGTCAGTGGTCGCTTTGTAAGTTTGCATGGAGTGCGTTATCTCCCAGTGTTGGCTGGCGCTTGCTGGCTCCCAAGTGCACGGCTGTAATCACAACTTACAAATCACAGCAATAATTGAGAGGGAGAGAAATAAAGAGACAGGGGTGGAATGAGATTCGAAACGGAGTCGCTCTATCAGGTCTCGTTCAGGTTAGATTTCGGCTTCACAATACAAACACGTGAGCGCAGAGAAGCAGTCTGACAGTGGACAGCTCGAACTTGTGTGTTCATTGACCCAGTGCGTAATGGACCATAAAGGCTCAACTTAATGAGCTGGCCATCGGTGTCAGGGGTATTACTTAATGTCTTCTTCATGGATGAAGATCTCCTCCACTTGTTTTACTGCACAGTATGTTTTTATCTATTTTTTCTCATTTCGTTCTGTTCTTTTCCATCACTCTTATAGGATCGATGCATGGTGAAGTGAGTTTTTATTTGTACGCCAAAGGAGCTAATAATATCACAGCTGGATGCGCGCTCGTGTCATCGCATTTATGAAAACATGTGGCGCACCGGTAAAGCGAAATGTGCCAAACCAAAACTGGCTGTAGATGGTTAATTTTGAATGATTCACGGAGTAGCCGATATCACGTGATTTATTCTCTCTCAGTGGGTATTAAAAGAAATGATAGACAAACAGAAATTTGGCATGTGGTGTTGTGCAAGGTCATGCAGAAAAGAAGCCATTTTACAAGTCATTTTTCTATGTTTCTGTTGTTGCTTTAAAAGATGTTACACTACCTGGTTCATTTCTACTGTGTACATTTATATATATATATATATATATATATATATAGAGAGAGAGAGAGAGAGAGAGAGAGAGAGAGAGAGAGCCACATATGGTATGATAACTTTTTGATTTGAGTAGATGTTACAAAAATATATACTGGAATTTTTAAAAAATAAAGAAAAAGAGAGTTTGTTTGAACTTTTAGCGGTTCAAACAAGCAGGGCTGGGCAACCACGTCAGTCGATGCGTACGGCTGTATGCCGGAAGCAAGTTATTTTAGTCGATAAAGTTTTAAATATCTATATTTTTCTTAAATAAGGAATATTGTGCTGAATTCGGAACCTCATACTAAGCCCTATTCGGACGGCACTAGTTTAACATGGAGAGGTGGGGTAAAGTAATAATTATCAGAGCTTCTCAGTGATTTTAGTCCCGTCCGAATGTGCCATCGCAGTAATCATTACGGACAATGTCAGTAAAGATTACGGCGACTTTTACCCTCAGTAAAAAGGTCCGGAAAAATTACCTCAGGCAATACTAATCCCGTGCGAATAAACCCGCTGTAAATATGTACGTAAATATTTCGTCATTTCGTGTTAAAAAGTAGTTTTCCGCGGTTTTTCAAGTATGGTGACGCTTGAAAAAGCATTCAGTTGCGTTCTAGACGCTGGGACAAGTCTATGACAAAACTCAAGTGTTCACCATTCAGATCAGAAAGAAGATTGAAAGCACTTGTTAGAGGCACAAAACGTCTTTTAGCGTCAGGTAAGTGCCTATTACCAACACAATCCAATCTGAAGTTAATTAATACATCGTTCGACCGGACATAACTGTTTTATATATAAATATTATATGTTTGCGCACGTGATATCAGGAAGCAACAATGTGCACATGACGACAGTAGGTTGACGGCGATGCGCAAATCGAGTGACCCCTCCCACTTCTGCTAGTTTTACTGAGATATCTTATTCCGTGCGAATTGGCCATTAATACGACGTTCTGGGGAAAAAATGCATTACTCCATCTACTCTTGTAAAGTTAATCCCATCCGAATAGGGCTCTAGTATACTACTCACACTATGTTTACCATATATTTCTATGGGATAAATTGTACAAGTAGTAGGCCTATGCTATATTATGTGGTTCCAAATTTAACACTAGTTTGTTTCAGTTCTGAAAAATTCCATCTTGTTTGATTTAAATGACAGAAATTGATAGGATATTATCAAAATGTAACCGAGACTGTTAAAGAAAAAAAAATCTTAAAGTTGACATGAACTAATTGTGAATCCATGACTGAGAAATTGCTAACTTCAGATCCATCCTCTTAGGTATTCTGCTCATTTGCTTGCCATTGTAGAAATAATCAATGGATTGAGCACAGCACATTTTTGAAAGTCTTTAAAAAAACATTTTTTTTTGTTACAGAGATAAAAATGTACTGCATATGAGAAATGTCTGTGCTACAACTAAGACATTCCTCAGACTTCAGAAAGTAAAATAACATTCAATATTGAACAAAAACAAAGTGTGTTGTTGGACAAAGGTTGTAAATGTACAGTAGTCAGGGTTTTTTTTCCCATCGACATACTTGCAAAAGAATCAAAGGCTAATTTTATTAGTGTTTTGATATTATTACAGTAAATAAATTCTCATAGTGATGTGAGGTATCATATTTGTTGTTTGCCATTGTAACGGTGAAGGTCTTCCTTCACAATAAAGTGGAATCAGTGAAAATACTTTTTGATCTTCAATTACTCATTCACCACCAGGCTTCTTCAGGCTTGCTCATAAACCTCTAGTGCTTTTTTCTTTTTTGTAGACTATACTTTTTCCTCCATATCACTGAAATTATGGTCATGTTACAACTGTTTCTCACTTTTCCTAAACAGGTCATTGCATGTTTTCTTATATTTTCTGAATTATCTCCCTTTTTTTAACAACTACAACCTGTTTCGTTGTGTTAATTGGTCAAGTACTTTAATAACATACTAAAAAACAATGTGTTCTGGCCTTGAGTGCTTATGTTTTCAAGGTTCTGCTTTAATTGTCCCCATAAGCTGTTTCTTTAAATGAAATCTATGCACCTTTGTGAGTGTGAGTGAGTGAGGGAGTGTGTGTGTGTGTGTGTGTGTGTATGTGGGGGGGTGTAATGGTAAAATAAACCATTATTTAGACACATTGGCAACCTGACGACTGCTCCTCTAATGGAGAAATACTTAACCTGCTCCTTATCCCGCCTCATTTGTGTATGTGTGTGCATGCATGAGTATGTGCTCGGCTGCACCATTGTCACGTGTATGTGGATTGGTATGTACGTGTTCTAGACTGTGAGATAAATATACAAGGACACAGATTATGAATTACACCCCAAACCACCACACAGAATTATTTGTCGCCTCTCCTGATGTATAAGGTTGTATTTCATTATCACTGTGTTTAAATCCATACATGCAAATATTGTTCTTTGTGACCTTGTTATGATAAATTCATAGCCCCACTTTTGGAGCCTCAAGTTCATCAGTGAGAGTGTGAGCTATTTTAATGTGGCGGCCTGAACAAATGCTCCCACCATCTTGCAGTGCTGAATATTAAAAACGTGGTGCTTTGAATGAGACAGTAAAGGACAGAGGATCTTAGAGCATTTTTAAGATAGCCTCGTCAGGGGCCCGTCCAAGCCCAGAAGTGAGAGCCAGGGCCAGGCGGTGCACTCGGCTCAGAGAGACCGGAGACGAGCTATGGGGATCAGCACCAGCCTGCTCGCGTGTGGCAGATATGGGTCACTCCATCCCAATCATATGGGTGGTAGGACTCTTAGCCACATTACAACAGCTTGTCTGACTCCCTCACAACAAGGGATGTTTTGTTATTGTAGGTCACAATAGTTGGACTTGTAATTACTTTTGGTGTAATTTAGTTTATTCTATAACTTTAGGTACTTTTATTGATGTATAAGCACTACTTTTGATTTTTGAAGCATATCCTCAATTCTGAACTTTCTTTGTATTATTTGGTAGGGAAGAATGTGAAGCATTGCATTACATTTTAAATGTTTCTTTCATGTTCAAACTTTATTATAATCCCTTGTTTGTGTACTAGTAGAAAGTAGTTTAGAAATTGATTACTTATTTCTAAACTGTAAATTAGCCTCAAGTAAAAAGCACATTTAAAAATAAAAGGCAAATATAATAATACAATCAGTCATTAAAATGTCCATCGTATAACATGAACATTAGATTAACATATTATTAAAGATTAAACATTTATATTTCACTGTAAAACAAATGGGGATACCATAAATTTACAGTAATATTACATTTTTTTATACTTTTTACTTATTAAAAACACATATAGCCTATATATATGATGTTACAATCAGTTCACTGTAAAATATAGTAAATATGTTTTAGTAAGTAAAAAGTATAAAAATAACAAAATGCCATATGTAACATATAATAATATTAATATTTTTTTTTCCCCTATCATTCATTAGGGATATCATTATATATAGTTAATACTTTTATTGTTTTTTATGATAAGGGAGAGCGTGAAGTGTTTTAACACACTTTGTTTCTGTATTTGTAATTCAGGGGGTTTTTTTGTACTCAAACTCAATCCATATTTATCTGCTACGAATTAAAGTAGTTTGGAAACCGACTACTTATCCCTAAATTGTGTAAATGAATGTCAAGTAGAGTGCTGGAGTACCAGGCTGGGTTGTAACACTAATAGAAAACATGGCTGCTTTAATTTTTGTGCATGAATTTATTGTGGCAATCAATCCATGTTTAAAAAAAATATAGATGGAAAAGATAGATCTAAAACTAGCACTGTTGAGGCGAAAAATAATTAAGATATGTAAATGAATGCAAAATGTATCTGCATACCAGCACGACCCATAATGATTATGATTATTGGCAACATGGCCTGTCAACTTTTACTGTGACCCTGGCCATTCCAGTCAACAAACTCACATACTGTACATGTGCACACTGCCCCTGGCATCCTTTTTTCCTCTCTTCGTGTTGGCATGGTGAACGGATCTGAAGATCTGAAATGTCAGCAGTCTGACACCCAACATTATGTTTGACTCCTCTTCTCCCTCAGGCATCCACTCTGACCCCTGTAAGACCCTCTCAATCGATCTAGGAGAACTGAGCAACTTGCACATATTGCATGCACTTCAAACGTCTCTACAGTTTGATCTGTATCACATGAACTTGGCTATTTATAGAGGCACTTCATTCAAGAAACTCTTAAAGTTTTGTTCAACCTTGGAGAAATAGGATGGCTTTTGATTTAATACTTAAAAGAACATGCAAGTACAAACCTGTCATTATGAAATGCGTGTTCTGGAGGTAAGCAGCACATCTTGATGCTGTTTTCCTTATTTGACCGTGAATAAATTACGTACTGCTTAATTTAATGAGGATCAATGATAAAAGAATAATTTTATTGTGGAAAAAAGAGGATGTGAAAACAAACCAACCAACAAACATGATTTGTTTTTCATAAACAAATTAATTAACTATAAAATCTGTAGCTCTTTTTGTACATTTTCTTTTTTACTCGCAACATTTGTATTTGTATGCATCTTAATACCTAGAGTATTGTTTATAATTAGGGTTATTTATTTATTCTGCAAATAATATAAATTGTGTTCTCATACATTTTAATGTTTTAAATGTCATCACTGGACGTGTGCCTTATGCATGCATTCATGGGGCATCTTTCATCTGCTGGCTAGTTTTGGCACACTGACCTGTCACATCGAGGCAGGGATTTCCAAACAGCCTCAGAAGCTGACACAAGCAAGCACCTTTAGGCGTAAACCTAATATTTTCTGATAAGGAGCTTATGCCAAGTTTTACCCAGCGCGTCAGCCTGCAGCCCTGCTGTCTCTGGCATTTTCCTATGTGATAAGTTAACGGGCGACATCCTTGACCATAACATAGGAAAACATCCCCCTTATTAGCTATGGCTCTAGGAAAGGAACAGTAAGCAAAGAAATGACAGAAATTGTATGCATTGTTTTGAAGTGAGGATTAAGACGTATTCGCCCTTAGCAAAATCATACATGTTCATGGGCAAATACAGAGGGATAGCAAGATATATATATATATATATATATATATATATATATATATATATATATATATATATAATGTATGTATGCATGTATATATTGTAACATATATATATATATACATTCACCGGCCACTTTATTAGGTACCCCATGCTAGTAACGGGTTGGACCCCCTTTTGCCTTCAGAACTGCCTCAATTCTTCGTGGCATAGATTCAACAAGGTGCTGGAAGCATTCCTCAGGGAGTTTGGTACATATTGACATGATGGCATCACACAGTTGCCACAGATTTGTCGGCTGCACATCCATGATGCGAATCTCCCGTTCCACCACATCCCAAAGATGCTCTATTGGGTTGAGATCTGGTGACTGTGGAGGCCATTTTAGTACAGTGAACTCATTGTCATGTTCAAGAAACCAATTTGAAATGATTAGAGCTTTGTGACATGGTGGAAGTAGCCATCAGAGGATGGGTACATGGTGGCCATAAAGGGATGGACATGGTCAGAAACAATGCTCAGGTAGGCCGTGGCATTTAAACGATGCCCAATTGGCACTAAGGGGCCTAAAGTGTGCCAGGAAAACATCCCCCACACCATTACACCACCACCACCAGCCTGCACAGTGGTAACAAGGCATGATGGTTCCATGTTCTCATTCTGTTTACGCCAAATTCTGACTCTAACATCTGAATGTCTCAACAGAAATCGAGACTCATCAGACCAGGCAACATTTTTCCAGTCTTCAACTGTTAAATTTTGGTGAGCTCTTGCAAATTGTAGCCTCTTTTTCCTATTTGTAGTGGAGATGAGTGGTACCCGGTGGAGTCTTCTGCTGTTGTAGCCCATCCGCCTCAAGGTTGTGCGTGTTGTGGCTTCACAAATGCTTTGCTGCATACCTCGGTTGTAACGAGTGGTTATTTCAGTCACTGTTGCCCTTCTATCAGCTCGAACCAGTCTGGCCATTCTCCTCTGACCTCTGGCATCAACAAGGCATTTCCGCCCACAGAACTGCCGCTCACTTGATGTTTTTTTCTTTTTCGGACCATTCTCTGTAAACCCTAGAGATGGTTGTGCGTGAAAATCCCAGTAGATTAGCAGTTTCTGAAATACTCAGACCAGCCCTTCTGGCACCAACAATCATGCCACGTTCAAAGTCACTCAAATCAACTTTCTTCCCCATACTGATGCTCGGTTTGAACTGCAGGAGATTGTCTTGACCATGTCTACATGCCTAAATGCACTGAGTTGCCGCCATGTGATTGGCTGCTTAGAAATTAAGTGTTAACGAGCAGTTGGACAGGTGTACCTAATAAAGTGGCCGGTGAGTGTATATAGTATAGTGCTATGCTATACAATCATTAA
The DNA here is from genome assembly GCF_029890125.1 of Rhinichthys klamathensis goyatoka. Lineage (NCBI taxonomy): Eukaryota > Metazoa > Chordata > Actinopteri > Cypriniformes > Leuciscidae > Rhinichthys > Rhinichthys klamathensis. Next base: position 1,165,662 of record NW_026606962.1, read on the forward strand.
GGCAGATGTCTCAAATTTCACTGGTAAATTTAATTAAAGCACATTATGAAATTAAATATTACACAAATGTTTTTGTTGTTAAATTTAATTAAAAAAAATGGATAGCTCTGGTGGCATGATATTTACTGTAAAAAAGAAATATGTAATTTAATAAAAACATTAGTAGTATTTACAATAATTTAACAGTGAAATGACGTGTTTTGTATGTATATTAAAGCAATTAACAGATTTACTGTAGCATTATGCATTTAGCTTATACTGTATAATTTTATTTTTGCTTATTGAAAAAAATGTTGTAGAAATTACTAACTAGTAGAGTGAATGACTAACTTTTTTTTTTGTTGCTAAATTACTAAATATACTTTTTTTTGTCAGCTTATGCATCTCCTAGTTTTAACTTTACCTTGTCAGCTGTGTGAACATGTGTTTGTATAATAGTTTCGGTCTGTCTGCGTGTTCTGGCACATGTGTACTTTCTGTGTCTGTCCTTCGCAGTGGCCTGCTCTCTCAGGACTGGCCGGCCTCGCGTAAATACCCAACCTGTAAATGACAGTCACCTCGGGATCTTATTTACCCATTTGACTGGGATCTTAAAAAGGTCACACTGTCCGTTCCTCTCCCCTCAGCCTCTCAAACTTTCCATTTATTCATTCAGCCATGTCTAGTCTCAATCCATATTCAGCTCACAGAAAATCTGCCTTTTCCACTTATACTCTCTAAGATAAAAAGTGTGTGGGGGGATGTTTGTATGGTTTTTAAACTGCTTTTTTTCTCAGCTTCTGTGTAATGTAATGACTTGGAGACGCTACGTGGCAACACGTTTTAGGATTTTATCAGTGTAAATGTACATGCTGTACATGTGTTTATGCAACAGCGTTCTGCACCGTGGTAGTGAGTTTAAAAGTGCCAAACGGATGCTAAAGTGTGTATGCGTGAGTTTGCATGTGTAGAAAATGTAAGTGTTTGCAAGATCATCCATCTAAGAGTGTGAACATTGGGGCGTTGTGGGTATATGCATAATGGCAGGTTGGGAGATGGGTGGAGAGAGTGTTTTGTAGACTGAGAAAAAAAAGAGAGAGGTCTCCTCCGCACCACAGATCAGGGAGGAACAAAGGGACGCTGCCAGAGTGTGTGAGAGTCCGCACTCCCACTGGCCTCTAATTCAAACCAAACGTTCACCATGAAATAGCTCTTTGACATCATTACATGCTGTGCATGTTGATGTCCTCTACTCCTAAACATGGAAGGGGGAGGGGATTGGGAAGGAGGGGGCACTACAATTGTCACCACATGGGTGTAATGAAGAGAACGATTGGACTGCACCTACCGTCTTCCTTAAAAACCTCTCCCTCTCTCTCGGTTTAATATCCCAGAGCACATTAGCGGGATTTGGAGTACTTTAGCAGTTTCTGTGGGCATTATTTGTCATGTTCAGACAAGCTGCGCTGACCTTCCGATTCCGCGGGACTTCAGTGCGTCAGACGACAAGATCTTTCGGCTCTTTAGAACTGGGCCTCGCCCCCCCCCACCCTTTCCCCCCGATGTGTGCTTAAAAGAGCCCACCTCCCTTTGATTTCAACCGGGCCCAAGTATCTGATCGTACCAAGCATCTGATCCAGTCAATCAAGGCTTTGTGTGACCCAGTGTTCCTGGGACCTATTCATGTCTCTGTTCTTTGGCTGAGGCGGCCCACGGTTCTCCAGCCCTGCTTATTATAGGCCAATATCCAATTTCCAAGCCATCTTAGATCACAGGAGAGTCGTCTAAACTCCAGAAAACCACAGAATAGTTTGGCAACATACAACGGGCCTGGTTTCAATAGATTTGTGGACTAAGTCGTGCACCGAGCCCCCATGTTGAAAGTTTTATTTTAGGTCACACACGCTGGGAAAAGATGATACAGTGTGGAGCTGAAAGTGTTGGTCACTAAGAAATTGTTGATGTGTATTTAAAAGACCATGTCAAATGTCTAAAACACTGCGAAAATACATCCTGAGAAGGAAGAAATTTGTTCAGAATGCAGTTTAAACTGAAAATGAAAAGGGCCTATACTGCTGTAAGTCTTGCAAAAGCAGCCTCTGTTTTCTAAGTTTGACTGTACTGGGGAAAACAGATTTCTCACACTGTAAGTTTACATGTACAGTTATATTTAAGTTTGAAAACAGAGTTCAAGATAAGGTTCCATATTTTTTTTTAAATATTGAAGCTGAATGACGTCCGAATGAATGACTGTATGTGTGGTGAAAGATACACAGTATTAGTTTTGACAGTAATATTAATGGATTTGATATGCTGCCATTTTTTCATTTGTGTAGTATTACTGTTTAAGTTAAGGCTAGTTATTTTTCACACCTTTGTTTTATTATTATTATTTTTTTCAATGAAATCATCTCATCATTTGGAAAAGGAATTACTTTTGTAGTCTGATTAATTGGCATGATTTTGGTCGGACAGTTTACATAACATTGTAAAAAGACAAATTATTGTTTTAGTCTAACTGAAATCGAACTTTTAAAGTGCATGTAAACTCACTTAATGTCTCAGAGGGGGTCGGCGAGATTCTAATCTCCTACCTTCTTGTTTAGAGGGGCTTAATTGGCCATTAGTCTGACAAATATCATGCCTCATCCATTCTGTCCTTCGTGCTATAGGGCATTTGCATCTAATAAATAGAGGCTGAGAAATTATTTGGTTACTCAGCAAGCTATACAAACAGGTTCTACATGTTGTGCGTTGAGACCTGGACAGTGCCTTAATGATCGATCAATAGACCTTTATAAACCTAATAAAAAAGGAGTTCGCTGTGCCTCCTTGTATTTATATTTTAAAGCAAACTTTTACAAGCTGAAGAGACTCGGCTTTTCTTAACTAGAGCCTAATCAGCCCAGAGTCATTCAAGTTTACAAGTGTGACTTTTAATTAAATTGCCCACACCACAAACAAAGATGAAATATCCATCCATCCATCCCTGTCTATCCATCCATCCATCCATCCATCCATCCATCCATCCATCTTCTTACAACGTTTCTATCCATCCATCCATCCTTACAACGTTTCTATTTACAAATTGCACTTATATGGATTTAAAAAGCATTTCTAATTCAATTCTGAATGGTGCTCAACAGCTTTGAATGTGTGCCTAAATGCTGAGTGAAACCCTTGACGGTATTGACAAAGTCAGTCAATCACTCAGATACAGCAGTGCATCTGGCTGACTATGTATGTACCATATTGATATTATTTAGTTAGAAAAACCTTTAACTGTACTCATAAAAATAATTTTATGCACCTTGTGGGGTTAATACACACATAATTTACACAGCTGTCTAAAGAGGCTGGAAAGCCAGAGAGAGAGAGAGAGAGAGAGAGAGAGAGAGAGAGAGAGAGAGAGAGAGAGAGAGAGAGAGAGAGAGAGAGAGAGAGATGTAGAAGAGTTTCTTTCGGAATAAACTAATCAATAGCAGAATGTTATTCGTAATGGACTGTGTCAGCTTTTTAACCGGACGAAACCTTCGTCAAGTCAATGAGTGGAGTTAAACCTCTCACTAATCTGAATAATCTGTGGACATATCGACTGACCGAGCAGTCTGCCAGAATAACAAATCCTTTGTGTCTTTTTTCCCCCCTCTGTTCCATTGTAATATGAAAATTCTGACAGTCTCTCTCATTGATTCTTTCTTGTTATATCATCTCTATTTGTTCTCTTTACACAAAAGAAAAGTACTGAATGACAGTTACATGAAGACAAACAATCTGTTGATGTTCTGCTCTTGCACTCCTGCTGAAGTAATTTTCCTGTGTGCAATAACAAACACTGTGATCTCCGTAGTGATGGGTTTTAAATGAAATATGAATTATTGACAGTGAACACTTGGGTGAGGGGAGTGCAGTCACCACAGCTTTATAAAGACTCAAGAGGTGATTAGGCTTTAACTTCCTTGTTTCTTGTAAGTGTGACTTTGACTCTACATTGCTGAAAAGTGATGATAATAGAGATGATACATACCGTGACAATAGTTAACCTGTTTATTTTTTCTTTGCAACATTTCCAGTCACAAACTATTATTTTTCCAGCGAGTGTCCTTTGTATTTCATAAAAATTCTACACTTTTTTTGTTGCAGTGCTTGTTCTTTCTCTCATATGTACACTGTAAAAAATGATCGTGATTTTAACGGTAAAAGACTGTAAAAATGCTACAGTGCAAAACTGTTAATTGGTTAACAGAAAGTTTCCTTACTATATACGGTAAATAACTGTGATAGATCTAACGGTACATTTAATGTAATTTTACTGTAAAATACCGTTAAATTTACAGTTTTTGAAAGTGAAAAGAACAACTCATTGTATAATTTACAGTGAAAAAACGTAAATTGACATTCCCACAATTCCCTGCGTGACACTTCACATTTAATTTATTTTTGTTGAAATAACTATGTTTCTTCTTAGTTTTTTTAGTTCTTTTCTAATCAGTTATGTACATTAGGGTTTTATGTGACATTTAATGTTGTTAAATTAATGTTTATTGTATTTTTAAAATTTCATGTGTGTTACCATGATGGTGTTTAATGTTTGTGCGAATAACACTGTGCAGCTTCATTATAATAGTATTAACTTTCTTGATGAAGATTGCTTGTGATGAGCTTTGATTTATCATGTGACTCTCATCACTGCTGTGATGGTTGATGGTTGTCAGTGTATTACAATGGTACAAAACAGATATTAATACTTCAATAGGTTGGTAAATTATCATTATATCAGAAAATGAATTACGGTTTAATACTGTAAATTTTACGTTAAGTCTGTAAAACCAAAAATGTTGATACCGTATTTTTGACGGTAAAGTTCTGGTAACCACAGCTGCCAGTTTTTTTCCGTAAAAACAACGGGATTTTTTTTACAGTGTAGCATTAAAAAGATTAATTTCCATTTTAGTAGTTTATTTGGTTCAGGCAGTTCATGTAAAGCAACCAATTCATATTGTCTGTACAAAGAAGTCATTTTTACAATAAAAAACACTGAGTTTTGAATTAGGCTGTTTTCTAGTTGTATTCATTCTATTTAGTGTAAATGCATCCGTTAAAGTTGAATGATGACATTGTAACTGCTCTGTAACAAAAATCATGCAATCTGATATCTGAAATAGATATAGTAAAATATAACGGTGTGTCCTATATAAATAGCTTCAATGGTTATGTTTTTTTCTTATAATTTGTAGTGTAGGTAACTACTTTTTTAAAAAGGGCTTCTTGACAGCTGTTTCTCTTAAATAATGAAAATTCTCTTATCATTCATCAACACCCTCGTGACAAACCTGTATGACTTTCTTCTGCGGAACACAAAACAGCATAAGCAATATCATATTTTGTGCTTCATAGAAGAAGTGGAGCATCATGATTTTTGGTTGAACTATCCCTTTAACTACTTTAACTGCTAATTAGCTTGCAACTTATCAAACTACAGTTTTAAAGTTGCTCCCCCAACACTGGTAATAAGCAGGAACAGGGTAAATTCTGGCTTTAGAAAACAAAAACAAAAAACTTTTAGACCAAATGAAATTCAAAGGCCTGAATAAAAACTGAAAGAAAATTAGCTTTGGACCATATTTTGAATATATGCCGTACCCATTTGGTATGAGCGTGTGGGTGGGTTGGCGGTGTCAGAAGAACACTGGGGACGGTTGAAGGGGCCGCATGGAATCAAGAGAGATCAAGAGAAGTTCGCTGTACACTGACACGCAGGAGGGAGGGAATTCAGCCCGAGTCATTAGGAGGTACGAGAGGAGAGCCATCTGATGATGGCAATAAGGAGGCGACTGAAAAATAAGGCATCCATTGATCTGCACATTGATGTGTGACATTTTAACCAGAGCCGAGAGACAGAAGTTCACTAACACGTCTGAAGCAGCGCTTCTTTCCTTCACGTTCACAGTGTCTATTTCTTCACATCTGTCTCTTTCTATTCACTTTACTCAATGCCCTTCTTTTTGTCTCCGGTATGATCTCTCTCTTTGTCTCTGTCTCTCTCTCTCTCTCTCTCTCTCTCTCTCTCTCTCTCTCTCTCTCTCTCTCTCTCTCTCTCTCTCTCTCTCTCTCTCTCTCTCTCTCTCTCTCTCTCTCTCCCCTCTCTTTCTTTCTGTCCCCAAAGCGTTTGATTTCTTTGCTCCACAGCCACTGGTCTCACGGGTCACTCCATATTAGCTTACTTGTTAATACTTGGGGGTGGGATCAATACTTAATCAACAAGTAATGGGATTTTGCAGTCATCCCATATGATCTTCCAATAAAGACTTGAATCTATCTACCAACCTTTTATAAAGGGCTCAGGGAGAGGGCGGGGGCGGGGGGTTGAGAGAAATGGAAGAAAAGAGAGAGAGGGTGGCCGGCGTGGTGTGGCGCTGCGCTTTGGAGCGGGGATTTGCTGCTCCGATGCTTTTAGTCTGATCTGCATCTGATTAAGGTTCAGAGAAGGCACTGTCCTTCACCCCCCTCTTCTTTTATCCCGCTATAATGTACCGTGGCACACAGATTCATCATCGGCGGGCTCGCCGAGGCCAGAGCCCAGCCACTCAAGGAATTATTATTGTGTCCTGCTTATGCTGGCCTACTTTCTTAACTAACAAACCAATAAAGCCGTAGCCTCCATTCTGCTCAAAGGAAAAATAAAGCGCGAGTGACTGTTTGTGGTGTCCTCACAGGTGTCACGAAATGGACGACAGTATAATCTCTTTGGCTGTGCCTATTTTTTATGGTGGGAGTAAATGTCTGAGAGTGTGTGTTTTGTGTGTGTGTGTATTTTATTTAGAAATTCTATTATAAAAAGGTGAGATAAGCCTCAAAAGCCTCGTCCTCATCAACCAGAAGCAATAGCGGAATAGCCATGGTCATATTTGAATGGCTCCCTTGAACTCACTCAAGATAAATTCAAAAGCAAACTCTGACGGTTTGCGAAACATCAAAATAAACCGGAGGTCTCACCTCACTTATCAAATTCATAAACTTGTTTAGAGCAATGAACACTCTAATTTAGTTATTACCATCTCAGCAGGTCCTAATATGATATGATGCATTTTAACACACTAATATCCAATTTACGGTGACTTCTATTACTACATGTGCAATTATGACAGGATAACAGCGGTGATAATTCCGGTTTGCTATCATACAGTAACTCCCACTGATGTTTATTAGGTTAATACAGCAGTGCGTGGTAATGATAATGTCCTATTAAATGTTTCAGCTTAGTGGTTGTGCGTAATGTGAGGTTTTTAGAGACTGCTCACTGCCAGGCGTAGGATGGATTGTCATTGTTTCATTATGCGGACTGGGCTGGAACATATGTAGTGTGCTAGGACCGCTCATGCACCGCTGATTCAGAGACATGCTAACACTGCACTTAGAAAGACAGGAGGTCAGACATACAGTGTTTGGCTACAGTACACTCCCTTTCTCTCTATCTCCTTCTGTTTCAAAGGCTTTTTTCTGTTGTCCCATCCATAGGTCACAATGCATGATGTCAGTTGAGTAGCAGCAACTGAGATGGTGTTGTCTTAACGCGTGCCATGTTTGATACGAACTGGTACCGGTGCATGCTAAACAGCAGATACGCGGCCCGAAACACGCCGCTCGTTCCTGTAAACAGCTCGGTGCTGCTATTGTGATTTTTCAGAACATTAATATTCATGGCATCTTAGCGGTTTAAACACTTCTGGAGTGCGTGGCTGTGCTCTTCTTGATATTTTTTTTTCTTGTGGCAGATTTGTAATTTGCATTTCATAGGCGACTTTACTCAACCCTGAAATATTTTAAGCATGGCATTAGCATTACTTCCTATTATTGTATGTGTGCCAGAATGAGAACATGGTGCGTGTGAGAGCCAGTGCATATGTGTGTGCGTTTCTGGCCAGTTTCAAATAATATTACATAACCTTAATAATGTCATATTTGATCATAATAGTGAACTGGGTCCATCTCCTCATGTCAGATAGCTGATAAACAGCAGGTTAAGTCTGCCCTTATCGCTCTCTCTCCTTCTTCCTCCCCATCAGTACATGAGCTGACTGTTAACTGTGGCCCCTGCGGCCACTCTCACTTCCTTTCCACACAGGAAGTTTGGTCAGGTGTCAAGGAGTTTGTTGATAGTGTGCTAACAGTCATTTCCTAGACCTCTGCCCCATTGACCAAGACCCATTGAGGCAGCAGTGTCCTAATATCCTGTTTCCTGTCATTCCTGAGCTTTTCTTGGTGATTTATTGACATGAGAAGCATTCGTTTTTCCTTAGTAGTAACAGTGAAAGTCGCTCAATCTCTATTAGTTCAAAAGATTCTAAACTATTTAACCTCTCCCTGTTCTGTATTGATACATGGAAGTATCTGAATTGCTGGGATCTATAAAGTATTCATCTATAAAGGTTAGAAAATTAAATGGGGAAAAACACTTGGGGCATATTTAACACACACAAATATACATAGTAGAGGATAAGTAAAATAGTTTTGAGATCCACTGCAGCTTTGTTGTTTAATTTATGTCACTAAAGATGAAGTAATTTTGTTTTCTGTTTTCAAACACTATCCTATTTCCATTGGTCAGCTAAAGATATAACCCCAGTACCTGACCTGTTAGGATGGAAACCAAAGATTGTAAAGGCCCATTTACACCAAGATTGATAACTGTAATGCTAACTATATTAGCATTCACACCAAATAACGATAATGTTCTGTTTATTATAAGCTCACACTGCAGATATACCTCTTTAAATGCTCAAGCTCTTTAAAGTCGGATGGAACCTTATTGGCTGTCAGGGTTTTTATCATTCATCAACTGGAGAAATCTTTCTGAAAGCGATTTCAACGATATTGTTCCTATGGGTCATTGTCGTTATAGCTTTGGAATGAACTTCCCTGTGACTAAACTTTGCAATAAACACACAGTCCTTCTTTCACCTCCTCAGCTAAGTGGTGCTTGGTGGAAAAGTGGTATATCTCTCTGGAAAAGTTGAGGTAGTGGAGGCAGTTCCTCGGGAGAGAGCAGTCTTGAGGGGACCGTCTGACTGCGTCTGTCTGGAGATACACTAAATCAAACACAGGGAGAGGAACTGGAGGCTTCCAGACTTCAATCCCTGGTGGAACACTTGCTGCCATACCTCAGAGAGATTCATTTAACCTGGATTACTCTGGTGGATTTTCGTTAGAATTTTTCTCAAATAGATTTGTTAGAAACGCTGTAAGAAGCTCCCAGGTGTGAGGATGATGGCATGGGGAACGTCTCATATTTAATTACCTTCAGTTTGTGTGATTAGCTGGATTTTGCGGTTGTGCTAAATACTGTCCACCAGCTGTATTCCATGATGAGCTCTTTTGTGGTACTTCAGATCAAGCCCTTGTGCAAATGGGCAGTTTCGGTTGGCAAATAGTTTAAATATTCACAGTCTACTGAAGTCAATATTGACTATACGACACAAGCTCTGTAAGAGAGTTTGTGTGTGTTCCTGAGGTTTCGGGGCCTTTATTTTTTACTCATTCCTTGTGTTTGCTAATTAGGCAGATTCACTTGAAAGGAGTGAGGTCATAAAGTCAGCGTTAAGACACATGGTCTGCCCCATCCAGCTCTGGCTGCCCAGGTCATGGTCAGGTTCAGAGGTTTTGTGTGAGAGTGAACTACCGGTGTAGATATCAAACACAGTGTGGGCTTTCATCAGACAGGAAGTGTGTGTCAAAGGAATAGGGGAGCACAAGGACATATGTGTGTTCACACTCTAATTGATGTGTGTAGCCCAGCTTCGCAGGCGAAAGAAGGGAGAAATGCCATTCAACCTGAAGGACAAGTTCAAAAGCCCATCTTCCATCTTTGCATAAATGTACAATGTGAGAAAGTTGTGTGGCAATAAAAGATAAAAAAATGGCACATCTAGAAGGATAAAGAATGTCCCCACCTTGACCCATTGATGACTAATCATACCAAGGCAGCGTTTGTGCACCAAATGTGCTACATGGTCAGTCCCTGGATGCCTAATAATCTCATTCAGGTAGATACGGATTGGAAAAGACTATATTAATAAATGGATGCATCTAATCATTATGGAACTTCTTCTAGCCTTGAAGAAACTAAATGAGGCCAGATCTCTACCTCAAAACTCTACAATGACACAATTTCTTCCTCAAACCCTTTCAGCCAGACAAGGGTCATGCAATATCCCTTCCAAGTAAAGGACTTAGTTGGATTGACAGCATCCTTCAATTACCCAGATGTCCTGCCAGTCTGCAGGGTTGTGTTGAAAGGAACATCTGTCAATAGCCACAGCCCCAAATTTAAAGGTAGAGTGGTTTAGGACTTGGAGTGGAGGTGGAGGGGGCTGGGGCAGCTATTTTTGTCTGTAACCTGATCCTTTACGGCCACTCTTAAATGTGGGCCATGCGTAAAGGTCAGAGGCTGGCTTTGTTGTGTCTGGCAGGCTGCTACATCTGGATGGGTCGTGCAAAACACACAACCTCATCAGTGTGATGCTTCACTGTGCCAAACTCTTTTTTTAAACACCATACAAAACTACATTCAATTATTCTGGACTCTTGTACAAAAAATTTGATTCTGAAACTAATGGACAGAACAATACTTGATAATGTGTGTTGGGACTGAACAAATGTATAGTTTCTAGTCTGGACACTAGAGGCTGCATTTCTTACCTACACTCGAGTACAACTGTTCACTGACCTGTGATTTAAAGGGTTTTAATAGCCAGATTACACAATGTCCTGAATACTTTGTTTTATAGAGGTATGGATGGATGGATGGATAGATGGATGGATTGATCCAGTTCTCATTCTCTGTATCTCTCTGATATGCCCCTTTTCTTGTTATCTTCTCTGCTCCTCTTGTGCTTTTTTCCCACTGTATCTTTTTCCTCAATTGGTGTTTTATTTTAAGACATGCAGCATATGCTGATTTCAGGCTGAATTGAGAGAAGGACTTAGGAGCCCAGCTGACCTGCCTGTGCTGTCTAATTGGGACTGTTTTCTTTCCCGGTTGGCCCCAGAAGCCCAGCATTCTCAGCTGTGGCCGCTTGCGCTGTCAGCTGCGCCCCTGTGACAATAGCAACTGTAATATTTCATCCCATGAACTACATTTTTCAAAAGATTATCATATTTATCTACCTGGTTGAGCTGCACCTCTGTATCATCATAAAAGTATTTTTGGAATGCTGGGTCAGAATTGTTCTTACGTGAACTCTACAACTTTTTTCCCCCCCTTCAACTGTAGAATCGCAGATTAAATGTAAGGCAACTGCACGTTGTCTTAGATTAGTCCTCTCTAACTCAAACTACCTGGGGGCCACTTGCCAGGTGTAGCTGAGCAGTGTGTAAAAAATAGAAACGAGGTGTCCATCAACTCCCAGTGTGGATAACTGTGTTTATTATAATGGGTGTGATCTAGTTTTGTCCCATCGTGGTGCGTGAATGCATTTGGTGTACATCTTACATGTTTTATGCATTTGGCACATTTACACAAAAAGATTTACATTAGGCCTATAAGCTCACTTTTTTTTTTCAGTTCACACCCATGACCTTATACATACATTTACATTGAAAATAAAGGTAAAAATAAGTCAATATTACAGAATCACTGCAAATATGCAACATAATATATATTGTAAAATAAAAAATATGAAAATTATAAATTTTATAAAAATAATTCTTAAAAAATAATTATAAAACAATGCTATATATTATTTTAAAGAAAATCCATATAGTGTGTGTCCTCACTTAAATAGTGAAATAGATTTATAAAAAAGGCTTATAAATCTATAAAGCAGCCAAAATATGTTTTGATTTAAATCTAGTTGTGCACATGTTTCTGTAATATTAATATGTCCTCACGAATATAGTGAAACAAACGTGTATATTAATATACACTCACCGGCCACTTTATTAGGTACCCCATGCTAGTAACGGGTTGGACCCCCTTTTGCCTTCAGAACTGCCTCAATTCTTCGTGGCATAGATTCAACAAGGTGCTGGAAGCATTCCTCAGAGAGTTTGGTCCATATTGACATGATGGCATCACACAGTTGCCGCAGATTTGTCGGCTGCACATCCATGATGCGAATCTCCCGTTCCACCACATCCCAAAGATGCTCTATTGGGTTGAGATCTGGTGACTGTGGAGGCCATTTTAGTACAGTGAACTCATTGTCATGTTCAAGAAACCAATTTGAAATGATTAGAGCTTTGTGACATGGTGGAAGTAGCCATCAGAGGATGGGTACATGGTGGCCATAAAGGGATGGACATGGTCAGAAACAATGCTCAGGTAGGCCGTGGCATTTAAACGATGCCCAATTGGCACTAAGGGGCCTAAAGTGTGCCAGGAAAACATCCCCCACACCATTACACCACCACCACCAGCCTGCACAGTGGTAACAAGGCATGATGGTTCCATGTTCTCATTCTGTTTACGCCAAATTCTGACTCTAACATCTGAATGTCTCAACAGAAATCGAGACTCATCAGACCAGGCAACATTTTTCCAGTCTTCAACTGTTCAATTTTGGTGAGCTCTTGCAAATTGTAGCCTCTTTTTCCTATTTGTAGTGGAGATGAGTGGTACCCGGTGGAGTCTTCTGCTGTTGTAGCCCATCCGCCTCAAGGTTGTGCGTGTTGTGGCTTCACAAATGCTTTGCTGCATACCTCGGTTGTAACGAGTGGTTATTTCAGTCACTGTTGCCCTTCTATCAGCTCGAACCAGTCTGGCCATTCTCCTCTGACCTCTGGCATCAACAAGGCATTTCCGCCCACAGAACTGCCGCTCACTGGATGTTTTTTCTTTTTCGGACCATTCTCTGTAAACCCTAGAGATGGTTGTGCGTGAAAATCCCAGTAGATTAGCAGTTTCTGAAATACTCAGACCATCCCTTCTGGCACCAACAATCATGCCACGTTCAAAGTCACTCAAATCAACTTTCTTCCCCATACTGATGCTCGGTTTGAACTGCAGGAGATTGTCTTGACCATGTCTACATGCCTAAATGCACTGAGTTGCCGCCATGTGATTGGCTGCTTAGAAATTAAGTGTTAACGAGCAGTTGGACAGGTGTACCTAATAAAGTGGCCGGTGAGTGTATACACTTTTATATATATATATATATATATATATATATATATATATATTTTTTTTTTTTTTTTTTTTCACAGTGATTCATTCTCTCTTTCCCTCTCTTGTGTCCTTCTTTTCCCCTCTCCATCTCTTTGGTTGGATCATGTTTGCCATCTATCTTAATGGAGGATGAATATTTAACTGCTCTGTACATTAAACACTTCCAGAGTCTCTGTGCTGACATGTCTGAAAATGGCCACAGGATGCTGGTTGCACGGAATCCTGGTGTACATTTGGCTCATTGATACATAATTAACACTCCCTGCAACTGCTCCAGCAAACACACAGATGTCTCCCCTGTGGGGCTGCCTTGCCAGTGTGTCTATGCCCATGTATGTCTCTCTATGTGTCCATTACTGGTCTGGGCTGCTTAGATGAGTGTTAGGCCTCTGTATGGTGTCAAAACAGCTTTTATACCTTTGAATAAGTTGTGACACTGGATAGTTGTCAGGTTTCCTGGAGTTTGCATGATACCAACACAGTGGCAGCCTTCATTTCACAGAAAGTGATTTAGTTGTATGGCATGGCTGTGAACGTAACTCTCCTGCACTGCACAAGTGTGCTGTAACCAGAGGCGCTTTGTCCAATGGGCCGGCAGCTATTCCAGCTGGACCACCAACAGCCAGGCCAATTAGCATCTATTGTCTGAGGCAGTCATGAGTGCAGAGACCACCAGGACAGACCCCTCTACCTTTCTCACAATACTGCCCTCAGCCCCCCTCTACACATCTGCTCAGTTCTGTCTGTTCTGCTTTACTCTTCCCCCTACCAGCCTTACCCTGGTACTTTTTTACAGAGCACTATTAAGTTTAAAGATGAAGTGTAACTCTTCACTGTTTTGAAACAGGTCTCTTAAACACTCCCCGTGTCTGCCATTGGTAGCCCCGCCTCAAACTTATGCTGGTTGAGTTAATGTGTCTGTGTCAGTATTCCAACACTGGAAGCTCCTAAAGCCGAGGTCACAGACTTTGAGCATGCAAAATGTCTACGGTCATGATATGACATCAAACTATGTGGCGTCACAATATTACTGCTTTTTTGCAGTATAACTGTATTTTTGATTCAATAAATTCAAAAAAGAGATTTTATTTCAAAAACATAAAATAATCTCACTGCCCCCAAACTTTGGAATGGTGTGTGTTGTATGTACTATAGCATAATTGACATAGTTTGTGATTTATTTATTTGATAAATTAACAATGTTGAAAGCTGACACTGCATAGCAAAATGTTGCTATTTTAAAATAATTGATAAAAATTAATTTCAGTTAAAAAAAAAAAACAGGATAGAAAACGTTTCACTGATTCAAATGTTGTTGAAGTATATCTGAAAGCTTACAGCTGATTTGTCCTAGATAAGTAAACATTCTTTCAGCATATACAACCTTAGCCATTGCTGCGTGAAACCTTGGTCACTTCCAGTGTTGGATGAGAGTCCAGAATCTAACACTGACCTCTGATGTGCTGCTACAGTAAGCAGAGTGAACGAAGCGTGTGCCCATTTTAGTCCTGTCATGAGCAGCCTTCCCGCTTTATACGGCTCTCTCAAACACACACACTCATACTCTGTTCTTAGTTTTTTCCTACTATGCTGTTTTTTAGGGCCTTTTTGCCATTTCAGCAGATCTCTCTCATTCTGTTACTCCCTTTGCTCCTCTTTATTTCTCTCTCTCTCCTCCTTCGTACTCTCACTCTTACTCTTATATCGCCCCATCATCCTCTCTTACGCCATTTCTTCTCTGGTCCTGCCATATCTCTGGCTGAACTGCTCTGTCCCATCTAATGGGGTCAGCAGAACAACACCCCCCACATGCTCTTCCCTTTCACTCTCCTCCTCTTTCATCTGTCCATTTCCAGGTTAAGAGCCCAGTGGCTGAGAGGCTCACTAGATTAGTCTTTCATGCCTAGACAGGGTCCGGTGTGGCTCCTTACCTATCCATCTGCAATTTATGGTTCTTTACTCATACAGTGGATTAAAGGATAGACACACAGACCTTCACTCATTTACAATGCACACTCACATCAGTGATGTTATTGTTAACTGTTAAAATTATTTTGTTAATTGAAAAAAAACTGAAATAAAGTAAAATATAAATATTAGATGGCAAACAGATACTTAATAAAATTAAAGTACTGTCTTCCTCAGACAAGATGATTCCCAAATGACTGTTTACACTACGTTTTGTTGCAAAAAAAAACAAACAAAAAAAAAAAACGCTCTTATATCGCCCTGTATAATGCATGACAGGCCAACTACTGGCCTGTCATGCATTATACAGCGTTTTTAGTCATTTTCGCAGATCCGTGTGAACGGGGATCGTTTTGACAATGGTGTCGTCTACGTAAAAAAATGCAAAGGAAAACCTTTTCAGTTTTTAGTAACGTTTTCATGTAAACGTACCCTAAAATAACTTGTTTGATTGCTAATCCCTAGCTTCACATCCCACAATTCCTTAACTGTTGGCAAAATATTTGGTTCTACATCTACTTCTATCTATTTAAGCTTCATTTCACCTCATCCAGCACCACCACGTTTATCATGATTGTTATGAGTTAACCCTCCCTAAAACATGCTGAAAGCATTTACGGTTAGCATGTCTTATACTGTCCATGCTGGGATAGCAAGTGGTTCCCTGTTCCTCATAGGGGCCTTCAGGGTTTCTCAGTTCTGTTCTTTTTTGTCCCTCACTCTCCTCAGCTCAGGCCATTAGAGGAAGAGGGTCAGGAAAGTGCATGCCATCCTTTGCGTGCTATCTGAGCCACTGGCCTGGCAAGTGAAAATAAACGTTCAA